>NC_133658.1:374123731-374451165 GCF_037893015.1 Macrotis lagotis
ACTATGCCACCTAGCCACCCCTAAAAATAGAAAATTTAAGCCCTGTAAGTCCTATTGATAGAAGAAGGGAGGGCCCACCTCATGAAATGTTTCCAGTCCTTCCTTACAATTTCTTACTTGGAATTCTTTCTTCAACCAGTTATTTCTTCAGGCTGAAACTAATGTTGATTCTCTAAGAACACAGTGTGCAAGAAGTATAGTCATTCCTTCCACATAGTGGTGGTTAGGGGCACATTGCCCCTGAAATCTGAAAAATTCTTGTAAATTATTTGACTCTCCCTTTATACCAGAGAAAAAAATCTGAATTATTATATTAAAAGATAAAATATATTGATATTATACAACACTAAACACATCTTTTATGCTTTTCTGAGTTTCTAAACTTTTTCTGTATCATCTGCTGGTCATTATATATTGTTTATAGCCTCTGCAAAACACCCAGAAAATTATCATTTAATTTCTTATGCTGCCAGAAATATAATTGAAACAATGATGAAAAAGTCATGATATGGAGGGGAAACTGTACATTATTTCTCTAGAGATCATCTATAACTGATAAACTTACTTTCCTTTGGTTCTATCCATAGAACACATAAAGAATTAGAGAATGATGGAAAGATATCTGAACTGGGACTTTGGAAACCCAAGTTCAGGTCTAAGCCCCATGATTACCAGATCTATAACCTTGGAATAATCACTTCCTTTCTCAGTTTCCTCACCCATAAAATGATTGGAGTAGATTATCTCTAAGATTTCCTCCAACTTTGAAAAATATATGATTCATAAGGTCATTTCCAACCCTAGTCTGAGTTCTAGATTTATATAGCTAGGTAGTACACAGAATAGAGTAATGGACCTAGAGTCAGGGAGATCTGAGTTCCCATTTGATCTCAGATACTTATTTATTAGCTGGGTTAACCATGGGCAAGATAACCAACAACTGCCTTGCTCAGTTACTTCATATATATAAAAATGGAGATAATAGTAATACCTATGGAAATGCTTCACAAACCTTAAAGAGCTATATAAATGTTAGCTCTTGATCTTACTATTACTTAAATAAGATCCCGTGCTGTCTGATTCTGACCTAAGTGATGACCGAGGTGACTCTGGTGGAAATGAATCCACTCTCCAGTTATACTTAGGTTGAATTCTAAACAAATGAAAACAGACCACAAACACTCATTGTTCTGCTGAGGAATTGCAAAAAGAAGTCTTGCTTTCATAAAAAGAGCTGTTCAAGAGAAATCTCATGCATGTGAGCGGGGCAGGGATTTGTTGTTTCAAGAGACCTAGAATTAGTAAAGAGAACTCTGGATATGTGCTTATCCCAGGCTTCTGCTATATTCTCCTAGCAAAGAAAAAAAGGCCAGAAGCTCAGGTCAAAAGCATTAGTTTAGTTTGCTACATCTATCTCTACAGGAGTCATTGAAGGGAAAATGTATTTCTTTTGTCTGATGTTTATGTTCATGAGTATTGAAGGAATCGTGCTTGAAGCAAATTTCCAAGCTCCAGTGAATCCATTGTTTGGTGCAAAGAACACTACTAGACTGGTAGACTTGAGTTTTAGTAGTAGCTCTTCCATTCACAGGCTAGGTGACCTTGTAAGTGATATAATCCCTGTACTGATTTCTAAGCTTTTTAGATATTTATATGAAACTTTTCACCTGAAGGGAGTGGGAAAACTAGGGAGGAATAGAGGAGAAAGTCTCATCTTAATGAAAGGACTATTATTTGAATTACTTTCAAATTTTGTAACTTTGAAATAAATATCTAATTTGGTTATATTGGGAGTTAACTCTCTCTGCAACTCATCTAGACAGGGTTATTTAGATTAAACATGTTCTCATAGGTTCCATCACTACACAGCCTGTGAGTCTTCAAAGTAATCTGAATGTGATTGTTGGCTGTGTATCTGCTAACATACTATTTGTCATTAATCTTTGGATCTAAACCCTGTTGGACTGGTTGAATTCTCTCCATTTCCCATTTGGAAAAAAGCAAAAACATCTTTAGGGTTCCCATGAACTATGACTTGATCTGAATAGCTGGTGCTAAGGTCTTTTATTTATAGTAAGGGAACAGAAAAATCTCAGCTGTTTAAGAATCTCCTGATCTATAAACTAAATAAATTGCATTAAATGATGTCCAAAGTCCCTTCTTGCTCAAAATCTATCATCTTCTGATTCTTTCTTCCAAGCACTATTTCTTCCCTTTTCTAACATTCAGAGAAATGTTGAACCCATCTACTTTAAGGGGTGCTAGTGAGTTAATGTATAGATAAGACAGCATAGTGTAATGGATAGTGATGGACTTAAAAGTTGGGGATTTTGGTTTCAAATTCTGTCTCAGCCAGGCACTTACAGGCTATGTATTGTTAGAAAAGTCATTTAATTGTTTTGTACCTCAGTTTCCTTATGGATAAAATGAAGGACTTGAGCTCATTGACCTCTAAGGTCCTTCTCAATTCTAAATCTATAATCCTATAGTAATGCTTACAAGTACTCTAGGGCTATGCACATTTTGGATCAAATATTTTGAATAACAGCTGGACATGTTGGAAATTATAGTTTTATATATTTATTATATATTTATATAATTATATTATATTTATATATTATATATTTATATATTTTATTATATATATATTAGAGGAAATTCTGCATCAGATTTGGGAATAGAGATGTAAGTTCTAGAATCACTCAGATCTTGAGTGGAAGAGAGTCCAAAATGCAAAAGTAATTTAACCAGGAATGAAATGGGAACCTCAGCAAAGGGCAGACATTGTTCAATGAAATGGAAAGGTACTAGCTTCCCTTTGGAGTGATTCAAATGTTAGAAAGGTCTTAGCAGTAGTATACTTATTCCATTCCTTAGCTGTTTCCCCCTCTCTTTCTTGTCTCTGTTTAAATGTAGATTAAAAAAAATCCATGTGTCCTATTTTCCCATTCCTCCATCCCCAAATGCTAATGATAATTTGTTAACCTAATTGTCTTTTTTATAAATGAGTTTGTTCCCATCACCTGCAGGAGTGTGATTATTTGAGATCAGAGTGTACATGGAAGGAAAGCCTGTGAAGGGGCTTGTATTTGACAAACTATCTATATACTCTAGAATCCTATAATTCTGGCATAGGAAGTTTCAAGACTTTTCCAGTGGCTAATGAGTCAAAATTTAGGTTTTGAATAATGCTATCACTCTCCCAAGCAGAAATCTAATACTTGGACTTGGGAGTCACTTAAATTTTCCCTAGGAAAATGAGCTGGCTGGAACCATGATGCCATTGAATGCATCTAAGATGGACTGTGGGGCTAAATATTGCCGTTTATACCTAACGGGAGTAGGAAAGCTAAAGAGGACTAGAGGGAAAAAGTCTCATCTTAGAACATGTCCAATAGGCAGAGTCTATTTCAACTCCACCCCTTTGGGAGGAGAACACAGACTCCGCTAGCTTCACAATGGTACCTAATGTTATTTCATCATTCTTTGAGAATTAAACAGTCAAATATATTTATTAAACACTTACTTACTGTGCTTAGGTCACAAGGGAAAAAAAACAGTCCCTGTCCTCATGAAGTTTTTATTCTAAAGGGGGAAACAATATATCTAAATCAGAAAATAAAAGATAAATACGGAATAGGTGGAAGGGGACGTTAGAGGAGCTGATTTTGTCATGAATAACAGACAATATGATGAGAGAGGTATTTTGGTATGAAAAAGCCTTCCCAGGTTCTGTAAAATAGTATATACAAGCGACTCTGTTTACTTCCCATGTAAGCTTAGGCTGATAAAGATAAAGAGGCAGAAACCGAACCCCCCAGTATATGGTTGCACTGGTGTGCTTTGTTTGATGTAGTTCCTAATGAATCAAACAGAAAGTAAAGGTTGTTGAATAAATGAAAAGTATTACTGTTTAATCTTTCCTAATGACTTTTTTAAGAGCAAAAAAGACTTGATCCATGATTCTGTAACTATTTGATAGATCCAGGCTTGTAAGAAAATAGTTTTATACTTTGTCAAGTTTTTGGTTCTTCCATCTTGCCAAATGATGATATTGCCAAGAAAATAGTGGTTTGGGTGATTTTCCAAATGATAATAATAAGGATGATAATAATAATAATAATAACAATAATGATATTTAGGTAGCACTTTGGATTTACAAAACACTTTCCTTACAATGACACCATTAACTAGGGAGGACCACCAGGCTCCTCCCTCCCTCCCCCCCCCCCCCAACACATTCCTTTTTCTCAGTTGCTACTACTATGAACTGGCTACCTTCATTTGAAGTAAGTAGCATATATTATGATCTCCAAGTGAAATAATAGTCTCCAGTTGAGGCTCAGAACCTTAAATGATTTTTCCAAGGTCAAGCAACTGGATAGCAGTCAAAATTTGAACTCAGGTCTTTTTCTCTGTTGAAAGGGATGCAGATATTATCTATTCCAACCCATATCTGAACAGGACTCACCTCTATTAAAGCAAGTGATCAATAGCTTCCACTTGAAGACCCTTTTACTTTATGAGTAACTCCATTCCAATTTGGGACAGTTCTTTTAGCCAGTTCTCCTGAGGCTGACCCCAAATTTGTCTCTCTCCAATTTCCATCCATTGCCACAAGTTCTGCTTTTTGGGGCCAATCAAAACAAATTGAATCCCTGGTCTCCATGACAACTTTGTAAATACTTGAAGCCAGAGATCTTGTTCTCCTTCAGTCTTTTGTTCTATGGGGTAAACATTCACAGTTCCTTCAACTAAACCTGGATCCTCTTGGCAAGTCTCCTGACCATCCTGGTCACCTTCCAAGCATAACACTCTTTACACTGTTCCTCGATGCTGCGCTTTCCCCATTCTATTGAGCAGGGTTAACAACTTCTCTACATTGAAGGCTTACTGGACATAAGTCCTGCCCCATTTGAAACAGGAAACTAGGCTATGATTGACTGAACCCATTTATACATTTATCTTTTTGTAATGTTATCCCTCTGTAACACCCTATGGATTGGATTATGCTTTAGGAAAGCATATTCCTACACCTGTCAATTCACCAGTATGTCCTGAAAAAACCTCAGTCAGTTAATTATAAGGTATAGGTTTACATGTCTGGGTCTGTTTCTCATCTCAGATCTGGTATGTGACACTAGCTAGGTCAGCACATTCCCTAATGCTTCCAACTTCTCATCCTCCCCTCCCCACCCAACTCTGAACCAGCGACCTCTAGTTGTAAAGTACTCGAATTTGTACAGGGGAAAATAATAGAAAATTTTTCTTTTTTTTTTCTTTAACTTTATAGGGATTACTTCCAACCTTCCATCTCTATCTTTGTTCATATTGTTTTCTCTTCCTGGAATGTGTTTTTTTGCTTCTTAATCCTATTCATGCTTTTAAGTCCTAGCTAAAGTCTGATGCAAACATGAAATTTGTAATCAGCTCTTCTCTCTTCTATAGAGATAGCTTGACATTCCATTCCATTTCTTAAGGAAGAATCAAGATTTAATTAGCAGTGAAGTCTTGCATGTAATACTCTCTAAATGTTTAGGATCAAAATCTACTCTTAGAACCCTCAAACAGAAGGTACTCCTACCTGAACTTATAGGAGGAAACAACTTAACATTTTAAGCTAAGAAAAACATTTAGATTTACTATTCTCTGAAACAATATCACACTCTGGTCCAAATACCACTATTTAAGAGTTGAGCATGACTTCTCCCAGTGATGCAGTGATGCACTGTTACTGAGGGTCAGGAGAAACTCCACAAAGGCAAGCCTGTAAGTAAATACAGATATCATGCAACGTTTGGGGGAAGAATGTATGTTTTTCTTGCTCAAAAAACTACTGTGTAGGGGCAGCTAGGTGGCACAGTGGATAAAGCACTGGCCCTGGAGTCAGGAGTACCTTGGGCTCAAATTCGATCTCAGACACTTAATAATTACCTTAGCTGTGTGGCCTTGGGCAAGCCACTTAACCCCATTGCCTAGCAAAAACCTAAAAAAACCCCCAAAAAACAAACAACCCCCCCCCAAAAAACTACTGTGGTTGCCTATTCCCTTTAAGACATTATACAAACTCTCTAGCCTGGCACTTAAGGTTCATTACAGTTTGGTGTCTTCTTACCCCTTCAACCTTATTTCCTATTGCTCTTCTTTACATATTCTATATTCTGTACAGATGGCTATTTCCTGAAATTTAAATGCACATTCACCATTCATATAGACATCCCTCATGCTTGAAATGCATTGAGTTTCAGATTCCTTATCTTCTTTCAAGTTGTGCCTTCTTTTAGTAGTGTATCCTGATTCCCCCCAGCTTTCAACATTTTTTCCCTTCTCAGACATTCTTATATTTCTTTATTTGATCTCTTATTTACCTCCCTTGCTCTTTAGTTTGCATTATACTTATCCATCATTTCCAATCTTCAGATACCCTTCTCCCAAGAGAATGTCTCTGAAAAGAATAGAGGTGGATTTCCCTCCATTACACCCTTCCAGCAGTGACTTAGTCGTGTCTGTCTTTCTACTTTTATCTCAGATCTGGTATGTTACACTAGCTAGGTCAGCACATGTAAACCTATACCTTAATATTGTTTTAATTGTAACTGGCAAATTAAATTTATGAAAAAGAAGCTCTATCTTCTGTGCAAAAGGAACCTAGCAGTCAATATACAGACAATTGATAAAGTCTGATATGATTTTCTATTTATTAATTCCATTTTATTTTATATATATATAAACATATGCACACATATATATGTATACACACACATATAACAATTGAAATGAATTTAAATCTAGTCCCATTCTCACTTTTTCCTTTTTTTTTTAAACTAATATGGAAACTTAGATCTGAAGAGAAGAAATTTGTCCACGGAACTAAGGCTGCTGAACATCAGAGATAAAACTAGAAGCCACTGATTCTTGATTCAATGTTCCTTACATAGTCCCAAACCACCTTTAGGAAAGACAAATCAGGTAATCATTCTAGGAAGAGCTGCTTTCTTCAATATGTCACTTAAATAGAAAGAAAACTCACAGGATATCTTGGTGAGACAGTAAATGAAATGAAAACTTTGGAACTACATGACTAAGAAGTCATATGTATTGGTTTAAGAATAACTTTAGGGGGTGGCTAGGTGGCGGCTAGGTGGTGCAGTGGATAGAACACCAGTCCTGGAGTCAGGAGTACCTGAGTTCAAATCCGACCTCAGACACTTAATAATTACCTAGCTGTGTGGCCTTGGGCAAGCCACTTAACCCCATTTGCCTTGCAAAAACCTTAAAAAAAAATAACTTTAGGCAACTTAGACATTTTGTCTATGATAAATATTTAAATTAACTACAAAGGACCTATGAAGGAAGATGCTATTGGCATGCATAGGAAGAATTAATAAATAGAAATATATATAAAATGATTTTACACACATGTGCACACACACATACACACATCCAATGATAGTCTTATATATCTGTGTGGGGTGGCAGAGGGAGTGAAGAAAAAAAGAAAAAAGTTACTTAATCACTTTAATATATATTTATAATATTCCATTTCCTCCCAATTGCATGCTAAAACAAATTATTAACAGTTTTAACAAAGTTCTGAGTTTCAAATTCTGCTTCTTCCTCCTTTTTTCCCTTTCCTCCTCCCTGAGATGATAAGCAGTTCAATATGAGTTATACATGTGCAATCATATAAAACATTTCCATATTAGTTATTTTGTATAAGAAGATGAAAGAAAGAAAGAAAGAAAGAAAGAAAGAAAGAAAGAAAGAAAGGAAGGAAGGAAGGAAGGAAGGAAGGAAGGAAGGAAGGAAGGAAGGAAGGAAGGAAGGAAGGAAAGAAGGAAAGGAAAGGAAAGGAAGAAAGTGAAAAATAGTATTTCTTTCTCTGGAACTTCATATATATATATGTATATTTAAAGGGAATAGCAACTTGTACATAGTAAATTTGAAGTTTCGTGTGCAATCATCTTTTTTTATTCTACTATATTATGGAAATACTTGTTTTATTCCTTAAATTCAGAATAAAAGAAAGTAATTGGTTCTACTCTTTGAGGCAAAGAAAAACAAGTGCTATACTACTCCTCATAAAAGCCCTTGTGAGGGCTAAGGCAATGGTGTCCAGTAAAATAAGAGCTCTCTTAATATTAACTTAATTTCATCCCTGCCTCCTTTGCTACATACTGACTGTGTGACCCTGAGCAGGTCATTGCCCAGTGCTATAGAATCTCAGGCAGACTCTTTCAGACTGTAGTCATTCAGTCAATAAGTATTAATTAAAGAAATAATATTTACCTAGCATTGTGCTAAGTTCTGGGGAATATAAAGGCAAAAGACAACTTCAGTACTTGGAGTTTAATAATCTAATGAGGAAAGTAGATGTCTGAGGTCAGATTTAAGGTCACGAAAATGAGTTTTCCTAACTCCTTCTTGGTGCTATATCCACTGTACCATCCAGCAGCCTTACTGTACCACTTAGATGTCAGAATAGATGGAGTCTGTTTAAGCTGCTACTCCTAGGACCATTGCTTCCTTCACTCTGGACCTTATCCCTAGATTAAAGAAGTCTAAGATTGTATTTATTGCTCTGCCTCACTATTGACTTGCACTGCATCACTAACCCCATGACATTTTTTTCATATACTTCCTGTCTAATCACTCCTCCTCAAATCCTGTTCTTGGGCATTGATTTCTTTCAATTCAAATGTTGGATTTTCCTTAACCTCTCTTAAATTTCACTTTATGAGATCTGGCTCATCATTCTAGCCTCTTCCCTGTAGTGTGTTCTGCCAGCTTTGTGGCATCTACAAATTTGACAAATCTGCCACTTATTCTTTCTCTTGCTTGAACTTTTCCTGGTTGTCCAATCTCCTATCCCAGATCTAGGGGTCTATTCAGAGGCTCAGCCTTTTCTATATTAACCTTGTTTGGCCAGAAGCTTTCCCTGTCTTCACTTAGATCTCTAGTAGGGGCACAGAGTTAGAGTCAATTCTGATTAGATTCTTCTAATTCATTCTTTCTTTCTTTCTTTCTTTCTTTCTTTCTTTCTTTCTTTCTTTCTTTCTTTCTTTCTTTCTTTCTTTCTTCTTCTTCTTCTTCTTCTTCTTCTTCTTCTCCTCCTCCTCCTCCTCCTTTTCTTCTTCTTCTTCTTCTTCTTCTTCTTCTTCTTCTTCTTCTTCTCCTTCTCCTCCTCCTTCTCCTTCCCCTTCTCCTTCCCCTTCCCCTTCCCTTCTCCTCCTTCCTTCTTCTTTCTTCTTCTTCTTCTTCTTCTTTTTCTTCTTCTTGTTCTTCTTGTTCTTGTTCTCCTCCTCCTCCTCCTCCTCCTCCTCCTCCTCCTCTCCTCCCCCTTCTTCTCATTTTTCCCCTTCTTTCTTCTCCTCCTACCTCTTCCTATACTTAATCTTAGATTTCTGAAATCTCCTAATTCTGCTGTTGTCTCTTTATTTCCCTGCCAGTATATGACATGGCTTGATTCTATTTTGAATTTTCATTTCCAGTCTCAGCCAGACTTGAGCATACATTTGGGTGTGCCTGACCTTCTTTCTCTTCTCGTTGGTGAGACTCACAATGCCATCTCAGTCCCATTTTGTGGTTTTGATTAGGAAGCCACCATCTCTTCTTTTGCTTGTTTGTTTAAAAAAAGGATATCCCCCCTCCTGTTCCCTCCTCCCTATCCTACTTGATCCAAGTTTCAGGTGAACTTGTCACCATTGTATAAAAACAAATGGCGGTGAATTTCAAAAGTATTTGGCAGAGGAAATAGGTTCATGAGGAGTCTAAGCTGATGCTCTCAGTTCAGAACCACTGTAGACATAGAATTCATTTCCCATTCATTCACCACTACATTATAATTACATCAGATGAATTAGAAAACTATAAAGACATTTACAGAGTCTGACTATGAGGTAAGAACTGGGGATTAGGCCTTGAATCCCAAAGTCAGTAGAGCCAACCACAATCCTCTTGCTACCAATGAGCTTTACTCACATGAAATCAGTTCTTCCTCACTGTGGGTCCAGGTAGGGCCACTGGATGCACCTGTTGATGTAGACTCTCAATCCAATGGTTGTTTGGGCATCCAGGATCCCCCTTCAGAGGCTGGTGGGTCTATCACTGCAGCCTGTTAGTCAGATTTGGCGGCCTGGCACTATTTGTCCAGTGAGGCAAGAGGCTTTGCTCCCCTGGATGGTGTCTGTACTCCTTAGCTCATGATCATGCTACAATGCCAGCTTTTGCTTGGCAAACCTGCTGACCCAGTTACCACCAATCAACAATGACCCCTAGCTTGCCAGCTCAGGGAGACATAGACTAACTTCAGATAGCAGGAGGGCTTTGGGGGTTTTGCATTCTTTTCACCCGTCCCCTCAGCTCTCCTCCCCTGAAAGTCCCCCTCATTTGAATAGACCCTCCTCCTACACTGGAACTCTCTTCCTCTGACTGGGAGTCCTTTAGGCAAATTGATTTAACTGTGCTGAATAGCCTAAGTTAGAAAGTGAGACAATTTGAAGATATTTTCAAAGCCAATGAGTTGACTTAAAGAAAAAAAAGTTTGGAATGTTCAGGGTAGAAGCCTTCTCTTGAGGTCCCACAGTTCATTCCTCCAGCCTTTAGGCAAGATTGCCACTAAATTAACTCAGAATGATAACCATCTCTTTTTATCTTAAAGATCTCCAGGGAAGGATTTGCCAAACCCTCTTTCCAACAGAAACTCACATTTCTCACTGATGGGAAATTAATACCTTGCCTTTTAGTGTGACAGTGAGAAAAAGCCCTCCCTATTCTAGAAATCATAAAACCTGAATGCTAGCTCTGGCTCTGGGTGATCTTTGACTATTCATTTAACCCTTTCAATACTCAGTTCTCTTATACAGAAATTGAAATAATCATAATTCACATCCCATTCATCTCAAGTTTTTGTAAGGATCAGATAAAATGTTGGAAATAGAAGTACTCTATAAACTGCCAAGTTCTGTGCAGATGTCAAGGTCTGTTATTATCATTATCATTATTAATATTATTATCATCATATGGGCAGTGAAGCCCATCAGAACTCAGAGCTGAGGCAGAAAGGACAGAAATGTTGGACAAAAGGCCAATAGAGAAAACTGAGAGATATTGATTGACTCTAATGTGTATGTGCAAAGAACTAGAACAGGCTTCAGTTTCAAGGTCAGATGACTATTTTTGAGGTATATGTATAGTGGAAGAGTATTGGAGAGATGGTAATATTCAAAGGCAAAATTCTCTTAATTCTCTTAGATGTAGAAGTGGAAGAGACCTCATTAGTTATGGAATCTACACCACTCCTCCAAACCCTTCATCTTCCAGATGATTTATAAGTGTCTGAGGCAAGTTACCACCTAGCTGCCTCAACAAAGAGAAGGTAATAAAAATCTCAAAGTACAGTCTGAAAAATGTCAAACCACCCACCACCCTTTTTTTTTAAGAGGAAGTTTAGCGGTTCAGTGGAATCAGAAAGGCCTGAGTTCAAATTTAGTCTTAGACACTTAACTAGTTGTGTAACCCTGGACAAATTATTTAACCTATGTTTGCTTTATTGCACTTGGTATGGAAATGGAAAACCACTCTAGTATCTCTGCCAAGAAAACTTCATGGTCAGGACTGGTGTGCTGTAGTCCACTAAGAAGTCATGAAGAGTCAGAAACCTGTGAACAACAATAGAGTCTGAAAATGCTCAAAGTCTCACTTTTTTTTTTTCTGAAAGATTCTTGGCTTCTAGAGGAAGGGATTGTGTAAAATGAGATACCCCACAAAAGGAGGTTGATTCTCCATGGAATACTAAAACATAACTTTCTGGGGTTTTGACCATTACAGTCTTTTCCCTTTCAGGAGGGGTTTCAATTAACAATTGATCTTGGAACATGTTCTACATTCCAATATCATACTCTCTTATCAGGAATGAGCAGTTTGGTCTTGAATAGTGTGAACAATGAATCCTGGGAAGTGGTCTCATGTAGTTGCACTATTTGAAAATAAAATTATGTAAAATATGATAGAGGCAGCTAAATGGCACAGGCTATAGAGTGCTGAGCCTGGAGTCAGGAAGATTCCTCTTTCTGAATTCAAATCTGACCTCAGACACTTCCTAGCTTTGTGACCCTGAGCAAGTCATCTAACCCTGTTTGCCTCTGCTTTCTCGTTTGTAAAAATGACTGGAGAAGAAAATGGCAAATCATTCTAATATCTTTGCCAAGAAGTCCCTAAATGGGGACATTAGAGTTGAACATGACTGAAAAACAATTGAATAACAAGAACAACATGATTAGTTTTAGTCTAATGGAATATATGTGAAGGGCTTTTGAATCTTGACTGATAAACATATGTTCCAGAGGACTTAGCTTTTACAGACCACAGAGGGACTTGTTTTCAACAAACTATTTTAAGATTCAAAATCTTGCCCCTCTTTGTATCCCTGGAATTGTTTCTTTCTGTGTTTACATAGCTTAGTGTCCCCCCATTCAATTCTTTTTAGATAGTGGATTAACCAAGCCTTAAGACTTATCCACAATGGTGTGTGCTACAAAGTCTTGAGCCCCACTACTGAACTCCTTACTTGGTGCTGTAAACTAATCAGTAAGATATATGAGTTTTTGCTGATTCACATTACTTCTTGTCCCCTTCTCATATTACTATTATTTGCTTGTGAGCCAAAGAGAATGAGAAAAAGTGTGAATGAAATGTCATTGTGTTGAATACCTCACTAGCCTTTCATTTTAGACTTCTTGAAGTCAGTAGAAAATGGGTGCCTCAACAGTGGAAAAATATGGAAGTAGCTTTTGTGATGGACTTATCATAAAGAATGTGATCCACCCACAACAGAGCTGGAGGTGTTGGAACACAGACTGAAGCACATTTTTTGTTATTGTTATTATTACTTTTGGGAGGGGGAGTTGCACGGCAAATGGGGCTGGGTGGCTTGCCTGGGGCCACACAGCTAGGTGATTGTTGGGTTTCTGAAGCTGGATTTGTACCTGCGTGCTCCTGGCTCTAGGGTTGGTGCTCTGTCCACTGTGCCACCTGGCTGCCCTTAATATTATTATTATTATTATTATTATTATTATTACTTTATTTTATTTTGTTTTTTTATGGGGGGGGTTACAGGGCAATGGGGTTGGGGTGGCTTGCCCAGGGTCACACAGTCACACAGCTGGGTGATTGTTGGGTGTATGGGGCTGGATTTGGACTCAGGAGCTCCTGGCTGCAGGGCTGGTGCTCCATCCACTGTACCACCTGGCTACACCTATTATTATTATTATTTTAATTTTTTTCTCTTTATTGCTCATGTGGGTCTATATTTTTTGGGGGGAGGGGTATTATATTTGCTCTCAAACAAGAATAAATATTCAGAGTGAGGACCCCCCCTCCGCGAGGATCTCAGCACAACCCAGATTCCAGGAAACCGAAGCAGGCCCACAGAGCCGCTCAGCAAAGAGCCACCTGGTAGGTGCTCCCAGAGCACTCAGTCCATGGAAGGTAATGGGTGGGGGGGGGCGACTATCAAGGTCTTTCTTCTGTCCCTGGTAATGTATAAAAAAACATCATTTGTACAAAAATAAGAATAAATAAATAATTTTAAAAAATTTTGCTGTTGCTGCTTGGAATTCCCTCAATCCATTCCTTCCCTATTACCATTTATTATATTTTCTTTCTCCTTTCACTCTGTCCCTCTTCAGAAGTGTGCTGTGGGGCAGCCGAGTGGTGCTTTAAAACTGCTAACAATTAACAATTTTATTTTTTCCTTCTATTTCCCCCCCTTCAACTGGAAAAAGAAAAAGAAAATGAAAACCTTTATAACAAATATTCAGGAAACTGAAGGAATGCCCAACAACTGGGGAATGATTGAAGAAGTTGTGGCATATGATTGTAATGGAATGCTACTTTAATTTAAGAAATGATGATCTCAATGATATTAAGGCATAAAATAATGAAGAGCAAAATAAGTAGAAGCAAGAGAGTATTGTTTATAGTAGCAACAACACTATTTTAAGGACTTTGAGTAATAAGTTATTTTGATTATTATAAATATATAAATTAACTATAAAGGACAGATGAAGAAAGATACTATCTGCATCCAGAGGAAGATATGATAAATAACAGTTTGTATAGAATAATTTTACAAATATATAGCTATTTGTGTCTAATGATGGTCTTCTAAAGGGTAGGGTGGATGGAGAAAGAAATTTATGTGATAACTTTTATTGTGTTTAAAGGCAGTACAAAGTTATACAAAATGAATTTCCAGTTTCATGTACAATCATCTTTTTATTATATTATGTTTTATTCAAGAAATTAAAAATAAAATAAATTTATAAAAAATAACATATGTAAACAATAGAAAGAACTTTCCATTGACCATGTCCCACAATGTATATTTCATTATGCATTTTAAGTCCATCACTTCTCTAACAGAAAATGGGTAGCATATTTTATTTCTGATCCTCTGGAATTGTGATTTTTCAATGTATTAATCAGAATTCTAAAATCTTTCAAAGTTATTTTTTAAAATTATATTGCCATTGTAGAAATCTTTCCTCTGCGTCTGTATCATTTCATAGAGGTATTCTCAATTTCCTCTGCAACTCTCCATTTTGTTACTTTTTATGGCACATTGTTATTCCATTACATCCCTAAACCATAATTTGCTTGATTGGAAGTCAATAGTCTTACCAGGGTGTTGCCTAATGGAAACAGCTACATTTCAGACAAAAGAATCAGCCTACTGCCAAGAAGATTGACTTTTATGGTTTATCTCCAGGATCTAATCCTCTAAAGTTGAAGCCTAAATCAGATTAGAGATTTAACCACAAAGCTTGAGCTAAAACAGGAAGAAAATAACCATAAGTTAATCACTATGAAGTGCTGGATCTCCTCCTGGGGGTTAGTATTTGGCATTTTACTCTCCTACGCAGTTGAATAGTTTCATTTCATACAAGGGACAATCTATGACAACAGGAATTGGCACAGAACATAAATGATTTGTCACAGTCAAACCCTGCTCCTGGGGCTATGTGTGGGGGGAGTTCACTGACCTTCACTCCCACTCTTACATCTGTATCTGAATCTAGATGTCTTCTATAGTTCTTTCTGTCTCTGTCTGACCACAAATGTATAAGAATATGACTTACCAAGGACCACACATATACAAACATAGAGTCCTGCAGATATTTTACATATAGTTAGATACATATGCAGAATGACATGTGCATATATCTACACATGACTACAGAGTGACATATATATATTTATGTGTGTATGCATACACATATACACACAAACATGTCTAATGACTGTAGGATGATCCTTGAGTATGTAAAACAAGGCGGCTGTTTGTCTTCTGTAAGGAGAGAGAGGGAGAGAGAGAGAGAGAGAGAGAGAGAGAGAGAGAGAGAGAGAGAGAGAGACAAGATGATTATGTTGTCAAAAAACAGAAAGATCAAAAAGAAGCCAAGTTTCCAGGCTGAGAGAAGACAATTAGAAAAGAATTCAGAAGATCTGGAAAAGAGACTTCTCAAACAAAGAAAGTTATCTTAAGCTGACATCTCTAAAAGTATGAACTTGAGAATCAGGTAAAGGTTTTTTATTTTTATTTCTTATTTTTAGTGATGTGTCTCCTCTATATGGGTCGTGAAGATAGTTATCCAAACCAAGAGAAATCAACAAATCTCAACTCAAAATTTATCACATCTTCCTGTATCACCTTGTAAACAGTTTGCAAATATATTTTCCCTGCTGATAACCTGGGGGTGGAGGGTATAATTTCTTCCTTTAGGGTGGGACATATTTATTTACATAATATCTGCAGAACTCTATGTTTGTATATGTGTGGTCCTTGGTGAGTCCTATACATATGTGTACAGACAGACAGAGAGAGAGAGAGAAAACTATAGAAGACATTCTAGATTCAGAAACAGATGAAAAGGTTGGAGAGAAGGTTTGTGACCCCCCCCCCCCCCACACACACACACTGCTCAACCCATCAACTCCTTACTACACTTGCTGCTGACAATCGCCACTCCCTCTTACCTCAGCTAGGGAAATTTCTCCCACATTCTCACAAAAAGATTTCTTGGCTTGACCACCACGTGCAGGTTCAGCTGAGGAGATCAGTAACAAAGGTAGCACCCAGATGGTCACAAGGGCTGCTACCACCCCCTGCTTCAGTGACAAGTGCAGCCCTAATCTGACCCAATCACTATTCTCCCATAATATTCTGTTTCATTTTACTTTCTAGAATCTTCCTATATTGTAGTTCAGAGGAAATGCCCCTGTCTTTAGACACAGGAAACACATTTGAATATTGGTTTTGCCACTTACTAGCTATATGATCTCTCTGAGCCTCAGTTTTCTCATCTAGAAAATGAGGGGGACCACCAAGGTTCCTTCCTGCTCTAAATTTAAGATAATAAAATTAGAACTGGAAGAAATCATCTAGTTCAATGATTACATTTTACAGATGAGGAAAAAGAGGCCAGGAGAGATTACCTGGAGCCACATGGATAGTGACAAAATCAGGATTTGAACTCAGGTTCTCTGCTTCCACATCTACAAAATATAGGTTTGACATTCAGAGTCCTTCATAACATACTCTTCTTACCTCTTCTTATACCTCATATCCTAAAATGTACTCTGATTCCAGTAACACTGACCTGACTTTCATAAATAAAATTATCCTCTGGCACCTGGGTTTTTCTCTGGTTTGTCCCCTTTCCTTGAAATACTCTGCCTCCTCCATTCCAACTAATGACTTTTTTGACTTCTCTTGATTAAAATCTACAGATTTTAGACTTTTTATAGAAAATCTTCCCCAACCCCTGATCATTCTAGTGTCTTCCCTGTTAATTATTTCCTATTTGGTCCTATGTTTGGCTTGCTTGGTATGTATTTTCATGTTGTCTCCTTTTTTAAATTGTAAGCTCCTGGAAGGCAGGGACTATCTGTTGCCTCTTTTTGTAACCACATCATTAAACACAGATATGCAGTAGGCATTTATTAATGTTTATTGATAAACTGACTCATTTCACCACCTTCTCCACATTCCAACCATCTCCTTGTTCTTACTTTCTTCTGAAGATAACAACACAAATGGCTAGAAGTTTCCATTCCCCTCTTGTCTCTACACATACAAAATGAAACAGAAAACAAGGATTGGACATGAAGTTTCAAATCTGCATTAGATATTTCTCATTTTTCTCTTTAACTATATTATTAATTCAATTGCTTTATTTTTTTTTATTTAAGGGTTGTGGGGCTAAGTTACTTGCTTAAGGTCACACAGCTAGGCAATTATTAAGTATCCAAGGTCGAATTTGAACTCAGGTCCTCCTGACTCCAGGGCTAGTGCTCTATCCACTGTGCCACCTGGCTGCCCCTAGTTGCTTTATTTTTAAGCTATAGTTTTTGTGTTTCATACTGGCCTTCTGTTCTCTTCTATACATATTACAAATGCTTCAATGATCCACTTTTCTTACCTTTTTTTTTTTCATTTTGTTACCCTATTATTCTATTTCATCCCCATGCTCTATGTCCCCAAATTAAAAGAAAAGGAAAAAACCTCAAATGCCATGTATCAAATATGCATAGTCAAGCAAAATTAATGGACACATTATCCAGTATTTGAAAAGATATGTCTCAAGCTACACCTTGAGTTCATCCTTTTGTTAGGAGATGGAGAATATGTCTTATTACTAGTGTGATGTTTAAAAAGTTCAAGAGAAATAGTTTCTGGGTAAAATTTGTTAATAATGCTAGCATATTATTAATAAAAGAGTCAATGACATTTTTGAATGCCAGAGACCCCTCATGGAAACCAACCAATATGAACCTTGAAAAAGTAGGTGTTCCGGATAGTGGCAATTAAATCTGATTGGCTACAAGTAATAAAAGAATAAATATTATAATAAGGTGGACCTATTCTAATGAAAGTCTGGGAAATGTGAATTTGATCATGTCATTTACTTTCAAATCACCCCTAGCCTTTAACAATTTAATTAAAGAATTTGTCCCCACTCAAGCCTGAGTTCAATACAGTGGGTAGGAATTTACCTAGATAAGATGGTTTAGGTGGGATAAGTTTTTGTCATAATATCCTTCAAAGACTGGCCTTTGAACAAAGAAATAGGACAGGAAAAAGCATGGATCTTCTCCATAATTGATCATTTTCTCTCACTATATATTGTCTTAGTTGTTTTCTTTACAATTTTATTGCTATAATCCCATTGTCACTTTTGAACCCTCCTTCTAGCACCATCACCTTGCCTTCCTTTAAAGATATATCTATCCTGTTCAGACTCTTCCTTTATTTTGTAATCATCTATAGATCACTAGCTAGAATGTTGAACCTGGAGTTAGGAAGACCTGAGTTCAAATTTGATCTTGGATACTTGACTAGCTTTTTAATGCTGGACAAGATGCTATATGTGTTATGTTGCCACAAATTCCATAACTCATAAAATTCATATAAATAATAGCACAAGTCTTCCAGGGTTGTGAAAATCAAATGGGAAAATGTTTGTAAAGCTCATAACTCAGTGCCTGACTATAAGCTCTTAATACTTTCCTTCCTTCCTTCCTTCCTTCTTCCATCCATCAACTTTTTTCACTCTCCTCTATCCTAATTTTGATTTCCTTATAAAATCCTGACTTCCTTAACCTATTTCAACTTCTATGACTTTGATCTGTGGTTGACATTAATCGTACCCAGTATTGGTTACTGCCTTACCTCCATCACCTCTACTAAATTTGTCCATGGGGTCAGAATTTCTTGTTGAGTTTTTCTTCTGCAGGAAGTCCTCAGATATAGTTGTCTTTGATTACATGGGAAAATTTGGGCACAATCTCATCTATGTATTTTGAAGTTAGCCACCTTTTGGGAAAAGAGTATTATTCTATTTCCTTGTGAGTCATCTTGACTAGGTTAGTGTCTCAAGTTTTCAATGAAGTAGCTTATCTGGGTATATGGCCTCAAGCCAATGATGCAAATTCCAACACCCAGAGCAAACAAACTGTTTAGTTCTGGACTAGACTGCCCCTGACTGTTCCCAGAAACCATGTAGGAAATTCAGTTCCCTGTGAACCAGCCAAACTTCAGTGCTCTGGATACTTATAATCCTAATGAGGGCAAATCTCTGAGGGAGGGACTTGGTCTTCAAAATTTCTCAGGCACGTGTACCAAGTTTTTATTACTTTTTTTTTTAATTATGGACTATTTGGTAATAATTTTTAGATATAAATAGTGACTCACCTGTTCCCTGGTTTAATAAGAAAAGTCTTCACATATCATGTATATTTTTCTCTAATTCTAGGTGCTGTCCCTGTTGTTTAAATTAGCAATAGGCAATAAGCAGACTAGTTCTATAATCAGTAACTAATTAATTAGAACTTTGTATTAATTAAGATAAATCAGAGACAGGACAAGATCCTTATACATCTTGGGCAAAGTTTGAAATTGTGTGCTCTCTGTTTCTCTCTACTAGAGGCTTTGGGCCTTTTCTGTTCATTGTTCTTCTCAGAGCCCAGTGGGGAGGTCTGACAGACAGACAGAATGTGGAGACTTTTGTCTGGAGCATCTTGAAATTCTCATTGGTCTTGGACATGAAGATTAGATGGAGACTAACTAGGGAGCTAAGAGGGTTCTTATGGTTCAAATCTGTTCTTTTTTATTAGCAGAAGGAAGGACCTTTGTATCTTCTTCCAATCACTGAGAACTAAAAGACTTCAGAAAGGGTTTTACCATCAAGCCCTGGATTCTGGGAAGAGCACTACAACTGTTACATATGAGAGTTAGTATTTTGAAGTGGAAACATAGCCCCATAATCCTTCATTTTAATCCTAGTGTTTATATATATATATATATATATATATATATATATATATATATATATATGTATATGATACATGTTTTAATCAGCTTTTCTGTCCACCTAACTTCTCTGTTGTTTGGTCTAGTCTCTGAGTAGAACATGTAGTAGTTTTAGGAGAACTGCTACTTCCCAGAACTATAAGTGAGATTCAAGTGGCAATAGCAGTCAGGGAGGCAGTTTTTACTTAGGAAACTGCAGCAAATAGACCCCAGGCACCTTTTGAATGCATCAGTCTTAAGTAAGCTAGATGAGGATGCTTCTGGGGATTGCTTGAATTCTTTTGGGTGCCAGGAACTATATTCATATAAATTTATCAGTCATCAAAGCTATTTCTACCCACCTGTCTCTCCTCTTCTTTGTGTGATAAGTTTGACTGGACTAGAGTAATTTACCTTTTGACATTTAACAAAATGCATATCTATATACCATAGTCAGAAAAATTTTCTTCACTAAATGTATATTGGTTTATAAACAACAATATTTAAAACTACCCAACATTGAATGCCTTTATAGGTTTCAGCTTAGATGACTGCCTAGTTTTCTATCCTTAGTTCAGACTTGATCAGGTTCACAGGTTTGAGTCCCAAGTAGTTTTAAGTTTTAATAGCTTAAAATGGAACTACAGCTTTGGAACACCAGTATAGTTATATTTGCCTGACTCACCATTAAAAAAAGTGTAATCTACTACTTTCAAAGAAAATTATGTAAAAAAAAATGTGGGTGGCTTGGCAGAGCTTTACAGTGTATGACTTTATATCTGGAAAAGTGACCCAATGTACAAGTTCTACTGAATGTGTCCCAGAAGGCCAGAAGGCCAGTTTCTGAAGGATTGTTGATTGTTGAGTTGTGTTTTTTTTTCATTTTTCAAAATTTTTGTTAAATTGTTTGTAGGGTTCTTAAAACCCTCACCTACAATAAGTTATTCTCTATTCTTTTTGAGTAAGGAGGCCATTAGTAACTTAAATCATAAATTAGAGCTAGAATTGTGCAACACTGTTGTTTTATAGAAACATCAATCATTCAATCTACAGCCAATTCCAAATTGATCTCTCTGACTCAATTCTCTGCCCTCTCCTATTCATCCTCTATAATGCTAACAAGCTGTTTCTCTTGAAGAATTCTTTTTTTTTAGGATTTTTTTTTTTGCAAGGCAGTGGGGTGAAGTGGCTTGCCCAAGGCCACACAGCTAGGTAATTATTAAGTGTCTGAGGCCGGATTTGAACTCAGGTACTCCTGACTCCAGGGCTGGTGCTCTATTCACTGCACCACCTAGCTGCCCCCCTCTTGAAGAATTCTGATCTTGTTACTTTCCTACTTAATAAATAATACACTCCAGTGTCTCCCTATTAACTCTAGAATCAAATATAAACCCTATCTTTGGCACAGAACTAGGCTCTTGGAATACAAACATAAAGGAAAGATAAATCTTATCTTTAAGGAACCTAGATTCTCTCAAGAGAAAAAACATGCAAATAAGTAGATCATGTATTAATAACTTAAAATTTCTTGTCTTCTCAATGAGGGGGGAGTAGTGGGAGGGAGAGAGAGAATTTAGAATTCAAAATTTTAAAAAATGAATGTTAAAAATTCTTCTTACATGTAGTTGGAAAAAATAAAGTTTTAAAATTTATATTATTGTGTTATTTTTTATTTTCTGATAATATATTAACATATTATTAAATGATTTAAAAATTTTAAATATTTTTTAAAATTAAAAAATTCAGAACAAAAAAAGAAAAGTTACTTTCTTTTTGAGTAAGGAGGCCATTAGTAACTAGGGAGATCTGAAAAGCTCTCCTGTAGAAGGTCACACTGAAGGTGATCTTTGAAGGAGATGGAGTGAGGAAGTGAACACTTCAGGGATGGGATGCAGCCTTTACAAAGGCATGCTATATCATTTCAAAGATGAAGTGTCATGTCAAATCTTGTCAACGAGCATTTATTAAATAGCTATGTGCCCAGGAAGTTCTGGGAATACAAAGAATGGCCAAAAAATAGTCCCTGTTCTCAGGAAGCTCACAGAATAATGGAGGAAATGATATGCAAACAATTATGTACAAATAAGGTATACTCAGGATAAATTGGAAGCATTCTCAGAGAGAAGGTAACAAAATTCAAGGGATTCAGAAAGGTTATTTTGTAGGAGTGGGAACTTTGGCTTGAAGCAAACCAGGGAAGCTAATGAGGCAGGGATAAGGAGAGAAAATATTGATGGAGTGTGGAAAAATTCAGTTGGGAAATTGGAGGGTCATGTTGGAGGCACAATAATAAGGTCTTTTTGGATTGACTATTGCATGTGTAAAGGAGACTGATGTATAGTGAGACTGGAGAGGCAAATAAGGACCAGATTATAAGGGACCTTAAATGCCAAAGAGAGGGGGGGATTTATATTGGATCTTAGAGGTAATAGGGAGATACTGGAGCTTAATTATTTGTGAAGTAGGAAAATAGCTTGGTCAGAATTCTTCAGGAAGAGGTTGGATAAGAGAGGGGAGAGGATTGAGTTAGGAACACCAATCATGAAACAATTGGACTGGGTTGGCTAAAGGCAATGTGGGTTTTTTTTTTTTGTGTGTGTGTGTGTGTGTGTTTCAGTCTTTGTTCCAACACCATTAACTCTGTCGTGAGTGGATCACATTCTTTATGATAAGTCCATCACAAAAGTTACTTCCATATTTTTCCAACGTTGCCATTGGTGATCACAACTCCCTCCTTTCTTATTTCTCCACTACCATGTACTATATTTTCTCTCTCCTTTCACTCTGACTCTGCTGTAGGGTCGCTGAGTGGCACAGCAGACAGATCCCTGGTCCTGGGGCCAAGAAGCCCTGAGCCCCCATACCACCCCTGAGGCCCAGCATCCACATGGCCCTATGGTCCTGGGCAGGCCATCCAATCCCAGCCCCTTGCAAGAAGTAAAAAAAAGAAAATGTGTTATATCTGACCACTGTCCCCCCATGGTCCATCCTCTCCTCCTTTATTCACATCCCCACCCCTTCCCCCTGCTCCCCCCTCCTTCTTACTCCAGTTGTCTATACCCCATTGAGTATATTTGCTGTTTCCTCTCCTAGCCATCTCTGATGAGAGCAAAGGTTCCCTCATTGCCCCTTGCCTCCCCCCTTCCATATCATTGCAATAGCTCATTGTAATAAAAAAAATCTTATTATGTGAAATAGCTTGGACTATTCCCCCTCTCCTTTTTCTTTCTCCCATTCCATTTCCCTTTTTTTCTTATTGACTCCATTTTTACACCATATTTTATCTTTGACTTCAGCTTTCTCCTGTGCTTCAACTATAAAAGCTCCCTCTACCTGCTCTATTAACTGAGATGGTTCATATGAATATTATCAGTATCATTTTTCTATACATGCAGTTCATCCTCATTAAGTCCCTCATATTTCCCCCCTCTCCTCCAATCTCCATGCTTCACCTGAGTCCTGCATCTGAAGATCACACCTTCTGTTCAGCTCTGGCCATTCCAAAAGGAACCTTTGAAATTCCCCTGGTTCATTGAAAGTCCATCTTTTTCCCTGGAAGAGGACATTCAGCCTTGCTGGGTAGTTCATTCTTGGCTGCATTCTAAGCTCTTTTGCCTTCCAGTATATTATATTCCAAGCCCTACGAGCTTCCAGTGTAGCTGCTGCTAAGTCCTGTGTGATCCTGACTGCAGCTCCACGATATTTGAACTGTGTCCTTCTGGCTGCTTGTAATATTTTCTCTTTGACTTGGGAGTTCTGGAACTTGGCTATAATATTCCTAGAGGTTGGTTTTTTGGGATCTCTTTCTCAGGGGGATCGGTGGATTCTCTCCATTTCTATTTTGCCCTCTGCTTCTAGAATATCAGGGCAATTTTCCTGTAGTAATTCTTTGAAAATGATGTCAAGGCTCTTTTCCTGATCATGACTTTCAGGTATTCCAATAATTTTCAAATTATCTTTCCTAAGTCTGTTTTCCATATCAGTTGTTTTTTCAATGAGATATTTCACATTTTCTTCTAATTTTTCATTTTTTTTGGTTTTGAAGTATTGATTCCTGATTTCTGGTAAATTTATCAATCTCCCTGAATTCTATTCTTTGTCTGAAGGATTTATTCTCCTCAGAGAGTTTTCTTATCTCTTTTTCCATCTGGCCAATTTTGCTTTTTAAAGCATTCTTCTCCTCAATAACTTTTTGAACTGTTTTATCCATTTGACCTAAGCTGTTTTTTAGCATGCTATTTTCTTCAGCATTTTTTTGGATTTCCTTGACTAAGCTGCTGACTTCATTTTCATGTTTTTCCTGCATCTCTCTCCTTTCTTTTCCCAGTTTTTCTTCTAACTCCCTCATTTGATTTTCAAAGTCTTTTTTGAGCTCTATCATAGCCTGAGCCCAATTTCTGTTTTTTCTTGGAGTCTTTAGATGCAGGAGCTTGTGCTTCCTCATCTTCATTCTGAGTATTTTGATCCTTCTTGGGCTCATTTGCAAAATATTTCTCAATGGTCTTCCTCTTGTTTCTTTGTTTGTTCATTTTCCCAGTCTAAGCCTGTTTTTTGGGGGTGCTTCCTGAGCTTTTGGGACACTCCCACAAGGGTCTCTGTGTGAGGCTCTGTCCTCCCTCCTGGTCTGTGAATGACCATAAGCGCCCCACTCTGACATGGGGCTGAGGTGGGGGGGGGGGGCCCTGCTGTTCTATGGGGGGGCCTAGACTGCGATCAGGATCTGAATGTGGTCAGAGCTCCAGAGTCCTGTTCCAGGGGCAGAGGACAGAGCTTGGCAGTCTCTCTTCACTCCCCTCCCTCAGCTCAGTGGGCTCATGCCCTGGGGGCTCCTGCTTACGGACTCCACCTGCTTCTGTTTCCGGGTCTAGGCTGTGGAAAGACCAGGCTGCTGGCTGTGTGCCCTGAGGGCTGGGCTCCATGTGTTGCTCCCCCACTTTGTGCTGGTGCTCCCCGGGGTGCAGCTCAGGTGACTCCTCCGCTGCTGTGAGCTGTGGCTCCCAGTGCCCTGGGGCTGCCTCCGGGAGGCTGAAGTTCTTTGGCTCTGGCGGGCCACCCCTCTGGCGGGCCGCCCCTCCGGCCCTGGGGAGCAGAGCCTTTCTGCTCTTTTCCAGGTTACCTTGAGTAGGAGAACTGCCTCACTGGGTCCCTTTGTAGGTTCTGTCTCGAAAGTTTAGTTAGAGTCCTTAGTTTATCAGTTTTTATCAGAGAGCTCCTAAGACTAGATCCCTTCATGTCACCATCTTGGCTCCACCCCTGCAATGTGGGTTTTTAACTAGGTTTAGGGTAAGTGGAGAAAGGGACAGATTCAAGAGACGCATCGATAGAGTAAAGATGAAGAATTATAGATGGCACTAAGGTTGTGAACCTTGGTAATTAAAAAGAAGGTGGCAAATACATTGGCGAAAGTAAGACAGGTTTGACAAATCAAATATATTGTTATGATTTCATCCAGCAGTTTTTGGTCTTGTTTCTTAGATCATATTCCAAAAAGGCTTCCTCTCTTCTCCTGTTGTTCTCCTGAACCCTGCCAGATAAGAAAAGTGAGGCCAAAGTAATGGAAAGTGATTTATTCAAGGATAGAGAGGCAGTAGGTGGCTACCTTCTAGCAACCCTGGCAGAGCTGGAATTAATGAACTTCCTTTCAAGGATATTTTCAAGTAGAATGGATGTTTTAAGGAAATTTAAACAGCAGGTCCCTCTCAGGCAGGATTTCTTAGCATCTTTTCCATCACAGACCCCTATAACAGTTTGATGAAGCCTATGGACTCCTTGTAAGAATATTGTTTTTAAAAACATAAAATAAAATATACAAGATTACAAAGAAAGTATATTGAAATAGTGTAATTAAAATATAGTTCATACTTTTAAAATTTTTGGATGTAAATATAAAAAAGAAAACAAGTTTAAGAACTCCAGCTTAAGAATTCCTGCTTTGAAATTTCTTTTTACTCTCATTCAATGATTCTAGAGCCCATGAAAATTTACTATTCTCTTGGTTATTCTGGATATTATTATGAACTATTCATAGGTAAAATGACACTATATTGGGGAAGTTTTTTTGAGAGGGAAGAGTTGGGAAAGGAAATCTTCTTTGGCTTAAGCAATATGGGGGATGAAGGCAGAATCTGTCAGATGAAACCATACTCATATATTGGGTATCATATCAATTTTTTTAATAAATTAAATTTTCCATCTCCAGGAAAAGATGGTAGTAGGAGTAAAGAGAATTAGGTATTATGATCTACAAAGAAGGAAAAGTTCAGCACAGTTTTATGTATTCTTTACATTTTGGTAGAAAGCTTTTAGAGGTATTCAGAGAAAAGATAGATAGGATTCCATGGCTTAAAAATCAAGATGAGAAGTTGACCCAAGGGAACTTATTTGAAGAACATAGTTCTACAGCATGAACACAGATTGAGCCAGGGAAGAAGAAAAAAGGAAACATTCCACTGGATTCTTAAGTCACCAGGGCAGGATGAAAAACACCTCAAAGTACTAAAGACTGATTAATGAATGTGGTTTCTCAGTGATCATGAAAAGTCATGAAGAGCAGATGAGTCATTATTCAGGAGAAGATCAAGACTTTCAGGGAAGAGAGGATGTTTTGTCAGACTATAAGACAGTGAGCTTTCCTGGTAAAAATGTATAATGTATTATTGAGGAATAGTTAATAAACTTTAGAAGGGAAGTAATAATTATTATGAGATAGTATAGGTTCTGCAAGAACTGGTCATACCAGGCTAACTCATTTCTGTTTCTGACTGTTAGATCACAGGTATGCCACAGATCATACCAGAATTTTAGTGAGGCATGACATAAATATCTCAGGATATTCTTTCTGAAAAGAAAGAGAAATATGTGGAAGATGATAAAGCTATTAGGGAGACAGAATTGGTGAGGTGAAAAGACTCCAACAGTGGTCATTAATGGGCTCATGTCAATTTGGAAAAAAGTTTCTAGAGAAATACTAGGGAATATTTCTATGAATCTGTGCTTTTCAACATTTGAGCAATGACTTAGATGATGGTGTATATATAGAATACACATATACATATATATATATATATGTATACACCAGATATTCTTTGTCCTCATGGAATTTACATTTTAACAGAGGAAGACAATACATAAAGGGGAGGGGGAAAGCACATTGGCATGGCTAAGATTCAGGCTGAAGTTATGGGAAGGACTGGGGTCCTGAAAAATAAGGTAAAACTCCATGAATCAGAACTGGGAGACCTAGTCTAGGTTTACTGGTGAAGAAGAAGTGAAGATGATAAGGTGACATTCTTATTGATTTTTCAGACAATGCCAAGCTATTATGTTGAATCACAATATCAAGATTCATTAAAAAAATTCAACTTGATAAAATGATGAAATGAATCCAATAAAGATCTAAAAGAAAAAATATGTATTGGTATAAAATGGTATTTTAAAAAGTCTGTTGGAGAAAAACAGTATGGTGGAGTTATTGGTTACTGTGAAAAAGATTTGGAGATTTAAGGAACTCAAAGTTAATATAAATCAACTTTGTGCTGCGGTAGCCAAAAAACTACTATAATCTTAGGCATTAGTAGAGGCATCCTGCTAATAATAAGGGAGACACAATTTTGGTTAGATTATACCTGGAATACTATACTATATGAGTTCCATATACCACATTTTAGAAAGGACTTTGATGAATGTCAATGTGTCTGGTAGCAGGGTAACCAGAGTAGTTTCAGGGTTGGAAATCATATCATATAAGAATCAGTTAAGGAAGTGGAGATATTTAATCTGAGGAAGGGATGATATATTGGGTGTTTACTTATATATGCCTTTGTTGATTCCCATGTTTGATATAAGCTCCTTATGAGTAGGAATTGTTTCATTCTTTGTATTTATATCACATAGCACAGTATCTGACAGAGAAAGCTGACAGATAGGATAAACCAAATTGAGAGTAACCAGTGGGTCTCAAAACCCCTCAGTGACTTAGGGGTGAAGTGACCTAAGCATGTGAAAACTTCCCCTGGTAGAACAGGACCATGAAGGCAACTGTAGCATGTGTTATAGAGTGCTTAGCAGTTGGTTAGACCCTGAAGATGAAGAGGACAAGGTTAGCCACTGCATCCTGACTGTTGTCCTGCCAGTTGACTTCTATGAATCTGAAAGAAAGAATGAGGCTTATGACTTTGTGCAACTCTGTCTCCTTTAATCCAATTCATAAAAAGTTACTCCATGATGTCATTGGTCCTTTTTAAAAAGATGGACAAACTAAAACAACATTTGACACATGATGGGCACTTAACGTTTGGTTAACTGATTTTTGGTGAGGGAGACATGAACAGCTCTTCAAGTTTTTGAAGAGTTGTCATATGAACAGTGCTTTAGATCTCTGCTTGGTCCTAGAGAACAGATCCTGGAACAAGGGTTGGAAGAGTCGAATTTTAGCTACATTTAAAGAAAATTTCTTATCAATTAAAACATGCAAATTTCATAAAACACGCAATTCACATTTCTGGAGGCCCTATGCCTTTCAAGATTGATTTGATAAATTGTTGACATTTGAAGGGACAGGGAGGTATAATGTCTGGGATTTTAAGAAAAAGATTTGGGGGTTTTGGTTGGATAGTGAAGGAAAGTTCAGATTCAGGAGTACCATGCAGGGGCAGCAACTTAACATAACATTATTACTCGTAATGGGAAAAGGAGAATAGATGAGAACAGGGAACAGCTTTGATGGTGTGGCCTTCATTGCTCTTGGTCAAATGTGGGGTAGATCTATTCAACAGCATTTATACTCTGGTCAAAGGCCAGAGTCCCTAAGGGATCAAACTAAAGAACTAATTGACAACAATCAGAAATTACCCAGTCATTCATAGAGGAAGAAACTGGTTGGCACCAGTGAAATGAAGGTATTTTCTAAATTATCTAATAAAGAGTGACGAATGAAAGGAAAGTTATGTAGGGAACTTACCTCTAACTATGCCAACATAAGGAGAGACTAGGAAAGTAATGACCAGTCTCTCTCTCTCTCTCTCTCTCTCTCTCTCTCTCTCTCTCTCTCTCTCTCGGGTGGGGGGGAGGGGTGAGCTGGAGTCACATCAGTCATTCTTGGGCTACATCCAAAGTAGAGGGTCCATCCTTAGAAATGGAGAGTTGGCATTCAAGCAGAGATTTGTTGGAATTGTAGGAAATATTCATGCATTGAGTGAAGGTGGACTTGGTGATCTCTAAGATTCTTTCCAACTCTAAATATTGTACATAAGCCCCTTCAGAGTCACCCTAGACATTAGCCTATGAATTTTGGATAAGGTTCTATCATGTCTGGGCTATAGGGGAAAAAACCCCAGCTAGGTAAGCAAATAAGATGTCAAAACTGAATGCAATAGTCACAAATATTCAGTCTAAAACCAAAGATGTAAAACTAGATTTTCATGACTGTGCTCCATTATTACCTGTCTTTATTTTAGCGGTGTGAAAAATGGGCTTTAAGGCATTTAAATTAAGTAGCTATTCACTGCTGGGTTCCCCTGGAACCTACACCAACTGGCTAACCTTTCTGCCTTGCTGAAGAAAAGGTCAGTAGCTCTTTCGAAGTACAACTATATATAGAACAGGTGCATCTTAGTTAATTGTCTCATACATCTTGTTTAGAAATGTGATGAAATAGTAATATAGCTACAGAAGTTCATCTGTTAGATGAGATATGGGTGTCAGATCACATGCTATCCCCACTTTATTTAAGAAGTTACATTTACCTCATGGACAAGCTGAAACAAATGTCGTAAGTAATATATCAAGTCTATCTCTCTGTAGGGAACTTAACTCTAACTATGTCAACATAGCAAGAGACTCGGAAAGTAATGATGTTATTGATTCTGATTTCTAAGATAGTGTAAGTGGACTGGTAGACAATTTGTTTAATCATCTTTTTGTGTCACAGGAATGAGGTCGATACTTTAATGTCTTGGATTGTTTAGTTATGTCAGCAGTTGGGGATGATGGAAGGCAAAAGGAGAAGGGAATAGCAGGGAATGAGATATAGAGATAGTGTCATGCAAGCAAGAACATGAGACAGTGAGATAGTGGAGGACAGAAGGCTCTGGCATGTTATGGTCCATGGGGTCACAGAAAATCAGACACAACTAAATGGAAATAATGACTAAGATCCTGTTCTCTTTCATCCTCTCTAGGATCTAATCTTGACTCTCTGGATTTTTTCTCTTCCATTCTCCCAGCTGCCATCCTGAAAGATCTTCCCTGATCCTGCAGCTCCTTCCTCTGAGTGCAATTCCTCTCAGAAACTCCATGTTTTTTCCTCCATTCGTCTCCAGGATTCACTCCTGGTCCTCAGCATCTTTTCCCTCACCATAACCCCATGCAAATATCTTCACCCACCTGGTCTTGGATTTATGCTTCTTTTTATGTGTTGTCTTCCCTCATTAGAAGATAAGCCCATTTAGGACAATGATTGTCTTTTTTTTTTTTTTTTTTTGCTTGTATTTGTATCACTAGGGCTGTGCAAAGGGCCTGACATCAGAATGATCACTTATTTTTTTCTTTTTCTTTTTTCCCTAGATTTATTTATTTTATATTATTATAATACTTTTGTTATAAAAGTAAACATACCCCCCCCCCCGAAGATGAGAAACCTCAAGAATAGTGAGACTTCAGTCTGTGTTCAGATTCCAATGGCTCTGTCTCTGGGGTGAGTAGCTTTCTTTATCATAAGTCCACCAGAGAAGTTACTTCAATATTTTTCCCACAGTTGCTATTACTAGCTGTACCTCCACTCTAATCCTCCCCACTCTCATTTATTCTCTTCTCTCTCACCTTTCACCCTGTCCCTTTCTAAAAGTGTGTTGTGTCTGAGTAACCTCTTCCACAATCTTCCCTCTCTTCTATCACCAATTTTCCCCTTCCCTCCCCCATTCCCCCTTATATCATCCCTTTTCCTCTCATTTTTCTCTAGGGTGATAGATTTCTATACCCTCTTAAGTGTGTATGTTATTTCCTCTCTAAACCATTTCTGATGAGAATGAAGGCTCACTCATTCCCCCTTGCCTTCCCCCATTCCACTCCATTGAAAAAGTTTTTTCTTGACCCTTTATGAAATTTTTTAGCTTCTTCATCTCCTTTCCATTCCTCCCAGTACTTTCCTTTATCACCATTGACTCCATCTTTTTACTATATTATACCATTATATTCCACTCCTTCCTGTGCCCCTCTATATGCTCCTTCTAACAGCTCTTATAAATGAAAAGTTCATATGAGTTATAAATATCTTCTTTCCATGCAGGAATGCAAACAGTTCAATATCAATAAGTTCCTCATAGTCCTTCTCACCCACCCCCTCTATGGTTCACCACAGTCTTGTACTTGGTTGTTTTTCTGTTCAGCTCTGGTTGTTTCAGTAGGAAAGTTTGAAAGCCCCCTGTTTCATTGAAAATCCATCTTTTCCCCTGAAAGAGGATGTTCAGTTTTGCTGGGTAGTTGATTCTCAGTTGTAAACCAAGATCTTTTGCCTTCTGGAATATCATATTCTAATCCCTATGAGCTCTTAATGTGGATGCTGCCAGATCCTGTGTAATCCTGACTATGGAGCCTCAGTAGTTGAATTGTTTGTTTCTGGCAGCTTTTAGAATTTTCTCTTTGATTTGGGAGTTTTGGAATTTGGCTATAATATTCCTGGAAGTTTTTCTTTGGGGATCTCTTTCAGGAGGTGATCAGTGAATTCCCTCAATTTCTATTTTACCCTCTACTTCAAGGATCTCAGGGCAATTTTGCTGAATTATTTCTTGAAAAATGAAGTCTAGGCTCTTTTCCTGGATGTGATTTTCTGGTAGCCCAGAAAAATAATTTTTAAATTATTTCTTCTGTATCTGTTTTCGAGGTTGGTTGTTTTTCCAATGAGATATTTCACATTTTCTTCTAATTTTTGACTTTTTTGGAAGTTTTATTTCTTCCCAATTTCTTGCAAAGTCATCAGCTTCCTTTAGTTCCATTCTGCATTTAAAGGAATTATTTTCTTCAGAGAGCTTTTATATCTCCTTTTTCCAGCTGGCCAGTTCTGCTTTTTAAGCCATTCTTCTCATTTGCCTTTTGTTTTGCTTTTTCCATTTGGTCTAAAGTAATTTTTAACAAATTATTTTCTTCAGTATTTTTTGTATATCTTTTACCAAGCTGTTGATTTGGTTTTCATGATTTTTCTGCATCCCTCTCATTTCTCCTCCCAATTTTTCTTCCACCTCCCTTAATTGCTTTTCAAAGTCTTTTTTGAACTCATCCATAGTCTGAGACCATTTTCTATTTCTCTTGGAGGTTTTGGATATGGAAGCTTTGATTTTGTTGTCATCTGAGTATGTGTTTTGACCTTCCATGGGACTAAAGTAATTTTCTATGGTCAGATTCTTCTTTTTCGGTTGTTTACTCATTTCCTCAGTCCAAGACTAATTTACAGCACTTCTAAGGCTTTGGAGTTTTTTTGGGGGTGGGGCAGCCCACTGGGACCTTTATTCCTCCAAGGTCTTATGCTCTTTTGTCTGTGCTTTGATATGTAGGTGAACACAGCACTCCACTCTGCCTGGAGCTGTAAGGAGGAGACCTGCTAGGCTATCTTAGTATGTAAGCCCAAACTTCAACCTGGATCTGAGTGTGGGCAAAAGCAGAGTCCTGCCCCCAGGGAGAGTAGAGAAATTTCTTCAGTCTCCCCTGACCCCCTTACCATCTGTGGGCATGCTCTGGAGGTGCAGGCTGCTGGTTTCTCCTGATTCTTGCTGCTGGTTCTGTGGCTGGCGCTCCTCACTCTACACTCATTATGGTGTAGCAGAATTCTCTCACTGCCACTTCAAGCTGTTCCAAGATTGTGCTGGGACCAGGACTTTTTCCAGCTCCCAGTCTTGGTGGAACACACTTTTCCTGTGGAACTTCTAAGTTATCTTGGATTGGTAAAATATGTCACTCAGTCTTTCTGTGGGTTCTGCCCCTCTAAATTTTGGCTAGAATCATAATTTTATGGCTTTTGGAAGTTTTTTGGGAAGAGTTTCCAAGAAATGCTGTCTTCATGCTGCCATCTTGGCTCTGCCCTCACACCACCATCTTGGCTCTGCCCCCAGAATGATTGGTTATTACATGATTGTTGGTTGTTGTTCTTTCTTACTCAGAGTTGTCAGCTTTTTCCTGAGCACTGAGATCATGGAGCAAAAAAGTAGGTTATCCCTGGAGATGCAGAGCTGAGATTAGTGAGATAGAGCTGGGAAATAAGAAAGGGAAATAGAATGGGAACTGTTACCATATGAACAAGTAATCTGAATCCATGACCAAAATAGGGTCAAAGGTCAATTTGAGATCAATTAATCCAGAAGCATCCTACCTATTATGTGGTAGGCACTGCTGGGTGATGAATATACAATTCCAAAGAAACAGATCAGAAGAGGAAGCAGGAGTTCCTCTGACTGCATTGCTTGTGCCTGCCATCTCCTGCTAGTGCAGCATGTCCCCTGAGGGAAGGCAGCAAGGAACTGAGTAGAGCATCCTCCATCTGTCCCCAAAGAATTTCCCATTGCCCCAAATCAACATCTTCTATCTGTGTCACCTCACTGTGAATTCTGCCTTCTGCTTCCAGCTCAGTTTTTCAACTGGGATGTGGAGGGTTTCTAGTTCAAGGAAGAAGAAAGTTGGTGGGAGGATGGAATGGTACTTCTTTCTCCTACTGTGCTCTTTTTCTGACTAGCCTCCTCCCAAATTGTTATGTAATTTCCCATAAGTCTTCGTGACTGAGGGTGTCAAAGACCTTAGTAAGATCTACAAACATTTTATATGGACCTCTGTTCTGTTCCTCAACAAACACCATATCAACTGTTCCTCAACCCTTTCTGAAGCCACACTAACTCTCAGGTTGTTGATGATCTTCCAGGTGAAGGATCAAACTACTGAGAAGGACTCTGGCAAGAATCTTACCAAAAATGACTAAAGTAGAAATAATCCTGTGATTGTCATAGGGCAATCTATTCCCTTTACTTTTATTGAGATAGATGATGGAGGCATCCTTGAATTCTTGGGGGATAACCTCTTCATGTTGGATAGCCTGTAAAATTTCAATCAGCTTTCGGATGACCAATGAATGCCCCTACTTTGTAGAGCTTGTAGATATTAGCTGGAATAGAATCAGCACCAGGTGCTTTGCCACTTGAAAGGAGCCTAATGGTATCCAAAACCTCTTCTTCAGTTAGAACTTCAGCTAGAGACTACTTGACTTCAACAAAGTAAATGGTCAGGTAGGTTAGGTAGCACAGTGGATAGAGCACTGGTCCTGTAGTGAGGAGTACCTGAGTTCAAATTTGGCCTCAGACACTTAGTAATTACCTAGCTATGTGGCCTTGGGAAAGCCACTTAACCCTATTGCCTTGCAAAAAAAAAAACTAAAAAAAAAAGAACTAAGGTAAACTGGTCAGTGACTTCTGCATTGATTGATGATGGTTTGTTAAGGACACCATGGAAGTGTTCAGCCTGTCTAGGATCACGTCCCTATCATTAATCAATGTGGATTCATCATCATCACAGGTATTTGACCCATAAATAGCCTTCAGGGCATCATAAATGATCAGAGAAATTCATAGTATTATGTGTCAGTTTCATGATGACATGATGTATCCTTACTCCCTTACTTAGATGATGTTTTCAGCCATGTAATCAAACACCTTCACTGAGGATGAACATGGCATCAAGGTCAGCTACTACACTGATGGTAAATTTTCCAGTTTGAAAAGATTACAAACTAAGATGAAAGTGGAGGGAGTGTTGGTGCATGATCTTCTGTTTGTGGTTGATTGTGCACTTAATGCAGCCTTTGAAGCTGAGATGCAATAAAGTATAAATCAATTCTCTGCTGTTTGTGCTAATTTTTGTCTAACTATTAACACCAAGAAAACACAGGTGCTCCATCAGCTAACACCACATGATCTATATGTAGAACTATTGATTATAGCAAATGGAGAAGTTTTGATTACTGTGAACAAGTTCATTTACCTTGGCAGTGTCCTTTCCAGGGTGATATGCATTGGCAATGAGGTTGGCACTTTTATTGCCAGAGCTAGCTCAGTATTTGGAAGACTCTGAAACAAAGTGTGAGGAAGAAGAGGTATTAGACTGACTATCAAACTGAAGGTTACAGAGCCTTTGTGCTGACCTCATTGCTTTATACCTGTGATATCTGGACAGTCTACCAGCACCATGTCAGGAAATTGAATTGCTTCCATTTAAATTGTTTTAGGAAGATACTGAAGGTCACCTGGTAGGAGAAGATCCCAGACACTGAGGTCCTTTCTTGAGCTAAACTGCCTAGCATTCCAACATTACTATCAAGAGTGCAACTATTATGGGCTGGTCAAATTATTAGAATGTCAAACATACACTTGCCAAAAAGACTATTTTATGGAGAACTCAGAAAGGGCAAGGGCTCACAAGGAGGTTAGAAGAAGCTATACTGGGACACCCTGAAGGTCTCTCTTAAGAATTTTACAAGTGATTGTAAGGTATGGGATACACTGGCACAGGAACACCCAGGTTGGAGTTCCCTCATCTCGTGCTGTATTTTTTTCCAGTCCAGCCTCCAACTCCTGGGAAGAAAAGTGCCCTCCTCTCAGTGATGAACATTCTCATTCCTGGATATAACCTTCACATCTCAGTGATTCTAAACCTCCAAAGATTATCTTCCAAACCCAATTCTAGACCTGTCACACAATTCCTTATTCTTATTTCTCTAAACCCTTTTATCATAAAGTCTTCAAACAACTCATCCACTGTGCTCAGTGGAATGTCAATTCTTTTTAGAAAATATTTCATTTATTTATTTTTCTAACTACCTACAAGAGTAGCTTTCAATAATTATTTTTCGCAAGTTTTGAGTTTCACATTTTTCTCCTTCTCTCCCTTCTCCCTGACAGAAAGTGATTTGATATACATATACATTGTATATGTATATATGTATATTGTATATGTATATATGTATATTGATATACATATACATTGTACATATACATATACAACCACAGATATATATTAATCATGTTATGAAAGAAGAATCAAATCTAAATGGAAGGAAAAAACACTAGAGAGAAAAAAATAATACATAAGACAACTTCTAAAAATTGAAAATGAGGGGCGGCTAGGTGGCGTAGTGGATAAAGCACCAGCTCTGGAGTCAGGAGTACCTGGGTTCAAATCTGGTCTCAGACACTTAATAATTACCTAGCTGTGTGGCCTTGGGCAGGCCACTTAATCCCGTTTGCCTTGCAAAAACCTAAAAAAAAATTGAAAATGATAAACTTTGGTCTTCATTTAAACTCCACATTTCCTTCTCTAGATATGGATGGCATTTTCTATCACAGGTCTTTTAGAATTGACTTTGACTATTGTGCTGCTGAGAAGAACAAATCCATCATAGCTGATCATCACCCATTGTTGTTGTTAGTGAATACAATGTTCTCCTGGTTCTGGTCACTTCACTCAGCAATAGTTCATGTAAGTCTTTCCCGGCTATTCTGAAGTTCCTTCCCTCATGATTTCTCATTGAACAATAGTGTTCCATCACATTCATATACCACATCATTCCCCATTTGATGGACATTCTCTCAATTTCCAATTCTTTGCCACTATAAAAAAAGAACTGAAAAAAAAGGAAAAAAAAGAACTGCTATAAATATTTTTGTACATGTGCGCTTTTTACCCTTTTTTTGGTGATCTCTTTGAAATACAGACCCAGTAGTGGCATTACTAGATCAAAGGGTGTGCACAATTTTATTGCTCTTTAAGCAGAATTCCAAACTGCTTCCCAGAAAGTTCAATCAATTCATTAATGCCACCAATAATGCATTAGTGTCCAAATTTTCCCACATTCCCTCCAACATTGATCATTTTCCTTTTTAGTCATATTAGCCAATTTGAGATGTGTGAGGTGATAACTCAAAGTTTTTTAATTTGCATTTCTCTAATCAAAAATGATTTAGAGAATTTTTATGACTATAGATAGCTCAATTTCTTCATCTGAGAATTGCCTTTCCATATCTTTTGATTATTTATTAATTGAGGAATGACATTCTTATAAATTTGATCCAGTTCTCTATTTATTTTAGAAATGAGTCCTTTGTCAGAAACAATAGTTGCAAAAATTGTTTCCCAACTTTCTGCCTTCTTTTTAATTTTGGTTGCATTGGTTTTACTTGTGCAAAAACTTTTCAATTTAATGTAATCAAAATTATATATTTTATATTTATATATATATATTTTATATTTTATAATGTTCTATATCTCTTCTTTGGTCATAACTACTTGCCCTTTCATAGATCTGACAAGTACACAATTTCTTGTTCTCCTAATTGGCTTATGACATCACCTTTTAATGTCTAGATCCTGTACCCATTTTGATCTTATCTTGGTATAGATGTTGGTCTATGTCTAGTTTCTGCCATATCATCTTCTAGATTTCCAGGAAATTTTTAATCAAAGATAGTATTCTTTTTTTTTTTTTTAGGTTTTTGCTAGGCAATGAGGTTAAGTGGCCTGCCCAAGACCACACAGATAGGCAATTATTAAGTGTCTGAGACCAGATTTGAACCCAGGTACTCCTGACTCCAGGGGCAGTGCTTTATCCACTGCACCACCTAACCACCCGATAGTATTCTTTTTAAAAATCATTTAAATACTTTTATTTATTTGTTTTTCTAGCAACATGCAATGGTAGTTTTCACCAATCATTTTTTTTAAAGTTTTGAGTTTTATATTTTCTTCCTCTCTCCCTTCCCTCCCCCTCCCTCAACAGAGGGATTGTACAGCATGGAAGACACTGGCACAGGAACACCCAGTATGGTGTGCCCTCATCAGTAAGGGTGCTATGCTCTATGAGGAAGGCAGAATTGAAACAGTTCAAAGGAGACATGACATATGTAAGTTTAGAGTAGGTGCCCCAGGTGTTCACATATATAAGAATCAACCAATCTCCTCCTTTTGGAGGAAAGTGGAATAAGAAGCAGAGTCTTCATAGGTTCTACGTGTGCAATTATATTAAACATAAATTCACATTAATCATATTGTGAAAGAAGAATCAATTCAAAAAGAAGAAAAAAATTAGAGCCAAAAAATGTCATAATACATGAGGCAATTTTTAAAAATTGAAAAAAATTAGCTTTGGTCTGCATTCAAACTCCACAGTTCCCTCTCCAGATATGGATGGTATTTTCCAAAAAGAGTGAGTTCTTATCCCAAAAGCTAGAATCTTTTGGGTTTATCAAATACTAGATTATTATAGACATTTACTACTATTTCTTTTGCACCTAATCTATTCCACTGAACTACCATTTTCTATCTTGGTACCAAGCAGTTTTTATGACTGATGCTTTATGGTATAATTTTAGATGTGATATGGCTAGACCACCTTCCTTTGTATTTTTTCATTGATTCATTAATTCATTAATTCCTAGATATTCTTGATTTTTTGTTTCTCCATAAGAACTTAGTAACTATTTTTTCTAGCTCAATAAAGTAATTTTTAGAAGTTGATTGGTATAGCACTGAATAAGTAATTTAATTTAGGTAGGATTGTCATTTTTATTACATTCCTCAGCCTACTCATGAGCAATTGATGGAATGTCAATTCTATAGGCACAAATTTCCCTTTATTCTTAATCTTTTTCTCTTTCAGTCCTTCCCTGCACTACGTATTACTGAAATCTGTCTCCCTTCAGATAGCTCTGCTTTCCTTCAGGTGGCATGGCTTCCCTGACTACCATTTTCAGTACTCATTATATCTTTACTCATTCTTCTCAGTGAGTTGGTTAAGATGAGAATTGGAATGCTCCTTACCCTCAGTGTCACTTTCATCCCCCTACCTCTAACTTCATCGCTTGATAACCTCTCCTTCTCAAGTTCTTTCTATTTATATCTTTCACCCAATCAAAATGCTGGCAGTTGTTATCTACAGACTTCTAGTTAAGTTTAGCACAAGATTCATATATCTATATTTATCTATCCATCTATCTATGAGTTTAGCACAAGGTTCATATCTATCTATATCTAATCTATATCTAATCGGTATCTAATTTATATCTCTATCTCTATCTCTATCCATACCCATACCCATACCCATACCCATACCCATACCCATACCCATACCCATACCCATACCCATACCCATACCTATACCTATATCTATATCTATATCTATATCTATATCTATATCTATATCTATATCTATATCTATATCTATATCTATATCTATATCTATATCTATATCTATATCTATATCTATATCTATATCATCTATATTTATCTCTCTCTATCTCTATATCTATCTCTATCTCTCTATCCCTAATCTATATCTATCTATCTATCTATCTATCTATCTATCTATTGTTTTTGCAGGGCAATGGCCAGATTTGAAAAACATAATGAACAGTAAGATGAAATCAGCCAGAACTAGAAAGCTGTATACATAGCTAAGGGTAGAGTAAGGCCATCAGAACAGTGATGAGGGATGAGGGTATAAAGGAAAGGGTTTGTATCTTGTTACTTGTGAGAAATCCCAGAGTGTTTGGTTAACTATTAGTTAAGGATATCCATTACAAAGATTCCAGTCGGTATATGGCTATTGAGACTAAGTGCAGGAATGTGAGAGTAAGACAAAAGGAGAGATTAAGGAATTGACCCCACTAACCACCGAACTGGGAGGGATCTTCCAATCTGAGATCTGCTCCAACTAGGCCTGGGTTGACTAATGGACCTCTGCAAAGTGCACTTGCTTAATAAGGTCCATACTTATTACTATATATGCACTCCCCCTGTGAGTGTATATAGCAGCAAAACATTAAAGAGTAGTATGGGGTGGTCATATCAATTAGATTGTCCCCCTGATGATTCAGAGCAGTGACTCCAATGATCCAGAGGAGAGGAGAAAATCTTTCAAAGTGTATTTAAGGCTGGACATTGTCATAGTTTGGGGTTCCCTCCCTCAGGGAGATAGCCCTTTTCTACAAAAAAAAAAAATTGTTAAAAGCTATTCAAACACCCAAGGCTAAGTTTTTATTATTATCATTGACATTCAACTAACTGTGACTCTGGGTGAATCTCTCAACTTCAGTAAGACAAGCTTTCTTATTTGCAAAATAGAGATAATTCTTCTGATTCAATTCACAAAGTTTTTGTTAGGAAAGTGCTCTGTAAATCTTAAAGGATAATCTAAATGTGAATTGTTATTGTTGTGAGTTAGAGGGAGACCTTGATATCAAGGGAGAACTTCAGCTTTGTCTCAGGAATTTTTTTTGCTTGGGTTAGAACTCAGGATTGGATCTAAGGTATCAATTAGTTTAAGTAACTCCCAGGAGAGGAAACACCCTGAATCAAAGCAGGTAACCATTTCCTCTGGCAACTTCTAATCTTATATGGTTATCTAGAGTAGAGACATCAAATATGCAGAACAAATACAAGTAAACATCCACTGCACTTCCAAGTGAAACCCCACCAGATTAAAATACAATTGGGAAATATTTAACAAAATAAGTAATAATTCTATAAAATAACAAATAATATTATATTTAAAAACTAAGTCAAAATACAACTTGCAAGGGTGCTAATTTTGTTTTAGTATCCCAGAGTATTAAAGAGTAAAGTGACTTACAAAGCCATAGCCAGCAGAAATTACTCATTAAGCACCCACAATGTGAATATCGTTGCCATGGGTATTGAGGAAGATGCAAAATTTAAAGAAGATCCAGTCTTTGCTGCCTATATTCTAGAAGAGGGAATAAGACAAAACAAATTTAGCTGTAATATTCCACAATACACAAGTGTAAATTGAAAAACAGGGCTGAGAGGTAAGGAGGACTGAGCATGATATGCAGAAGCTAGTAATTGTGTTGCTTATTTGAAGTGGGTGACCAGGAATGGAGATAGATATTGACTACTTTTTTCCTCTTCCCTAATAATAACTTTGATTAATTTAAATAACAGGAGAGGACCACTCAGAAGCATCTAAGATCTGGCTCATTGGGAAGACAGAGAAGCTATCTGGGTCAATGGGCAAGCCATGTGAATGGGGTGTCCAAATCAGAAAGATTATTCCCTGAGGAAAATTGAGCCAATATGCAGGCATAGAAATAGAGGTAGGTCAGGGCAGAGGATCCCCTAGCTGACTGATGAGAGTTGGGATGTTGACTCAAACTTTCTCATTTCCTCCTGCTATTTGGGTGGGTAAGTCAGTATAGCCTACCAACCCTCTGCCCAATGTCCTTAAGGTCTGGGGGCAGTAGCCTGCACCCTGAACAGAAGAAGATTTATACCTAAGTGGGGAGAATGGGAGCTAAACAGGTTAAAAACCAATCAATGAAAAATTTATTAAGCATCTATTATATTATCAGACACAACAAGGAGTAGAACAGATTCCCAGTGTAGTTTCACTCACTTGCACTGGTTCTGAAGCTGAGGCTGGGAATCCAACTAGGGGTCTTCCACAGGGACTGGGAATAGGGCAGGCAGCCCAGGTCAGAAAGTTCAAATGGGGTTGGGCAGTGGTGAGGCAGGGAGAAGTAAAGAAAAGTAAACTCCTATTCATTATCTTGGTTATTTATTTATCTTTTATTTTTTATTCACAACTTAACAAACATTAAATGAAATGGGTGTTTACATACATACATACATACGGAAGAATGGAAAGTGAGTTACACAAGAAACTTCAGATTTCCATTATGTAAAACTTGCTTTTCTTAGTTTATAGAAAGTTCAACTTGTAGCTTTCCAAAAGCTGTTCTGCTTCTTTCTGACCATCCTTCTGTTCTGTTCTCTGAATTCTTTTTTAAAATACTGCATCTCCCTCTTTTATCTAGGCTGTAAATTCAGAGGCTATTTGTGGGTCCAATCTCATCAGCACAGAGCTTTAACTTGCTCCATTTCCAATCTGGGTCAGTTTATCCTTCCTTAGGCATCCTGTCCACTCCCACCCCCCACCCAAATCTCAGATTTAGAGAGGCCATCAGATCACCTTAGCCCCTTGTGTCTCAGAAGTCTAAGGTCCAAGCTTTGCCAGCCTCAACCTCTCTGACAGTGGGGATTGTTAATCCTTCTCTCTGTTTTAAAAAAAGACTGCCTAACAGTCTTCTCCTTCAGGTTTAATGATCTTAATAGAAGGTACTGGTAAGAGTCACCTCACATATCTTTCTTCCTTTTTTTTAACTGAACTGCAATTTGTGCCAAAAGAAGTTCACTCTAGAAGACTGGTAACACCTTCTCAGCTGGGGTCGAGGAGGACTGATGGGGGTGTTTACCTTGAAAAGCCTCACTTGGAGGCATTTGCCAGAAAACTCCTCCCCAAACCCTGAGGGAGCCTTTGAAATCCTGGGTGAGTCTTTTGTTTTGGGCTGGGAACTAACAACCCCTCCCTAGGGAAGGAAGGGTCAGGTGCTTCTGGGGAGAATCTGTGGAGGAACTGGGGTAGGGTTGGGTAGGGAAGGATGGATAGTTTCAGAATCGTGGTGGGGTAGGAAGAGAAATGCCACCTATACTATCCTTTTTTTTAATAGACTTGATAGATTCCAATGACTGGCTCCTTTTTACCTCCAGTCTCAAAGGAAAAAAAAATCTGGTTTGACTTTTAAAGTTTTTCCCAACTCACCGCTTTCTCTCTAGTCTTCTTATATATCATTCACTTCTATTCATTCTATAACTCAGATTCTGCTTGCCACCTCAAGCCTGGAATATTGTCCTTGGCTCCAGTTCAGCTCAGATCCCACCATCAGTAAGAGATCTGCCTGCTTCCTGCTCCCATATATTCTGTTGTCTTCTAATCATAAATATAAATCTCCTGGTTGTATTAATGGTCATTTAGTGTGCCGATATCCTGGAAGGGGTAGGTTCACAGTCTTGGTGGAGTACTTAGTATAAATAAGAAGGCACAGAGATTCTGGGTTAGGGAGAAGCCCTGGCATGTCCTCCTGGACATACTCCTGGGAGGTGTGTCTGAGACCCAGTTCCATCCTGAGTTGAGGATCATTCCTTTGATGGACTCTGAGGCAGCTTTTTCAAATCCTGCCTTCTGATATTGGAATGGTATAAGAATCCCTCTCCAAATTTTCATTTTGGGGTCCAGTTGTCTAGCACATATGCATGCCTAAGTAATCAGCAAGATTAGAGAAATATTAATAAATGTATATATACATATATATATGTTAACTAATTCTGTTTTGCTTTTTTGGGGGATCCAAACTCTGAAGATTTAACACCTTGTTTAAATTAATTATATACATGCATGTATATAATTCCTTTCCATTCCCCCATTGGAATGTAATCTATTTTGAGGGCAGAAACTGTTTATATCCTCAGTGCTTAACAGTGTCTCATACCTTGTTAAGCACTTGATCTCTATTTGCTGTTTGCCTCAGTTTCCTCATCTATAAAATGACCTGGAGAAGGAAATGGAAACTTCTCCAGTATCTTTGCCAAGAAAAACTCAAATGGAGTCTCAAAGAGTTGGGCATGACTGAAAAAAAAATGACTGAACAACAGCATTATGCTTGCTAACTTTCCACCCCTAGTCCATGGAGAATGACTTCATGGAATTAAAAGAATACCTTTTCTTTTATGGATCATCTGACATGTTTGTATTTGGATTTATTCCTTTGGTTAGTCTTTTAACTGTGAATTCATAGCTCCCAAAGCCCTGAGAGCTATCTGTGGAGGCGTCAGATTTGGGGAGACAAAGTTCTGACAGGAATCCTTTCACCTACACTGCTTCTGCCTCTGCATTTCCCTGTTTGTGAAGGTAGAAGAGCAACAGGTCCCTGGTGAGGAGCCTGAAGTTCTTTTAGAGAATCAAGCAATCCTTAGTCACCAGTGAGAGCCCAACCCTCTTCCCTGAGACAGAAAGGATGCCTAGAGGCTAGCCCTGCTCTCACTGGTGCCAGTCTCTCACCCTGGGAGTGGGGAAGTCACTTACCCTCCCCTTGACCTGTGGTCCTTGCTCTTGAGGCACTAGGGGAGGTAAACTGAGTATAAAGAGGTTCTTACAGGAGTAGCTGAGGGAGTAACACTCAGGGAGATCCAAGGTCCCCTGAGGCAGCACTCACCCTGAGATAGTCTTACTTCAGCAGAATGAGCTGTGGTGGGAGGCATGCAGATGATCTATCTGTCTGTGAATTTTTTTTTTTTCCATTTGTCTGGCTCCACACAATAAACATCTCTTTCTCACCAACAAGTCTCTGTAACAGTAGCCTTATCTTCTGTCTCAGTGTTAGCCCCTCAGAACTAAGGGAGGTGATCCTGGATGAAGGGGTCCCTTGGGGTCACAGTTCTTAGAAGGCTGAAGTTCTGTCAACATCCTTCAACAGGACTGAGTAGTGGAGGTGAGAGGATGAGATAGAGGTACATATATAATCTTGACCTTCCTTAGGTTCACCTACAAAAAGGTGGGCATAGAAAACAAAGAAAGTGCAAAGGATCAATGCTGAGATAGCCTAACTTGGACTCAACTCTATTTACATATTTTCTGCTTCAAACATTCCTGAATGGGCAGAAGGAGATTCTCTAGTGTCTGGTAGTGCTAGTGAATATTTCTGAAGTGAAGGAAAAATAATAACTAAAAGCATTATTTTTTTTTTACTGAACCTGTGATTTCATCACAATGTAGAAAGCTCCCAATGAGAAATTTATTCTAATAATGCAGATCGGTACTTCCTTTGCATTCTAAAGGTCCCATAGCCAGTATGTGTCAAAGGCAAGATCTGAACACCAGTCTTCATAAATCTAATGGACCTTTTAATCTATTATGCCATACTGCTGCTCTTATAATATTTTAACATTTAAAAATTTTTAAAGTACTTTTAGATTCATTACTTCAATTTATCCTCATAACAGACCCATGAGAAAAGTGGGACAGATAATATACTCATTTCACAGATTAGAAAATTGTGACATTAAGTTAAATGACACGTAATGAGTAAAACACAGGTATCCTGATCCCTAGTCCCATGGACTACCTTTGATGTGTGTCAGAGATATTTGTACAGTGACTGGGGGGATGGATAGGGAAGGGTAGTGGGGGTTAGTGGGGGGGGGCAGAATTGCTACCAGTCGGGACTGAAAAGAGATCAAGTTGTTCTTGGCTGCCTGAAGACAATATCAGCTCTCTGAAGAATTCTTTTTCTGTATTTCCTAGAAAGGGTCTATGACCTAAAACAAAGATCTGTACCCTGGCCATTCGCCAGCCAGTTTTTAATATGCATTTTACATATAAAATGTACAAAAACAGGTCCCCTGCCTGGATTTGGCCAGCAGGGCAAAAAGAATCCTTAGATTCTCCTGATCTGGATTCCATATTCTCTCCTCATGGAGCTCTCTGTTGTGTGTTTCAGAGAGGAAAATGTTTGCTTAATTAAGAGGGGATCAAAGTTACTTCTAACCATTGCTATTTCTATTTTCTGAAACAAAGTCAATTAAGCAAAAGCCAAGCCTTTATTACTACTCTACTCTACTAATATGCCAGGCACTATCTGAGGGTCCAGTTGGTTGTGCTTTGAGATGCTCTATGCCTATCTAATTGTGTTTTTGAATAATAGATCTTGAATTCTTAGCTTATAACAACCTCTCAAATTTTCTTCATTTGCATGTTTAAAACCATTTCTGCTCCTGTTGGATTTTGTTGATATGAGGAGTTTCCAGTGAAGGATCTTCCTCTTCCAGTATAGATGGGCATCTATTTTGGCCTTTACAGTTTCATAGAGTTGTCTCTTATAGATCACTGAGAGGCTAAGTGCACTTGCCTCTGGGGGTTACATGGCCAGTGGGTATCAGAGACTAAACTAGAACACAGGTCTTCTTGGGACTAAAGCTGACTCTGTTCATTTGCTCCCATTATCTGATGTTCTGGTTGTCCCTCTAACAATAAAGAAAGGGAAAACTTCCTAAAAATTAAGAGTTTCTATACCAAAGTGAGATGGGTTCTCTTAGGAGACTATAAATTCTCCATCATTGATATTCTTTAGACAGAGTTTGAATGACTACTTAGTGTGTGTATACCACAGACTTGGTGATCTCTGGGATTCTTTTCAAATATGATATTCTGCTATTCTATGAGTATTTAAAATTTTCCAGATGAACTAAAGCTCTTGCCCGAGAAATGTGTTGCTTATATGTACATGACATACATAGGGTTGAAGAAAAAGGAAATGACTTTTGTAAGCTACTAAATTTATAGTCTAGTCTGGCTATGTGTTTGGAAGTCCCAAATTTTTAACACATTGACATCTTCCAGTGGGTAAAGGTTTCTCTCTAACATCTTGATCTTTACTGTTCTCATCTTCTAATTACTGGAGATAAACTTCATCATGATTATCATTGCTAGCATTTCTATAGTTAGTGCTTTTAAGTTTAAAAGATACTTAATAAATAACAACTCATTTATTGATCCCAATAACCCTGAGAATTAAATACTTATATTATTCCTATTTTACAGTTGAGGAAACTGAAGCAAACAGAGGTTTAAATCACTTGTTCAGGGTCAAATTTGAGGTCGAACTTGAATTCAAGTCTTCCTGACTCCAGTTTCACTGCTCTATCATTGAGTCCCATAACTCCCTCTATCTTTGAAGGGGTCACAGCTTTATCTATTTTTAAGTTTAGTTAGAGAGGGTGTATTGTGGATAGAAGACAGGACTTTAATTCAGGAAAACCTAGGTGTGAATCTTGCTTGGATATTACTGTTTGCAAAACTCTGGTTTAATTATAAACCCTTCTCAATTTTAATTTCCTCATCTTCCTCTGGTGAACTATCAATCCCTTAGCAAACTTTAAAGTGCTCTATGATGTGAACTATATAATTTTTTAACTTTGTTGTTCAATCTATCAATTGTGTCCAGCTCTCTGTGAACTGTATATGGAATTTTCTTGGTAAAAATACTGGAGTGGTTTGCCATTTTCTCCTCTAGTGCTTTAGGCAAACAGAGATTGAGTTGCCCAAGGTCACTCTGCTAGTGAGTATCTGAGGTCATATTTGAATCCAGATCTTCCTGACTCCAGCCACTTAGCTGCCTCAGTATCATTAATCAGAAACAATTGAACCTAGTCTAATGGAGGATACATGATTCTTTCTCTTGCTTGGGGAATTTTTAGTTTATAGAATAGACTTTGGGCCCAAGTCTAATCATGGATTTAGACTGAAAGGGACCTCAGAGGTCATCTAGTACAACCTCCTCATTTTACTGATGAAGAAGCTGAAGTCAAGGGAGATTGTGATTTGGCCAGTAACATAAGCAGTAAGGGACAAAGGCAGGATTTGACCTCAAGTTCTGTGATTCCAGAATCACTTTTTCCATTCTCCCTTTGCTGTTTCTCTTCAACTAAAGGATGAGAAATAAACCCCAAGATTGGGAAACCCAGTCCAATACAGTTTCTGAACATAAACTAGAGGGAACACACAAGCTGGTCTTGGAATAGGGAGAAGATACTATAGTAAAATAATTTTAATCCCTGACTCCAATCTTAGGAGCTCTGCAAAATATCCTGTCAGAAGAACCCTATTTTGTTTGGTACCCTTTGATAGTTCAGGGAAGATGAGGGTCAAAGAAAATCTTACACCAAAGAAAATTTTCTATGAAAGCAGAAAAAATTTCCAAACCATTTTACAATGTGATTTTGTTACATTTAAAGGAAACTATCCCACTTATCCATTATCTGCATCCCATCACACACCTGAATGTCATTCTTATCATTGTCCTGGTCTTCTTTTGATCTTTGGCTATAGAAAAAAGGGTGTGTTGCAGAGCTTAGTGTTGATGTTTTTGTGTCTGTAGGTTCCAGACAAGAAGGTTATGAATATTTTAAAGGAAGAATAGTTTGCAGGGTACTGCTGTGGAGTGGAAATGATGGAAATGGGACTACAGGAGAAGTCATCCTAATGTCTGAATAAGCAATCAAATAATGAATTATAGCAAAGAGATTTTTTAAAATTATAAATTTGAGGGGCAGCTAGGTGGTTCAGTGGGTGCAGCACTGGCCCTAGGCCAGTCATTTAACCCCATTGCCCTACAATCCCCCAAATTATAAAATTAATAAATGCAAATGAACATATAATAACAAATGAAATATATTTTGAAACTATTTAAAATTTTAAACTATTTACCATAATTGTTAAAAATAAGACTTCTTCATAAAATACCACTAGTTACCTATTTGTTCCATGTCCCCTTTTGAACCTGTGCAGTTATAAAATTTTGTTGGCATCTTTATTGTTATAATACATTTTTAATGTGTGTATTGCTTTTATTTTGCTGACTTCATCTTACACTGCTTCTCATGAATCTTTCTACATCTTTTTTTATTGACATATATTATTTTTATGGCACACTAATATTCAGTTGCATTAGAATAATAATTTATTCAACCATCTTCCAATCATTGGTCTTTTTTTTCTTATTACAAAGAATGTAACAATAACAAGAAGACTTTTTAGAATGTTGGAGTTGGAAGGGGCCTTGGGTATCAAGTTCAGGAGTTCTTAACATTTTCTGTGTCATGTATGACTGAGAAACCCTACAGATCTCCTTCTCAGAATAATGTTTTTAAATATATAAAATAAAATACATGAGATTTTAAAAGAAACCAATTATATTGAAATCATTATAAAATATTTTAAAAATAGAAAAATTCCTGGTTAAGAGCCTCTGATCTACACCAATACTTTCATTTTACAAATGAAGAAATTGAAATCCAGAGATAGGTAAAATGACTTGTCCACATAGCTAATTTTATTACCACTACTCAGTTTTTTTCTTATTTTCATTAAGTTTCAAGGAATGTCAGGTATGAGCCAGAATTTTAATGTGCCTTTTTCCAATCCTGTACAAATATTGGAAATGAAGGGAAGAGAGGAAGAGTGAAATGGTTGATACCTCATGCAAGATGAGTGAGGGAAAAAGCTTGGGTTTGTCAGAGCCTTCACAGAAATTTGAGGACAATAATTGGACTTACGGACAATTCTTCCATGCCTGGGGTACTCTATGACCTATGGTTCACCCATGCATCTAGATTCCTCTCTAGAGAATACTTATCTTCCCCTTTCATCTTTCTTTTTGCTTTGTCTTTTGCTGAAGAAATGGAATCTAACAATGAATCCTTTAGGTCTAGTATTAAATTGTACATTTGTTAAAAAAAACAGTGCCTATCAAAAGAGTTTTATGCTTAGCTGTTTTAATTTCAAAAGTTCTATATTTTTTGTAAATTAGGCATAAAGGAGTAGAGAGGTAGTCCTAAATTCCTCTTTTAGTTAATCATAACTAACTCAAAAGAGCCTGTCTGCTTAGATTGTGATGTTATAACGAAGGAATTGCCATATAATTGGTGGGAGCATATCTAGATTGCTGTCAGTTTTTAGGAAGGAAAAATGATGCCTGAGTACCTAAAAGAGAAAGTGAATTTTTTTTTATGCAGTTAGTATTTCATCTTGTAGTCCTAATCATTTTTTATTCTGTAACAAACTGATATTGCTAATATTATAGCAGCCTTTATTACCCAAGGAGTTTTTACCATAGAAAAGCAGACATTCTTAAGCACAATATTCATTCCAGTGATATTTTAATTCTTTTCCCAGTCATAACTTTAAGAAAAATCACACTTCCTTTTTACCTGTTTACTGAATAAAGGCCATCATGAGAATGAATGAACCTTTTAAAAGTCCTTTGAAATCCTTAAAAATAGACATCTGTCCTTGATCCAGAAGATTTCAAATAAGCCACTGTTTCTATTGGTGCCATATTGCTGGGTCATTGACCTCCTTCTCTCTGAATAGCAGCTACTCCAAGAAGAAGAGAGAGAGATGACAAAGGGAATGTGTCTGATGGGAAAGCTCCCGTGTCCTTGGGGCCCTGCAACTTCAGAGTTGCAGATATACCTGTTAGCCCCAGGAGTCCTATTACCTAGTCACTTGGGTCCTAGAGGTATCAAGGGCCTTAGCAAAGGCCAAGGTTTGACTATTTAAAATGAGTGAATAGTCTTAATTAACGATCAGGTAGTATTGTTGTTAGTCATATCTGATCCTTTGTGAGCCTATTTGGGGTTTTCTTGGCAAAGATACTGGAAAGGCTTGCAATATTATTTAATATATATGAGGAAACTGAGGCAAACAAGTTAAATGACTTGCTCAGGTATCATCTAGTAAGTTATTGAGGCAAGATTTAAACTCAGGTCTTTTTTGATTTCACAGACCCTGTATTCTATCCATTTCACCAAATGACCTAAGTAGCATTGACTAGATGCTCTCAATGCTAGTCAACTAACCAGCAAGTTCCATGTCATCCTAATAGTTCTGTCCTCTTGCTCCATTGAGGGGGATTTCTGAGGAAGCACCAAACTCTCAGTGATTTTTCAGAGAGGCCTCATCCTTCTTTTCCCCACATCCAGCCCTTATCTGAGAGGTTGCCTTCTTGTCAGCCTGAGAGAATTGCCCAGTCAGGATGTTCCTGAACTACAACTTATGAGACCCTGATCTCTTTACTCCTTCATTCCTCTCTGACCTTTGACTCTTCTAACATTTCTCTACTGTGTCCCAGGTGCCTTTTCACCTTGGAAGATGATTCCACTGATGTGGCCTCTTTATTTAATTGGTCAGGTCCTTATGCTACCAAAATTTTAAGGAAAGCATCTGGATTAGGAATTGTCATTCTTTTTTCCTCTCTTCATTCTCCTATATCCTGTCATCCTTTTCAGCTGTGTGTATATATGTGTGTGTGTGTATGTGTGTGTGTGTGTTTGTGTGTGTGTATATGTGTACATAGGTAGGTATGTGTGTGTATATATATACATAGATATGTGTGTGTTATCTTCTGTCATTACAGCATAAGATCTTTGAGGACAGAGATTGTTTTTTGCTTGCATATATTTGTATTTATGGTACTTAGCATAGTGCCCAAGATAGAGTAAATAAATAGTTGATATATAGCAAACACTTAATAAATCTTTGTGGAAGACTATACTTGAAGTTACTTAAGCCATTTTTAACTTATTTCTGTGTGTGTGTATGTGTGTGTGTTTATATGTGTGTGTGTGTGTGTGTGTGTGTGTGTGTGTGTGTGTATGTATTTGATGGAGTCCTTAGGCAGTCTGGTGTTATTTGGTCTCCTCAGAATGTATTCAAATGTATAAAATAAAACATAGGGTTATAAGGGAAACCAATTATTTGAAATGCAATTATCAAAATATATTTTTTAAAGTCAAAGCCTTTAGGTTAAGAACTATACAAAGCTTTAGTCATATGAATTTGTCATAATAGTGCCAACCCTTGACGAAGTCTGACTAAAATAATGAATACAGTGCTTTATTTTTCTGTAAAGCATGAATAGAGAAATAAAGTATAATTGAATATCTACCTTGAAGGACAGTTTTTGTTAGACATAAATCACTGTGTACAATATATAGGTGATTGATGTTTGTCTTTCATTTTTGAAGAAGACCATGACATCAGGGAGGTGATACCATGACAAGCAATGATTTGGATTTGAGTGACAGGATGCTATCCTAAGTCACTAGACTCACTTTCTCACCAGAGCCACCTGGGTCCAATAGTCATATATGAAGCAGAACAACTGGAGATAGTCATGGATGTGAGACAGCTGGAGTTAAGTGACTTGCCCAAGATCACACAAGCTAGTAAATGTCAAGTGACAGGCAGAATTTGAACTCATCCTCCTGACTCCAAGTCCAGTGCTGTATCCACTGTGCCACCTAGCCCAATATATAGGTATCCTCCTAATAAAAAAATTCTAGGAAAGACACAAGTCAATTGTTTGGTTCCTTTTCTTCCTCCTCTCCTCACTACTGTCATTCCTCTTACAACCTGACAAAGGAATGAAGAAGATACAACAGAATTCCCAACTGATGGTATCCTGGAGGGGCAACCACTCATTGAAGGACTCAGGAATGCTAGGCATCAAGTCACAAGGTTAAATTAAACTGAAATTCCCATAGTACTTCTTGTTCAGTGACCCGTTGCTCTAAGTTATTGGAGTAGTAGAGGATAGATAAGGTAAAGTTAAGCACAGATTACCATCTTGCTTCCTCTGACTTTCTATGATGTTGACTTTCTCTGTAGAACTTCCTCCTTTGCTGTTGTATTCAATTTTACTCAAGTCACTTTGGAACTCTCTTTGTCTTTAGTTCCCTGTCCCTATCCTCAGGGATTTCATAAGTTGGGGTAGCTGACCCTGTTACATTCAGAAAACCTTAAAAAGACTTGTGTAAGGACCAACCAAGATGTGTAGTGAATAGAGCACTGACCTTGGAGTCAGAAGGACCTCAGTTCAAATATGACCTCAGATACTTACTAGTTGTGTGACCATGGGCAAGTCACTTAATCCTGATTACATGAAAAAAAATATGTATTTATAGATGGGAGAAAGGATAAAATTACATCCCTTTTTGAATTAGGCTTAGATGAGAAGAACTGATAGAAGAGAGGCAGTGAACCACATTGCTTAGATCCATGGAGAAAAGGAAGGAGAGGCAGCAGGAGGAACTGATCTGTGAGCCAAAGTATTTCTGAAATTTTAAGCTCAGTGTGAGGTCCTGTGCATCCTATAGAGGAAGATGGTTTTTATCCCCATCTAGCCCAGCTCCCTTTTTCCCTCCTGTAACTGGAAACAAAATTTTATTATAGGTTCTGTTAGTTCTTGGGAACTCTAAGGAGATTCTAATTCTAAAGAGAAAGAATAGGCTCTGAAAACATATTTCTTTGTGACAGCTCACATTGACAAAGGTTTTTAAAGTTTTCAGTCAGTCAATCCAATAGCATTTATTAAATGCCTACTGTGTACCAACCACTGTGTTACATATAAAGATTTCTAAAAGTCCATGACCAAATTAAACCAAATCCTGATTAGATTGTGGGATCTGAATGAGCTCATGTTTAATCAGCGAGATAGCATGCAAATTACTATAGACCTAAAAAAACTACATAGGGGATAAATTAGAGATAATCAACAGAAGGAAGGAATTCAAATTATGGGAAGTGACTTAGGAGAGTCTGTCTGTAGAAGATAGGATTTTAGTTAGGGCTTGAAGAAAGCTGGGAGGGACAAATAAGGAAAAAGAGACTTTGAGGCATGGAGGACAGTTAGTTGAAAATACTAGGGAGGAGATGGAGTATCTTGTGCAAGGAGCAAAAAGGGACCAGTATCATTGGGTCACAAAGATATGGGTATAAGGTGTAAGAAGACTAAAAAGATGTTTTAGGGTATGAAATCTATTAATCCATTCATCTGCCTCTTCTTCCCCTATTCACAGGCAGCTGAATAGTGTTAGAGAGCATCACCTAACTACACTGATTGTATACATTATCGATTCATGTCATCTAAATTCAACTGTCCCCTCACTTCAACAAAGCAATCCATATATTCCTCTCTAACTGATTCTCTCAGGTGATGCAGTAGATAGAGAGAGTGTCAGGTGTGGAGATAGGAAGACTCATTTTCCTGAGTTAAAATCTGACCTCAGACATGTGACCCTGGGGAAGTCACTTAACCCTGCATGCCTTGGTTTTTATGTAACATGAGATAGAAAAGGAAATGGCAAATCTCTCCAGTATCTATGCCAAGAAAACCCCAAATGGGTTCACTAAGAGTTGGATAAGACTGAACAAGAAAGACTGAATTAATGTTCTTTTGCTTCCCACAGAAATTATTCCAAAACTTTTTTCCTTGAATCTTTCAAACCTCTCCCTCTGACCTCTTACTCCTTACTTTACTGAGAAGATTGAGAAAACTCTTTGAGCTTCCTCTCTTCCCATTTTCTTCATCTCAAGTATCCTTGACATCCTCTTTCATTCTCTATTCCTTCTTTACTCCCTATTACTCCTAACAATGAAGCAGAATTTCTTTGCCAAGTCTGACCCTTCTACAAATGCCTTTAATTCTAATTCTTTGTATCTTCCGCATAAAATCACCTCCTGATTCATCCCCTCTACATATCCCTATTTTAAACATCAACCTTTCCCTATCTATTGATTCTTTCCTGTTGTCTTCAGACATTTCTAAATCTCCTCCATTTAAAAGAGAACTTTAATAGATTCTACTATCAACTCAAGTTATCATCCAATGTCAATCATTCCCTTCTCAAACTCCTAGACAGAAGCTGCTCACAGCAATTTCCTCCATTTCCTTTCTTGTCATTCACATCTCAACTCTTTGAAAATCAGCTTCTATGCTCTTCATGTAATGGAAACTATTCCTTCCAAAGTTACTATCCATCTCTTTATCTAATGGTCTTTTCATTTCAACCTAATGGTCTTTCAACCATCTTCTACTTTTGGATACTTTTTTCCCATTGAGTCATTATAACAGAGCTCTACGAGAGAACTCTCTCTCATAGCTTTCTTCCTACCTGTCTCCCTTGCTGACTCACCCATCCTCATCTAGGACAGTCTGTCCTAGATTCTGGAAGTTGAAAAGGGCTGGGGTGGAAGGCATGATAATGGTGGAAGTTGAGTTCAAGCAGTAGAAAATGAAGAGTTGCCTAGACTTCTGAACCCTCTTTAAATAGGAGTTTTAGGGATGAGTTTTTGCTGTGCCCTCTATCCATGAATGAGTAAAAAAAAAGCATTTATTAAGTGCCACCCATGTGGAAGCTCTGAAAAAGCATTGGGAACACAAATATGACCCCAAAAGAAAGTCCCTGCCCTCAAAGAGAATACTAAGACAACATACACATATGGGAGCTAGAGTGTGTAGGAAAAGGATGGCTGAACAAAGCAGCATAGTCTAGAAATGGCTGGGAAGTGAGATGACTGAGGTTGGGGGTGGAGGGAAGAGGCAGTCTGGTTCTGGATAGAATAAGGTGAAGTCTCTCCTATTAGAACCTTGGTTCCCAAGGACAATGTTCAAGTTCTAGTGGGAAGAGGATAAGGAGGCTCAACAGAGAAGGTGGATGGAAATACCATCTAAGTGACATTCTAATCTAGATGAAGTCTGTCCTAATCCTTTTAAGTGGCCTTCCTTCCTAACTACCATCAGATCAACTGCCTTGCATGTATCTGTTTATATTTATTCCATAGAGATATGTGAGTATGTATACATGCAGGTGCACAGCACACAGCAATGTGTGTGCATATATGTATATGTGCAAACAAATGCGAACAATTGCATAGTGTGTATTGCAATATGCCACACACAAACACATGTATATAAATATACATATATGTTTACACATGTATATATGCACACTCATATACATATATATTGCATACACATACAAAACACACATGCACACATAGGTTTTTCCCTCAAATGGAATGCAGACTTCTTGAGAGTAGGGATTATGAGTTTTATATTTGTAGCCCTAAGTCTTAACCCAGTGCCTGGAGAAAATTAGGCACTTGGAGATTGATTGGTTGACTGCTTGACTCATTGTTAGTGAATTAAAGCAATTCGTCTTGAACCCATATCTCCTGTCCACCCCACCTCCTCTTGGACCCTTTCTGCAGTGATGCTCTGTGTCTGTTGTTCCACAGTCCATCCCCTCACCTCTCCAGCTCTCCCAATGAGGACCATCTCTGCAATTTGGTTTCTTCATCTATAAAATGGGCAGGTAATAAGATCTCTTTTCCTATGTGATTCTCTGGTTAGTTGATGAAAGAGGAAAAGGGTTCTTTCCTGCTTCAGCAAGGCTCAGACCCTTGACTCTTATACTCAACAGCCTCATTCATTCAGGGATGTGTCACAAGAGATGAGTCCTTGGCTCACAAGCCCCCTTCCCCAACCCTTGGAGGGTCTTCTTTCTTGGGGGGTTTTAAGCAAAGGTTGCTTGTCACAGAAACTGTGGAGGAGAGGTTCACAGATAGGGTTTGGATTTGATGACCTCTGGGGTTCCTTCTGATGCTGAGGTTCTGTGATTTCTTCTCTGCTCTGCCCTTCTCTTTCCCCTCCACTGACTGGGAAAATGGTCCCAGACCAATGGCCTTCTCCAAGTCACTTTTGGAATCCAAGGCAACCATGGCTTGTTTTCTTTGCAGACCCACCTTGATTTTTTCCACAGCTGGTTGAACTTGATTTTCCACATTATTTAGAGTTTTTCTCTAGAGATTGTTCTCCCCTCAGCATTTGTTTTCTCTGCCTTCTTATTATGACAATGAATTACCATAATCCTATAGACATGGATAGTGTTGAGGAGAGGACTAACCTGTGTCTCTGATAAACAAAACATTCTTCTCTCTCTCTCTCTCTCTTCTTCATGCTTTCTTTCTTCATTTCATTCTCCATTTCTATTTTCATTTCATTTCATTTCATTTCATTTCATTTCATTTCATTTCATTTCATTTCTTTTTCTTTCCTTCTTTTTTTCTTTTCTTATTTCTAGCTCCCCATTCTTCCCCATCCTCTACTCTCATTTCCAATTAAGAAAATAGAAGATAAAAACAAAACTTTTGTTTTTAAAAAACTGTAAAAAAAGGTAATAAAATTAATACTTCCAGAAGCATATAAGAGTGTGTTACAGCAGTTGGAACACTAACTTGGAGTTAGGAAACCTCTCTGACACTTTCTAGTTGTATCATCTGAGCAAGTCACTTAATCTCTCTGGGGCTTGGTTTTCTCAAGAATAAAATGAGGATAATGAGAAAGCAGCTGATCTACAGTCAAATACTCTACCTGTGGAGATATGTCAACAGCAGAAGATAATTGTGTAGAGCCAGAGTTTGAATAGTCAGCCTGGGTCATCTATAAGCTCAAGAATGGAACTATAGGAAAGAAGTTCTGGGGCTGCTGGAAATAATAATAATAGGAGTGGCAATAACAACAACAACAAATAACATTTATGCATACTTTAAAGTTTATAAAAATATATACAAACATATAAGGAAATATATGTTAGACTATATATGTATAATATGCTCACCTATACCCATACATGCACATATATGCACACTTACATATACTCACATATGCATATACATATACATGCATGCAGTTAGCCTGAGCCATTCATCAGCTCAGTAGGTCACTGCAGAACTGTTAGGTAATTATACAGGTGACCAAGTTTATTTATGTTTTAAAAGAAAGAGGAACCAAGTATGGAGGCATATGTAATTCCAGCTACTGTGTTAGCTAAAGCTGGTAGATCAGTTGAGCCCCCAAGTTCTGAGCTTCAACAAACCAGGTTGATTGGGGTCCCCAGCAAGTTTGCTACCCCAAAGCAGGGAATTCTTCAGGCTCCCTTAGAAGGAGCAAACTGGTCTATGTTCAAAACAGAGCAAGATAAAAAATTCCTGTGCCAATCCTGTGGCAGGCCTGATAGTTATGAAAAATAACCTATATCTTCCAAGGTGGTAGTCAATGGTTTATGATGTCAGATACCCTTGATCCCAGTAGGATGATTTTTCATAACTCATCCTGTCCCATCCACAGAATTTGATAGTTTGGAGGGGCTTTGGTGGCTATGTAGTCCAATTATGAAAGAAATTCTCACTATACTTCTGGGAAGTGTGTGTGTGTGTGTGTGTGTGTGTGTGTGTGTGTGAGAGAGAGAGAGAGAGAGAGAGAGAGAGAAAGAGAGAGAGAGAGAGAGAGAGAGAGAGAGAGAGAGAGGCCAAGAGACCGAGAGACAGAGAGATACAGAATCTCTCTCTCTCTCTCTCTCTCTCTCTCTCTCTCTCTCTCTCTCTCTCACACACACACTCACACACACACACACACACACAAACACAGATACACAAACACACACACAGATAGAGAGAAGACAGGGAGACAGAGAGAGAGTGAGAGAGAGAGGAGAAATATTTACTTTTGGAGTTAAATTATATTCATTGTTATAAGGCATAAATATATATATTTTATTTGCTGTTATGTCTGATCTTTTGTTATACAATGAATTCATGCTATGTAATGTTTCTTTGTTATTTATGGCAATATGTCTTGTTATATATGCAATGCTGACATATAATCTATTCTCATAATTCACGGATTCTCTATTTATGAATTCTTACTTGCTAAAATTTATTTATAGCTCCACATCAATACTTGAGGTACTTTCATGGTCATTTCCAGACATGCCCCAAGGAGTGAGAAATGTGAGTCACATGACCTGTGCTATTCCAATTGAGATCAAACAAGTTGAAGAAACTTTCCATCTTTTGAAAGCAGGTGTCCTTTTCATGGTCTGTTTAATGTCACATTATTCACATTTTTGTGCTTTCTGTTGATTTTGCTATAATTTATGCTTAGAATAGCCCTTAAACATTGTACTGAGTGCTGTCTAGTGTTCCTATGCACAAAAAGGCTATGATGTGCTTTGTGGAGAAAATATGTGTGTTAAATAAGTTTTGTTCAACTATGGGTTGTAGTACTATTGGCTATGAGTTCAGTGTTAATAAATCAACATTTTACAATCAGAAAAAGAAAGAGGAACTTCACCCTTCTGCATGGGAAGATACTCTGGAAAATGCTACAATGTGACCAGAGATTTACAGGAGTCTAACTCTGTATTTCCCCTAAGAGAGCTAGTTCAGTATTCACTAATTCAGTGTTCACAGTGATTTTATAGAACATAATTACCATGAAAGATGAGAACTGCCTAATATTTACATATGATTTCTGTTTGTGATCTAAATATTTGGTCATGCTATAAGGTTCATTGATGATGTGGGTATATTGGTTGCAAGTGTTGATTGCTTCTTGAAATCTTAGTGAAAATGGCATTTACTAGATAACTACATGTGCCTTGTGTTTTATAGTTATAATGATTGCCTGTATCTTGTTGTTTGCTGCTTGCTGTTCTTCTTGTTATTTGTCCTTTGTTCTTGAAGAGGACCAAGACATCAGGGAGGTGATTCCAGAGCATGGAAGTGAATTGGCTTTAAATGTAGAAGAACTGTACAAAGTCACCAACCTCACTTTCTCCTCTGGAGTCATCTGGGTCCAATGGTCAGAAATGAATCAGAATGACTGGAGATGAACTTGTAGTTAAGTAGATCTTGGCTTTTTAAGCTAAGATCTTTATTGAGTCTCAATTTGACTAAGGCAACACCCATTCAGTGAATTAGAAAATGAATGGTCACTTTTACCTAGTCAAAAAAATCAATCTCTAAGTAAAGGACCTTCAGCATTTCTGGTCAAAATAGAAACAATTGCTATCTACATTCACTCTGAGTCAATGAGGCCCCAAACTGACCAAGTGGGGCTTGACCTGGGATTTATTGTTGGTCAGTAATAAGAGCCAGAGCTATTTGTGGTTAAGGCATAGTCCTTAAACCCATAAACCCTTAAACCCATAAACCCCAACATATCTTACAAAGTTTCAGCAAGATACAATAGCCTATGTGGAACAGAGGGAAGGGAAAAGAAAGAAGAAAGGAAGGAAAGAAGGAAGGAAGGAAGGAAGGAAGGAAGGAAGGAAGGAAGGAAGGAAGGAAGGAAGGAAGAAAAAGAGAAAGGAGGGTGTATAATTATTGTTCCATTAAAAAAACTGAGGGGGATGGATTCAGAAAAGCATAGGAAGACCTATATTAACTGTTACAAATTGAAATAAGCAGAACCAGATCATTGTACATAATAACACTAATATTTTAATGATAATATTTTGAAAGAATTACTATGATCAATACAATTTCTTGTATCAAATGTTCATGTACAAAGGTGTGATATTTGTGACACATTTTATAGAATCATTGAATTGTAACTCTAGAACTAAAAGGGACTCCATCACAGACCTCATTTAACATATGAAGAAACTGAAGCCAAGAGTTATTGATTTTTCCCAAGGTCACAAATTATTGGGTATAAGGGGTGGAATCTTGATGTAGGAGCTCTGAATCCTGACACAGTTCTATTTCCTCTGCTATTTTGACTCCTTTTCACAGGTGTTGATATGTATCTCATGGATTTGCAGAGGATATACAGATATTTACAGATCTTTTATTGCAGGGGGAAGGCAGAGAAATCATGTCTCCTACCTAACCATCATCTTCTATCTTACTGTGAGGGGCATTACAGATTTGGAGTATAAAGTTAAGAAGGAAATGCAATCAGCTGAGGGAGTTGCTATGTTTATGGTTCAAGGTCACAGAACACCAGAGTGACAGTGAAGGTAGCAAGTTCCCCTGATTCATGATGAGCTACATGCAAGCAAAAGAGATTTCCACTACTGAGGGGACAGTGAAAGTGAGACACCAGTGACGTGGAAAGGCATTACCCCAAGAGAACACCTGTCTTTTGAATTCATCCCTCATGCTGTGAATCCTAGATTCTAAATTAATCTAGAATTTCTCTTTCTGGATCTGATGAGAGACTGAAAGCACTATAAAAATGAGACAAATATCCCATAAAATTATGGTGTTTTATATTCCTTGTTTGCCTCACATTGGGTGCAGCTATGGGGAACTAAGACATTGCAAACTTTTTGTTTCCTAGAATTCCTGGGTTCAGGTCAGTCCACTGTCTGGGGGATTTCTGGAGTGAAAAAGAGAAGCAGGCTCTCAGCTGCTTTATAGATATTTTATCTGGATGTTCTTAGGCAATTTACTTAATGTCCCTGGGCCTCAGTTTCCTTTTCTATAAAATGAGATGATTAGATTAGATGTCCTTAAAAGTTTCTTTCAGCTCTAGGATGGTTCTGCATTCTTTACTTTTTTATTATGCATTGTGTGCTTATTATGTAATGTTTGTATTGTAATCAATCCATGTCAAGAGCAAACACTATACATAGCTTTCCAGTATAATTATCTACTTCTGTGGAGAAGCAATACTAATTTTTGAATGTTATGTGAACAACACCCATTGAAATATACCCAGGTCAAAGAAGATGGCAAGATTCACTAGTAGGTGGAGACTCTGGGAAGGAATTTTGATTAGGTAAATTCACAAATCTGTAAACCCTTCCAACTGTAAGTTGGAAGCACCTTGTAGAGAGACCCATATGGATATTTTTCTTTTTTAACCACTTAAGACAAGATTACAGATCTTTCAGTTTTATGGATTTCCTTTAAATTTGATTGTGACTTTTTTGTTGGTATTTTAGAGAAAAATTATCTCTATCTATCTAGTTTAAAGAATATTTATCTCTATCTGTTTAATTTATTTTTCTACTGGTGATTCCCTTCTGAACTGAACTGCTATGTTTCATTTAACCTGACATTTATGCAAATTTCATGCTACAAATATGTAGAGTTTGCCCATACTATATTGTATCTGGATTCATATTAATGCCTTCTTCTTAAACTATCAATATTTGAATTCTGTTTATGAACTTCCATTGCAGCTGGTATCTTGAATTTATTGTAATGATGAAGCTCTAAATCTCTCATGCTAAAATTACACAATTTCCTTATTGTGTCCTTAGTTAGGTGAGGGATGACAGGCAGATAACTGACTTGCTTCATCTGCAACCTTGAAGTTTCAAGGTTCAACCTAGAAAACTAGGAAGATCTCCAATATGTTGGGTGAACCCATCATGGTGGGTTTATGGAGGAAATGGATAAGATTCTGCCAGGATGGGCAATGTAATTGACTAATCTTAACTAAGGTGGAGTTGTGGAGTCCATATTGAAGAGAACACAAATAATTTGAGTACTTAGCCATTGTTTGTTCCATTGAGTATGATTTAATCTGAAATTAATAATATAAATGATGAACCATTGTGGCATTGAGATGAAGTTTCTGAATCACCATCTTGGTCCAGCACTCAATAACTGATTGCTTCAATCCAAGACAACTTTCAGTGCTAGGAGTGTATGCTGACTCTACAGACAAAATTATAGAGGAATTACTGAATGAAGTTGTGAATTATTTGGGGAAAGAAGAAAGGGAGCAGTCATTTATGTGTCAGACAATGTGCCAAGCATTTTACAAATGTTGTTTTATTTAATCCTCACAGCATTGCCTGGTAAGTTCAAATATTTTGCATTTTACAGATGGGGAATTAATGTAGAAAAAGTTTAAGGTACTTGTCCAGGGTAGCACAGCTAGTTAAGTATCTGAGGTCAGATATGAACTCAGGTGCTTCTGACTCCAGGCTATGCCACCTAAATGCCCCTGAAATAGAGAAGAAATGTGAAATACTTATCAAATATTATGGGGAGGTAGGCAGAGCTCTATAGTCTGTAAATTATATGTGCCAGTAGCACATTCTTGCATCCCTAGTAAGATTAGAATACCTGGAAACTAACTAGTCATTAAAACCCTCTAGGAAAAAGTGAGGAAAATGGAGATAAAATTCTCAACACTTCTACAAAGGGAAGGATTGTCTGAAGGAATTATCCAAAGCATTTATGATATGTGCATATTGTTCTAAGAGAAATGATTATTTCTTTCTTATGTTAGCAATCAGTTATTGAGTGCTGGACCAAGATGGCGAAGTGAAGCCAGGGACTCTCCCAAGTTCTCCCTCAAATGACTCCAAATACCTTTAAATAATGATTCACATAGCACAATGGGTAGAATGCTGACCCTGAAGTCAGGGGAACCCAAGTTCAAATGTGGCCTCAGACACTGACTAGTTGTGTGATCTTGGACGAGTCACTTAACCTTGATTGCCTTGAATTCAGGGCTATCTCCAGACATCCTGGTTCATATCTGGAACTGAATTCAAATGGCTCTGGAGGAGAAGGTGAGACTAGCACAACAATGCCTCACTCATATCTGGAACTGAATTCAAATGGCTCTGGAGGAGAAGGTGAGAAATTATAGAATTGAACAAAGGGAAGTTAATGACTTTGTGAGAAGATAAGAAAATATCGAACAAAACCAAAAGAATGAAAAAGCTAGAAGACAATGGAAATATGTCATTGGGGGAAAAAAAAACCAGACCCGGAAAATAGATTCAGGAGAGATAATTAAAAAAAATCACTGAACTACCTGAAAGCCAGGATCAAAAAAAGAGCCTAGATATCATCTTTCTAAAAATTATCAAGAAAAACTACCCTGATATTCTAGAACTAGTCAGTAAAATAAAATTTGAAAGAATCTACCAATCACCTCCTGAGATTTCCAAAATAAAAACTTCTAGACATATTATAGTCAAATTTCATAGTTTCAAGGTCAATGAGAAAATATTGTAAGCAGCCAGAAAGAGATAATTTAATTATCATAGAACTAGTCAGTATAATATATGATTTATCAGCTTCTATATTATGGCATTGGTAGGGCTTGAAATATGATATTACAGAAGGCAAAAGAGTTTGAATTACAACCAAAAATCAACTATCCAGAAAAATTGAGTATACATTTTTAGGAGAAAAGATGGATATTCAATGAAATAAGGAACTTTCAAACTTTCCTGATGAAAAGGCCAGAACTGAACAGAAATATGACACTCAAATGAAGCATATTGGAAAGGAAAATCATAAGGGACTTAATGATGTTGAACTGTTTATATTCCTGCACAGGAAGATGATGATCCTGTTAACTCATATGAACTTTCTCATTTATTTGGGCAGTTAAAAGAGTATATCCAAACAGAGCAAAGGTGAGAGTTGAATATGAAGGATAATATATTAAAAAGATGGAGTTAATGGGTAAGAGAGGAATATGCTGGGAGAAAGGGAAAGGGGGAGGTAGACTTATTTCACATAAAAGAGGCAAGAAAAAACTTTTGCAGTGAAGAAGGGGGGGGAGATGTGAGGGGAAGTGAGTGAGCCTTATTTTCATCAAAATTGACTCAGAGATCAATGTATAACATGGAACCAATGTAAATACTAACAGAATGCCTTCTGTGGGGGTGGGGGAGGGAAGCAAGAATGGGGGGGTGGAAATTGTAAAACTCAAAATAAATAAAATCTTTCTTTAAAAAAAACAAAAAACAAAATTGGCTCAGAGAGGGAATAACACACACACTCAATTGAATATAGAAATCTATTTTACCCTAGAGGAACATAACAGAAGGGGATAGTAGAAAGAGACAGGGCAGATTTATGGGAGAGGTCAGCCAAAACCAAAAATTTTTTTTATTAAAGATTTTGTTTGAGTTTTACAATTTCCCCCCCAATCTTACTTCCCTCCCCCCACCCCCCACCCCCCACAGAAAGCAATCCGTCAGTCTTTACTTTGTTTCCATGTTGTACATTGATCCAAATTGAGTGTGATGAGAGAGAAATCATATTCTTAAGGAAGAAACAAAAAGTATAAGAGATAACAAGATCAGACAATAAGATTTCTGTTTCTTTTCCCCCTAAATTAAAGGGAATAGTCTTTGAACTTTGTTCAAACTCCATGGTTCTTTATCTGGATACAGATGGCACTCTCCTTTGCAGACAGCCCAAAATTGTCCCTGATTGTTGCACTGATGGAATGAGCAAGTCCATCAAGGTTGATCATCACCCCCATGTTGTTGTTAGGGTATACAGTGTTTTTCTGGTTCTGCTCATCTCACTCAGCATCAGTTCATGCAAATCCTTGCAGGCTTCTCTGAATTCCCATCCCTCCTGGTTTCTAATAGAACAATAGTGTTCCATGACATACATATACCACATTTTGTTAAGTCATTCCCCAATTGAAGGACATTTACTTGATTTCCAATTCTTTGCTACCACAAACAGGGCTGCTATAAATATTTTTGTACAAGTGATGTTTTTACCCTTTTTCATCATCTCTTCATGATATAGACCCAGTAGTGGTACTGATGGATTAAAGGGTATGCTCATTTCTGTTGCCTTTTGGGCGTAGTTCCAAATTTCTCTACAGAAAGGTTGGATGAGTTCACAGCTACACCAACAAGACTCTTCCAACAATGATCATTATCCTTTCTGGTCATATTGACCAGTCTGAGAGGTGTGAGGTGGTGCCTCAGAGAAGCTTTAATTTGCATTTCTCTAAAAATTAATGATTTAGAGCAATTTTTCATATGACTGTGGATTGCTTTGATCTCCTCATCTGTAAATTGCCTTTGCATATTCTTTGACCATTTGTCAATTGGGGAATCGCTTTTTTTTTTTTTAAATATGACTCGGTTTTCTGTATATTTTAGAAATGAGTCCTTTGTCAGAATCATTAGTTGTAAAGATTGTTTCCCAGTTTACTACATTTCTTTTGATCTTAGTTACAATGGTTTTATCTGTGCAAAAGCTTTTTAATTTAATGTAATTGAAATCATCTAGTTTGTTTTTGGTGATGTTCTCCATCTCTTCCTTAGTCATAAACTGCTCCCCTTTCCATAGATCTGACAGGTAAACTAGTCCTTGATGATTGGCTTATAGTATTGTTTTTTTTAATGTCTAAATCCTGTATCCAGTTGGATCTTATCTTGGAAAAGCATGTGAGGTGTTGGTCTAATCTAAGTTTCTTCCATACTGACTTCCAATTTTCCCAGCAGTTTTTATTAGAAAGAGTTTTTATGCCAACAGCTGAACTCTTTGGGTTTATCAAACAGCAGATTACTATAATCGTTTCCTGCTATTGCACCTAGTCTATTCCACTGATCCACCACTCTATTTCTTAACCAATAAAAACAAAAAACTTTTGAGGAGGGACAGGGTGAAAGGAGAAAAAAATAGAATAGACCAGTGGTGAAGGGGAATGTGATGGAGGCAAATGTAGTTAGCAATTGTTAATGTGGGAAAAAATATTGAAACAAGTTTTTCTGATAAAGGCCTTATTTCCTGCAATCTAAAAAACTGAGTTAGTTTTATGAAAGATAAGAGCTATTCCCCAATTGATAAATTATCAAAAGATATGAACAGTTTTCAGATAAGGTCATCAATGTTATGACCTTATTTTTTTTTTTTTTAGGTTTTTGTAAGGAAGATGGGGTTAAGTGGCTTGCCCAAGGCCATACAGCTAGGTAATTATTAAGTATCTGAGGTGAACCCAGCTACTCCTGACTCCAGGGCCGGTGCTTTATCCACTGCACCACCTAGCCACCCCTATGGTCTTATTTTAAAAAATATGCTAATTAAAAAATGTTGGAGGGGATGTAGGGAGAATGAGATATTAATGTACTGTTGGAAGAACTGTGAAATGATCCAACTATTTGGTAAAGCAATTTGGAACTATGCTCAAGTTGCTATAAAGTCATGCATTTTGCTACTACTATGCCATTTCTAGGTCTGTATTCCAGAAGAGATGAAAAATGGGAAGGACAAGGTCTTACATGAATAAGGATATTTATAGCAGTACTTTACTGGTGGCAAGGAACTGGAAATTGAGGGAATGCCCATCATTTGGGGAACAGCTGAACAAATTGTGATTTGTGATTATAAAGAATGCTATAAAAAATATGATGAACAGGATGCTCTCAGTAAAACTTGGAAAGACTTACATGAGTAGATGCAAAGGGACATGTACCAGATACAAAATAGTAGCAATATTATTGGATGATCAACTGTCAATGATGGTTTTTTTTTTAGCAGTGTCATGATCCAAGACAGCTTTGAAGGACTTATGATAAAGAATGCTATCCAGCCCCAGAGTGAGAGAGAGAGCTGATGGTGTCTGAACACAGATTTAAGTATACTTGTTTCTTTGTATTATTTTCTTGTGGTTTCTTTCACAACATAACTATTATGGAAGTGTTTTGCATGACTATACGCTTTTAACTTATATCAAATAACTTCCTTTCTCAGTGAAGGGAGGTGAGGTGGGAAGAAGGAAAAGAATCCAGAACTCAAAGTTTTAAAAATGAATGCTAAAACTTGTTTTTACATGTAACTGGGGAAAAATAAAATAAAAAAATAAATTATTGAATTAGGATCAGAATATTTTTAGAAGTCATGAGTGGAAAACCTTTTCTCTGCTAAGAGCTGTTTGGAAATCTATAACATCATTCTTGGGCTACATTTGGTCAAACATTTAATTAATTCACTGCTAAATAGCTACTAGATTTATTGAATTTTGAGCCTTGCCTGTGATTGCACTGGCAACACTAGACTAATATGCCCCCTGGTGGGAGGTTCCCTGTCCCTGCTTGAAGTTGTTTAGGTCATTGTTGATAGATGAGATTGCCCAAGATCCTGCTTTATTCTGGATGGAAGATGCCACCCAACTAGAGAAGTTTACAAAAAAAATTAATTTAATTTGGGGCAGCTAGGTGGTACAATGGACAGAACTCCAGCTCTGAAGTCAGGAGGATCTGAGTTCAAATCCAGTCTCAAACTCTCGGCACTTACTTGTTATGTGACCTTGGGCAAGTCACTTAACTCCACTGCCCCACAAAAACCAGAAAAGCAAAAAAAAACAATTTAATCTAAGGTGAATTCTGACTCCTGTTCTGCTCAGGTTTGGGTAGGGGTGGATTCATTGTCTAGATTGCCTGAGGCTGCTAAGGTTGTTCTGGGAACCACAGTGATCAATGTCATATCCCCTCATAATTTTCATTCTTTTCATTACTTGTTAACCAGTCAGAGTTGATTGCCACCCTCAGGAACACACATTCTTCCAAGGGCATATAAGTGTTAAGCAGGTTCCATGAGGGGCCTTTGGCATTTGTGAATTCCACTAATCCCTTTTATTAATTATCTGCTAGTATGATTAATAAAATGATTAATTATCTATAAACTATGTTTCTTGAACTTCTTATATGTCACAGTTCAAAGAAAGTCAACATCTGGAGATATACAGCAAGTGAGATATAAGCCAGAAACAGGCTTTCACTCTGTTAAGTGACTTCCTTTTTGGAATAGCCTCTGTGTCCTTCTGGCAAGGAGTCATTTGAACCCATATAGGACAAATGTTAGAAAAACTGAAGTGACCTACAGTGGAAAAATGAACAGCCTGAAAAGACAAGCTTTCAATCCTGAAAGCCCCAAGGTCATAATATTAGAATGTTTGCCAAGTTTAAGGAATTAATTTGGCATTGAAGAAAATCTACAGAAAACTTATACTAGATTTATCAACACATGCCTATGTAATATTTATGAATCCATGTTGCATAAGGAGAGAATGCTTTAGAGATTAGTAGTTAAGGAAACCATGAAGCCAGAAAAAGAAGCCAAAGAACTGAATCAATGTATTGACAGGCAGACTGATGCTGGTATAAGGATTCCTATTTGGAACTGAAATGATGAAAAAGAAGACTGACTATGTTGTTTCAGGATATATTGAGAAAAGATCTGTTTTCTTAAAGGTAGAAACTGATGAAATCCCACTGAAAACATCCTTGGGGGCTACTGCTGTTCTTCCTTAGTTTTTTTTTAAGGGTTTTTTTTTTTTTTGCAAGGCAATGGGGCTAAGTGGCTTGCCCAAGGCCACACAGCTAGGCAATTATTAAGTGTCTGAGGCTGGATTTGAACTCTGGTACACCTGACTTCAGGGCCAGTACTTTATACACTGTGCGACCTTAGTTTTTGAAGATCAATGACATCAGGAGGGTGCTGACTTGTAAATGAATTGGGTTTAAGTAAGGCAGAGCTGGGTAAAGTCATCAGCCTCACTCTCCTCCAGTCATTTGGGTCTAGTGTCTAGTGGCAAGAAATAGGTGAGGACAACTGGTAATAGTACCAGATATATTGGGCAATTTTGACCTTTTTAAGCTAAAGTCTTTTTCAAATCTCAGTTTGTATTATACAACAGCCATTCAGAATTTAAAGGTTAGTAAGAATTAAAGTTAAAGATTGCCTAGTTTGCCTTCTCAAAAATGTCTATCTGGGAAGGGAGAACCATCAGGGTTTCTGACCAGAACAGAAACAAATGTTATTTAGGTTATCAAAATCAAACAATGAGCAATTGACACCTTATATTGGCCAATCCTTGAGAGTCAGAGTGATTTGGGTTTAAAGGCATAGTCAAGTAGCTTCATTTGAACCCCAGTGAATTTATCAAAGCATGTTTTTTTTTTCAGATCTATATTTCAAGAAATCACACTGAAAATAGCATGAGATGAAATAAGGCAACAGACTACTTCTGGCCACCCTGACCTTAAAATGGAGAATTCAGGAAAAAGTTGATGAGAAATGGAACAAGGGACAGAACTGATATTCCCTAATAAATAAGAGCAAAAACTCCATCAGTAGATTACAGAAGAAGAGACAGTGCTATAGTGTGATCAACATGGACACATACACACTGGATATACTCAAGAGGGAATTAGAGACTTGATTTGGAAGAAACTTTTGCTTCCCCTCACACCTAGCATAGAGAAATGTTGGCAGATCCTGAAGTTACCCCAGATCCTGAAGATTCTAAATATAATCTTATTAGCAAACAAGGATAGATTTTTTTCCCCTCTAGATTTATAGAGCTCTTGCAAAAATGGCTTTGAGGACTAAAGGTATGGTTTATCCAACTCTTTTAGTTAGAACTTGCTTCTAGTTGTTCCATAAGGAACATTAACAAAAGATCCCTTTATAGCAAAGGTTTAGATTCTATGGACTGAATTAAATTTAAAAAGTTTATACATATTCAGATTGCTTTAATGTGAGTCTGATGTCCCCTAAGGAAATTATGAATGTCAACAAAAAAGTAGATTTGTGGTTCTTGTATACTCAGATCCAGCAAACATCTTCAGTTTCTTAGCATTAATTGGGACATATTCTGACCTATTTACAGTGTTAGCAGAGTTTTGGAGTGGGCAACTGGGACTTGATACCTCGATACCCTGACCATCTATGCTTTTTGTGTAGAAGCTTACCAAAAAATCTAGAAGAAAGTGATGACAAAGAACATCAAAAGAACACAAAATCCTCCAATTAAAAAGTTGAGCCAGAGAGGTTGTTTGGCTTAGCTCACTCTTCAATTTCTCCAAAATAGAAGGACCATTTCAGAAAGCAATTCAATAAGAAAAAGCATGTGTTTCTACTGTATGTACAGTACTACATACATAGCTATGCAGTGATACCTGACATTTTTAAGAGGTCTTCAAAAATTGTCATGTAAGAGGTGGAAAACATCAGAGACTATCTGAAATTAGTGGTATTATTAAAGTATTATTTAATAATTATATATCATCAAAAGTGTTAGCATGGGAAAAGATGGAAGATACAAATACATATAGATGACCAGACTTTGACCAGAAGAATGGAAGTAGACTAATAAAACATCATGTAGTAAGTTCAAGATACCATGAACTGTTTTGTTAGGTAATCACTGTCTTTCAGTGTTATATTTGTGCATTGGATACTCTGAGACTCCCATGACAGGTAATGACAAAAATCAAGACAGCCTTCATTTACCCAACAGGACTTTACCACCTTGAATACATGATCCAAGGAATTTTGGGACACCTGCCATATTTCAAAGACTTGAGGAGAAAGAAGGATTTTTGTGAGTGAGGAATCCAGGTAACTTCTGGGTTTTGAACCTAAGGGTTTAGGAGGAAAGTGTTGGCCTCCATAGTGACAGGGAAGATGGAGGGTGGAGGAATAGAAGGGCAAAGATAATGAGTTCTGTTTTGGACATAATGAATTTTAAAATGGCTCTACACATACTGTCAAGATATCTGAGAGGCAGCTGGAGTTGAAAAATTGGAGGTCAGCAGACTGAGGTAGAAAAGGTAAATCTGAGAATCATCAGCCTAGAGATGGTAATGAACTCGATGAAATTCCCCAAGTGAAGTAGGATAGATAGAGAAGAGACAAGGGCCCAAGAGAAAACATCAAGGGATACTTATGGCTAGGAGGGTAGGAGGAGAACCCAAGGTAGGGGTGGGGAGAGAGAGTGCAAGAGAAAGAGAGACAGACAGACAGAGATCTCTCAAAAATCTAGAAGAGAATGTTGAGGAAAGAATGACTAACAAGTTTCAAAGGCTGCAGAGAGCTCAAGGAGACTGAAGATTGAGAAAAGATCTATACAGGACTTTAGAACATTACCTTATTATATCCACTGAGGTATCAATCAATTAGCAAACATTTATTAAGTAACTTCTAAATGTCAGGTCCCAGTGCTGGGTACAAAGGAAACAAAAATAGGGGGCTTCCATTTTTATCAAGGGAGACAAATCAAATCAAATCAAATCAAATCAGCAAACATTTATGAAGTGCTTACTAACCTGGCATTGTTCTAACGACTTTGGACACAAGAAAAGGAAAAAGATAGTCTCTGCTATCAATAGGGTCATAGTATAATGAAGGAGACAACATATAAATGATTATGTACAAATAAGATCAATATAGGATAAATTGGAGATAATCTCATAGGAAAGGCATTCTAGAGGAATTGGGAAAGGCTTTATGCATAAAGTTTCTTTTATATTTTTATTATTTATTTTCCAGTTATATGTCAAAAGACAGTTTTCAACATTCAGTTTTGTAAAGTTTTCTTCCCCCCATTCTATACATGTACAATTGTGTTCCTTATTTTCATATTAGTCATGTTGTGAAAGAAGAAACACATCTAAAAGGAAAATCCCTGAGAAAGAAAAAAAGCAAATAACAATTCTTTCTCTGAATGAGGGCCCCAGGGCTTTAAGAATTGTCTTTGATCACTGACCTGTTGAGGAGAGCTAAGTCTATCATAGTTGGTCATCTCACAATGTGACTGTTATTGTATACAACATTCTGGTTCTGCTCATTTCATTCAATGTCAGTTCAGTAAGTTAAAATCAGGTTTACCTGGAACTTGGAAACCAGGGAAGCCTGGAGGCAGAGATGAAGAAGGAGAGAATTGCATCGTGCAGGTCAGCCAGGGGAAACCTGGAGTAGAAAGATGGAATGTGTTGTGTGAGGAACAAGTAGATCTGCCTCACTAGGATCACAGAGAATGTGGAGGGGAGTTGGATGTAAAAAGACTGGAAAGATAGGAAGGGACCAGGTTATGAAGGGCTTGAGAGCTAGAGGATTTTATATTTGGTCTTGGAGAAAATAGGGAGCTACTGGAATTTATTGAATGTGGGGGTGGGTCACAGGTCAGGTCTGTGCTCTAAGGAGATCTCTTTAATCTCCACTCTTTGGGTGGAAGATGAACTAGGGTGGGGAGATACTTGAACTAGAGAGAAAAACTAGGTCACTGCTATAGTTCAGGCATGTGGTAATGGGGGCCTGCACCTAGGTAGTTTTAGCATCTAAGGGGACAAAGGAAATAAATGAGAGTTGTTGCAAAGTTAAGATCCATAGTTCTTGACAACAGAGATCAGTATGATAAAGAATGAGGAACTGAGAATGATACCTGAGTTGAAGTTATCAAGGAATACCATGAGATGAAGAAAAGGAGTGTTGGTTTAGTTATTTCAGTCATGTTTGACTCTTTGTGACTCTATTTGGTGTTTTTATCAGAGATATTGAAGTGGTTTGCCATGTCCTTCTCTGGTTCATTTACAGCTGAGGAAACGGACCAGAGTGAAGTGACTTGCGCCGGCCACACAGATAGTGTCTTAGACCAAATTTTTCCTGAGGCCAGGCCTAGCACTCTATCTACTGTATCATCTGGTTGCTCCATAGGAAGGAGTACATTATGTACTGGGGGAATGGTTAGTATTAAAGACTTAGAGTTAGGCAATGAGTGTTGTTTTTGAGGAACAGAGAAAATGCCTGTGTAGTTGGATTGCAGAACTCTAGAGGATGAGCAATGTACTATGAGGCTAGAAAGATACATTTGGACCAGATTGTGAAGACCTTTAAATATCAGAAGTTTATTTTCTAGAGGTAGTAGGGGTCAATTGAAGTTTATTGAAGACGGGACCAACATGATGAAATAATCGTATGCTTCTGAAGACCCACTTTGGAACCTAAATAGAGGATGGATTGGTGAAGAGAGAAAGGGAGAGAAAGAACTGTCAGAAAGGCAGGAGAACCAAGAGAGAGCAATGATTTAAAAATCTAAAGAAGAGAGAGTACAAGAAGAGAGCATGGTGAATATAGTGTCAAATTCAGCAGATAGGTCAAAGATGAGGATATAGATAAGGTATTAGTTGTGGTATTTAAGTGATCAATGATAACTTTAGAAAAAAACAATGTCACTTGAATTGTGTATTATAGAAGTCACATTTTCCCCAAGGATTGAGAAGTAATGTGAAAGAGAAATAATAAAGGTAATGAGTATAAATAGATTGTTCTAAGAGTTTGGGAGGAACAAGGAAAAATATAGGAAATACTCGATAGAATGATAAAGTCTAAAGAAGGTATTTCTTTTAAAGAATGACTGAAACTTGGGTCTATCTATAAAGGTAAGTGAGAAGGATGCCTTGTACAGCATACCACTTACAATAATAAACAAGTGTTCCTCTTCAATACCGAAGGAGTAGTGATGGTAGTTGTAATGGAGATGGTGATGGTGGTAGTTGTGGCAGTGGTAGTGGTAGTAGCAGTAGTTGTTGCTGAAAGTCATAGTAGGCCACAAAAAAGGAAGCAGTAGATTAGGGAAAACTTGAAGATTGATAGGGGTGATGGATATTATTGAAATAATCTGCTTGTGAGGGATGGGAAGATATGAAATCAATCGTTTATCTAAAGACCTTGACTGGGAGAAAGGGCTCATCTTCTTCAAAATAAAGGAAAGTAAAGGAAAATATCAAGGCTTTGAGAGATAAAGAAGGGGAAAAGAGAACCCATGAGGAATGACTTTGTCAGCTGAGAGAATAGGGAGCCTTTCTAGTAAGTGGGAGACTCATTGAGGAAAGATAAGAATTGCTTTGCTTTAGGTAGGGACCAAGTGAGATTTGATAATAGCTTTGTAGAGAACCCAGTCTGCTCATGACTTTCAACTTGTTTCAAGATCTTTCAGAGTAGATAGAGTAAATTTGGTGGGATTAATTCAGGATTAGTTTTTTGGTCAAGGGCTGGGCAGTGATAAGCCAAGAGGGAAGAGGATTTAACAGTAGATAATAATGTAGAGTTGAACTGATTAACTTTTAGGTTGAGATTGGTGAGGGAGGAAAGTGAAATTCGAACAGAGTGATAATCTGAGAATATACTGAGGGGGGAGAGAGATTGGGAGGTCACTATGAGGACAAGTAGGTTTGAGAGGAGTATGGCATTAAAGGAGATGATTATTATTCCATATATAGAAATACACTTGTATATACATGCACACACATATATAAAATATACATATATACATATACTTCACATACACATATATTTCAGACACACATATGCATACAATACATTTCATATACATATGTACACATACATTCCATATACTCATAGATGTGTATTTGTTTTATATATATATATATCTATTGACATGTGTCAATATTGAATATATACATATAGATTTCACACATACATGCATATACACTTGTAGTTTATACAGACACATACACATACAATGTTGCATATGCATATATTTTATATACATATACCTATGTTTCATGCATATATTTCATATTCATATGTATACATGCACACATAGATTTCACATATATATACACATAGGTTTCATATACATATATTTAATATACAAGCTATATGTATACATGACTTAAATATTCTTATATGCACATTCAAATATATTTCATATACACAAACAATTCATATACCTAGAGATATATTTCATATACACATATACAATCTATATACATATACATATATTTCATTTAAACATATAAATATATTCCCATATACACATGCATATACTCATTTTCCACCTGGGAAATACTATTTCAGGACTTCTCTTACTTCTCCACTGAGTGCCCTCTCATTGGATATCTTTCCTAGCCCCCCTTCCCCCAGTTGCTTCCTTTTGTGTATTGTTTCCCTCATTAGATTGTAAATGACTTTCTTTTTTGTATTTATTTACCTGGTGCTTAGCACAGGGACTAGCCAAGAGTGAACTCTTAATAAATATTTATTGTCTATTTATTATCTAATATTTTTTTTCCATTTTACAGAAGAGGATATTGAGGCTCATAGAAAATAAGTGATTTGCACATAGACACACAGCCAGCAAGTATCAAAGGCAGGATTCAAATCCAGATTTTTTCTTATTCCTGATTTAGAACCCCTGACACCATGCTATTACAGAGGCAACATGCTACAGTAGAAATCAATTGGACTGAGACTATTTATCCTGAGAAAGACTTTGGAGGAAGAACTGAGAGATATGTCACATATATCATAATAAAAGTTAGCAAGTATATATATATATATATATAATCATACACACATGCATACACACATGTACATATATACATATGCACACAGACACCCATATGTACATGTGTGTGTATTTGAAGCATTTTTATAAATATTATCTCATTTTATCCTCACAATAATCCTGGGAGGTAGGTAACATTATTCCCTCATTTTACAGTGAGAAAACTCAGAGGTTAATTGATTTGTCCAGGGTCACATTGCTACAAATGCCTGAGGTCATATTTGAACTCAGGTTTTCCAGATTCCAGGTCTAGCACTTCACCTAATAAGTGATTGATAAATATAAATCATGTCATATGTATTTAGAGGGTATCACGTGGAAGAGGGCTTAGCTTTGTTTACATAGAGGCTCTGGAGAACATAAAGAGGACCACTTGATGGCAATTTTAGGAAATTCAGCTCAATATAAGGTTTTACTTTTTACCAATTTTATGTTTCCCATAAGTGGGATGGACTGCTTTGGAGAGTGGTGGGACTTTCACAGGCCAAATTACCACTTGGCATTGTTGCCTGTGGAATTCAAGATTTACCTCAAGAAAGGAAGTGGGACCAGTCTTTATAATTTTGCATTTTTTGTTTTTGTTAAAGATCAGTTTTCTCTGGCTTTATAGTCAACTGTCCCAGAGAACATCTTAGCAGAGGTTGACTTAGTTAAGTCCAGCTTTCCAAACATTCAATGAGGTTCCTCCGCCATCTAGTGATTTTATTGTAAACTACAGGTTCTTCCTTTGAATAAAGCAGAACCTGCTAGGGATTAGATCCCCAACTTGTGCAATTCAGATAGTCCAATCTCCCAGAATACCAAGGACAAAACATCCAAGCCTTTTCTCTCCTTCCTTCACATTCAAATGGCCATTAAGTCCTTTCTTTTGTTTTTAATCACATTTCTTAGATCTTTCTTTCCTTTTTATTTCCACTGTCCCCCATGATGCACAGATTTTTATCATAGCGTGTCTGAAATATTATCTCCTCTCTGGATCTCCTGCTTCCATTTTTTCCATCGTCAAGGATGTTATACTAATTTTAATAAAATAATACTTTTGTTATGCTATTTTCCTGTTAAAAGAAAACATACATGTATTAAATCAATCAGCATGTATTAAACCAGGTACTGTCCTAGATGCTGGAGATACAAAAAGACTCAAGACAATCCTTGCCCTCAGAGAACTTGCAGTGTAATTGAGAAGATGATATGCAAACAAACACATACAAAGTGAAATATATATATATATATATATATATATATATATATATATACATATATAATCAATAGGAAATAATGAACAAGGCACTGGAATTAATTGGGGTTGGGAAAAGCTTTATAGAAGATGAATTTTATATGCAACTTATGGAAACCAGGGAGACTAGTAGTCCAAGTTGAGGAGGGAGAACATTTTGAGTATGAGGGACAGCCAGAGAAAATCCAAGGAACTGACACACAGATGAATTACAGTCAAGAATGGTGATATATTAAATCAATGGGATATGGGAATGGGGTAGATTTCCATGACCAGCAAAAACTAATCTTTATCTAGAAAAAGACTGATAAAAATATACTTCTCTCAATATAATTCCTTGTAACAAAACATCAATTCTGATAAGATCCTTATAAAAATGAAATATTCATGAAATAAATCATAAAATGTAGTATACAAAATAATTTTTTTCTAGCTAGTAATTCTCCAGAATTCTGTGACCTTTTTATGCTATCTCAGTTTAAAAAAATGCTCGCTTTAAACCTCTCTACCTTGGTTGTACTCTGAAAATCAAGCGAATTTAATCACTTCTGTCAGAAAATGTAGAGATTGGTGAGGTCTCTACCTCACCTTAGAGTCTAAATGACTTCCTAGCTATTTTTTGGAGGGCATAATTGCAATACAAAATTCGAGTTTTAAAGGCAAACAATGAAAAATGAAACAAATGCATGGGGAGCTCTTTCCTTCCCAAGGTAGGGCAAATAAAACTGGTGAAGTCCCTAGTAGGATACTATCTACTCCACAAACTCATGTCTCTCATTTTTCTCTCTCTACAATGTGCTACCAATTTGAAAGTAAAAATGAAGTCCCTAATATAATCACCCAAATGTTTGCAGTCTTGAAAGTTTAACCTGCAAATACTGAGGACTGATTATTCTTCTATTAGCCTCCAAATGAAATCCTTAATTTTATATTCAATATCCTTTCCAGTCTTTTCCTTGTGTTTTCACCTACACCAAGCCAATAAGACAATCAATATTCCTATTTTTATGTCTTCCTTAAAAATTATTGTCCCCATTTTGAATTATCATACCTCTTCTCCATATTCTTTAAGGCTTTGATCAAGTCTCAACTCTCTTAAATGAAGCTTTCCCAGTTGCCCTTCAAGGAATTATACCATTTCCAGCGTTCTCTTCATTACTGAATCACCCATGGCAGACCAATGGGTTTTGTCATCCTTCAGAATGAAGCTCAGTCAAAGCTGTTTTCAAAATGCTTTGTGGAGCTCCTAGTTACATCGATCCCAGGTTAAAGCCTTTTAGGCTCATCAGGACCTTTCATTTCAGGAAATTCAAGGTGCCCCTGCTTCCCTGTCTATAAAATGAGATGGTCAAACTTAATGATCTTTAAGATCCTTCCTATTCTAACATTCTGTAATCCTAGGTCCATGATAAATATGACTGACTTCACAGAGGGAAGGGGAGTTTCCTCTTCCCATAGAAAGTCAGGGCAAGTCCTGCAGTTTGCCATAGTGACTTCTAAATCTCTGATTGTTCATTGTTGTTCTCTATCCAGATATGTGATGAAATACTATCCCAAGGAAAGATGATAATGAAGAGAGATATTTTTTTATCAACCCTTTTTTGATCCTTCAAACCAGTCCTTGTTCCAAAATATTTTTCCTATCAGATCTGGGCTTTTCAATAACAACAATAATAACAATAATAAGCTCTGACCAAAATTCAATTACTTGATGTGGATAAAATATGGATAGATTGGCTCCTAAATTCACTACACCACCATGATTCAGTTACTTTTCATCCTGGAATATTATTCCACCATGCAGGTCTGCCCTTTCTGGTGCTTCCAAGGGTCTCCGTTGGGGACATTTACAATCATATCATTCTTTAGTTCTCTCCTAGCAGTGTGTTAGATTTTTTTCCTCCAAAACAAGCACCTTCCTCTGACCTTTTCTCCTACCCCTTCCCCATACTTTTCATCTTCCCTTTATGTGACATCATTCTTCTTTAGAATGTAAGTTCCCTGAGGGAAGGGATTGTCTTTTCTTTTGCCTATATTTGTATCCCCATAGTGTCTAATATTGATTGGCTAAAAAGAGGTCCTAGGTCATTCTCCACTTGGTCATTGTTTGGACCCCGATTGTCTCAGAATGAATGTAAATAGCAATTGTTTCTGTTTTGGTCAGAAGCCCTGAGAGTCTTCCCCTTCCTATTTGATTTTTTTTTTTTTTTTTTGATTAGGTAAAAGTGACCATTCTTTCCCACATTTTTCATACTTATCCTTAATCACTGAGTGTGCATTGTGTCAGTCAAATGCAAATAGACTGCATTCCACTGCATCAAGGAGCCTTTTCTAGTTATCTTGATTCAAATCTGACCACTGGATCTAGATAGCTCCAGGGGAGAAAGTGAGTTTGAAAACTTTGCAAAGCTCTCATTCACTTAAATCCAGTTCATTTGTATGTCATGGCACCACCTCCCTGATGTCATGGTCTTCTTCAAGAATGAAGACAACAGGGGCGGCTAGATGGCGTAGTAAAGCACTGGACTTGGAGTCAGGAGTACCTGGGTTCAAATCTGGTCTCAGACACTTAATAATTACCTAGCTGTGTGGCCTTGGGCAAGCCACTTAACCCCATTTGCCTTGCAAAAAAAAAAAGAATTAAGACAACAGCAGGTGGCTAATAAATTCTCATTGTCAGTTTGAAGACTTCCCTGGGTCAGGGAAAGGAGGGATTGTTTAGGGAATAGGTAATTTCAGTGACTATTAGAGCTCAGAAAGGGACTGTTTGGATTTGTTCAAGTTCCTGAAGAATGAGGAGTGTTAAATAGCCCTGTTCTTTCCTCCAGGCTATTAATTCATTATAATCTCTTCCCATTTGGGAGTAGAATAAATACTCAATAAATGTTATTACTATTGTCACGATATCCTCTATTATGTATGGGGTTGTTCTAATATGGTAGATGCACATTAACTCATTATCTTCTATTTTTAAAAGTAAGAATTTTGTGGCTAATAAATTAGAGGTTGTGGTAAGTACACTGGGCTAAAAGTCAAGAGACTTGGGCTGCATCCTCAACTCTGACTTGCCCTGTGACATGAATGAGTCACTTCTCTCTTGGGGGGGGGGCTCACTTTCTCCAACTGTAAAATGAAGTGTCTGGAAATCAAAATTCCAATTTAGTTCTGGGATCCTGGTTATCCAGGAACTTGCTTCAATGAACATTCATTAAGCACCAAAGACCCTGTCCTCAATGAGTTTATATCTAATGGGGAAAACAAAAAGAAAAGAGATCAGATTTACATTGATGGTTTAAATTCTTGTTCCAGTTCCTCTTTTGGAATAGACATTTGCTGATTTGCTTATATGGTTTTTAGAGTTCTATCAATTGTACTAATAACTCCAGTAAGCAAGTTTATGATGGGTGATTCCTTTTGTCCGCGTTACTATTGCTTCTGGTTCTCTTGGACTGGTTGTTCTCTAATTCATTCTGATGTTTATATATCATCAGAAATTGTATTTATTTTAGCTAATTAATGAAATTAACCAAAGCATGATTTAATTCATTCATAATTAGATTGTAAATTCTTTGAGGGTAGAGACTATCTTTTATGTTTTAGGATTGTCCCTCTAGCACAGTGCCTTTCACATAAATTCAGTACCATTGTGGATCTGTCAATAGTTCTTCCAATTTTATACCTCTCCATGCTAAAAGACTCTTTCTTTTCTCCCATAAATTATCCACAGATCTCCACCCAGTATCCCATGAACATTTCTCTACCTCTGCTGACATTACTTAGATAGCAATAGATCATATGGGCTGCCCTTTAGTTATTCCTTGCTGTCATTATATAACTAACCTACCTTCTTTTTAGGTCATACATCCCTTTGATGTTTTCTTTTGTATTTTTTTTTGTTTTTCAATTCTGTCTTGGTACCACTTCAGGACTAGATCTAAGGTTATAATTTGAAGAACAAATACCAATCTGCATTGGTAGAGGGAATTTCTTTTTGCAGGTTCTATATCCCAGTGAAAACATAAGTTTGAGTCCAAAATAAAATTCACTATACACTATTCACATCCATCAGTAATCTCTTTTGCTTTTTTGGTAACCCACAAATTTAGTTCTTTGGAGGCTGTGATATTCAATCAATCAATCAATAAACATTTAAGTGCCTGCTATGTGCCAGGCTGCATGCTAAGTGCTAGGGATATAAAAAGAGAGTCTCTGTCCTGAAAGAGCTTACAGTTTAAAAGGAGAGAAAACATGCAAATGCAAACTTTATACAGATTAAATAAGAAAAAATTAACAAAGGGAAAGCATTAGAATAAAGTAGGATTGGAAAAGGTTTCCTGTTAAAAATAGAATTCTGTAATTGGTAACCATTTGACACGGTTAATTTAATACTGGTATTAAAAAGATTTATTGTTTGCTTGCTTGCTTTAGGGAGAAGTTTAGCATCATTAAAAGTGACATTAGCTTTTTCTTATCCTTAATTTCTATTTTAGCTTTCATCGTGCTTTTAAATTTTGGGATCAATTCACAGTCCATCTATAATTTCTGTCCAAGACATATGTGCTGATAGTTTAGCTTGATGAGGCTTCTGATTTCATATCATTTTTTAAAATAAATTTTTATTGTTATAGTTGGTTTTATTTCACCAGAATTTCCCATAGTATCCCTTTTGATATTCCTCCCAGAGAATTATAATATTTTTAAATTTTACATTTAATTTTTATTTTATTTTTCTCAATTATATGTAAATGAAAAGTTTTAAAAAAAATGTAGAGCATACATGTGCAATCATACAACCATTTCCCTAATAACTATATTATAAAAGTAAAGGAAAACTTGGACTCCCTCTCCAAAAAAACCCCGACCAATAATAAAGAGAGCAAAAAGAGTATACTCTACTTTAGGACTCTATCAGTTGTTTCTTTGGAGGTAATGAAGGAAAATTGGTGGGGGTGTGAAATAGTTTAGAATTCAAGAATATTTGAAGAAATTCACTGAAAAGACTGACTCGACTCAGAAGGATTCAGCAACCAAAATGTTAGTTCTGCCAATCTATCAAAGTAAAAGGATTAAACAGTAATGGGAATTTAGTAAGGTTATTAGGAACAGTTAGAACAGTTGGTTGATCATCATCAGCAGCCATAAGGAATAAGCATAATAGAAGTAGAATAAAAAAATTAAGGCCAGACAGTTGGAAGGGCATTGCAACTGGGCTGTCAATAGCAGCCAGTCAGAGGGAAAGGCTAAGTTTATTTAGGGGAACAGGGAGGTATATGTGCTGGAAAAGAGGCAAGGGAGGAATTAGGGTATTTGCCTCTCAGCACTCCTTTTTGATGGAATAACCTATTAGGCACTAATTTCAAGTATCTTTATCTGAATATCACAATATATTGATGAGACTACCAATCTACACTTCTAATAATAGTTTTTGGTGTATAGGTTTCAGGTGGTCCACAATGGGAGCTATTTATCTGGGTAATCATAGGATGAGAATCATACACCTACAGGAAAAGTAAGGTAACCACAGAAGGAAATACTATTGGCATAATAATTTTCCTCTATCTGATATTTCCTTACTACAGAGATAGATAGCATTTTTCATCTTAAGTTCTTTAGAACTATTTTAGATTAATGTATTGCTGAGAATAACATCATTCATAGTTGATAAAAATTGTAATTTTTTTAAAATTTATTTTAAGGCAATAGGGTATAGAGTGACTTGTCCAGGTTTACACAGACAATTATTAAGTGTCTGAGACCAGATTTGAACTCAGGTACTCCTGATCCCAGGGCTGGAGCACTATCCACTGTGCTACCTAGCTGCTCCCAAAACTATAATATTTTTAAATAAAAAAAGAGGAACAAAAGGAAAAAAGCTAATCAAAGCTAATCAAAACATTGAAAAGGTCTGAAAATAAATGTAATATAGGACCTTCCATCTCTACAAAGGAGTGGAATTGAGGAGTGTTCTCATTTCTCTTCTTCATAATTTTTCAGCATCTACTTTTCATTGTTTTGTAATTAACCTTTCCATTTGCCATTTTGTAGTCATCGTGTATATTATTGTGGGTTTTTTTTCCTTTGTGAGAATGTGGGGTTTTGCTTACATCACTCTGCATCAGAGCATATAAATATTTCCATGCTTCTCTGTATTCATTTATTTATCACATTAGTCATTTCTTACAGCATGATTTTATTTATGTTCACTGAACACACACACACACACACACACACAAAATGCTATTATAAATACTTCAACACTGATAATTCTTATCAGTAATCTCCTAGGAGTGTCAGTTTAGTTAAAAAAAAATCTCTGAGGCAGAGGGTATAAACATTTTAGTAATTTTTATTTAATCCCAATTATTTTCTTTCTTTCTTTTGGGGCGGGGTAAGGCAATGGGGTAAAGTGGCTTGCCCTAGGCCACACAGCTAGGTAATCATTAAGTGTTTGAGGCTGGATTTGAACTCAGGTACTCCTGACTCCATGGCTGGTGCTCTATCCACTGTGCCACCTAGCCGCCCCCCAATCCCAATTGTTTTCCAGAATTATTGTACTGAGTCACACTTCTACCAGCAATTAACTTGAGTGCTTATCTTCCCTCAAACTCTCCAACCATGACTATTTCTTTTATCATCTTTACTAATTTGAAGAATGTGAGGTGAAACCTTAGGATTATATTGATTTATGTTTCTCTTATAATGAGTGATTTAAAATATTATTTCATAGGGATATTAATAACTTGCAATTCTACTTTTGATAATTTTATTCCTCTCTTTTTACAGCTTATCTGTTGGAAAATGCATTTTGGGCAAACATACATATACATATGCATGTACCTATATCTATACCCATACCCATACCCATATACACACATATATACACATTGTCTATATATATCTTGAATAGCAAACTCTTATCTGAGAAATTGTTACAATTTTTTTTCATTTCTCTACTTTCTTTATCTGAAATATATTTTGTTGTTTCTACAGAAGCTCTCCAGTTTCCTGAAACTTAAAGGATCTGTTTTTATCTTTTTTAATTGTTTCCTATCCTTTGTTTAATTTAGAATACATCTCTTATCCATAGCTGTGAGAAGTATACAACCTGTTTTTCTTTCATTCATTGTATGAGGTTATCTTTAATATTAAGGTCAAATATCCATTTTTAAATTAGTTGTGGAACATGGGGTAAAATGTTGGTCTAAATTTAATTTCTATCAGACTACTTTTCTGTTTTCCTCTATAGTCTTTTTTTTTATCATATAGTGAGTTCTTTCATAAGTAAATTATGTTTTCTAGTTTATTGAACATTGAGTTATTAAGTTCTGTTGTTTCTTATTCTCCCTTGTTTAGTCTATTCAATTGATCTACTCTTAAAAAAAACCCTAGTATCAAATGAGGTAATGATTACTGCTTCATAATATAAAGTCTGGCAGTACTATTCCCCCTTCACCCATACCTCTTTTCATCATTTCCCTTGATATTCTGAAAAAATGGATTTTTCTAGTATTTTATAATATATTCCTCCGTTTGGTTAGTAGTCATTAACTTGCATGGCAATATTCTAATTTTTATTATATTGGAGCAGTCCAGCCATGAGCACTCAATATATTTTCACCTATTTAAGTTGTTCTTAATGCTTTTAAAGGCCATTTAGTAATTGGATATATATAAGAGTATTTTGTAATCAGAAGATTGATCCCCAATTTTTTAATGTCTTTTAAGGGTTTTTTGATTGATTTTTTTTCTTTTTCTCATATAGCTTGTTGGATTTTGTTATTGTTCCATAAAGATGTTGTTGATTTGGTGGATTTGCTTTGCAGTCTGTTATTTTGCTGAAGCTATTATTGTCTAATTATCTTTGCTGATTACTTAAGCTTTTCTAATTATTATATCATCAATAAATAGGGTTAGTTTTATCTCTTCTTTTCTATCTTTAATTTTTAGTTTTTTTTTCTTGTCTTCTTTCTAGCTAGCTAGCAAATTGCTATAATTTCTAGATGTATTTCAAATGATAGCGGGGAGACTGGATATCCTTGTTATTTATTGAAAAAGTTCTAGTATATCCCCATTCTAATGATGTTTGTTTTTATTTTTATAATAGATACTTTTATGATATTTTTTGCCCATACTTTGAAAGACTTTTTTTTAGCAGAAATGAGTGTTATACTTTGTTAAAAGCTTTTTGCTGCATCTATTGTGTTAATCATGTGGTTTTTGATATGACCAATTAGGTTGAGTATTTTTCTAATGTTGAATCATCCTCAAATCCTTATATCCTTGATGTAAGTCCTATTTTTCTTGGATGAATTACTGTAATGTCTTTCATAGGATTTTATTTAAAGTTTGAATCACTATTCATCAATAATATTGGGCTACAGTTTTCCTCCTTTGCTTTTATTCTTCCCTGACTTAGGTTTTAATTCCCAAAAAAGGAGTTGGATAAAATCCTTCCTTTTTCAGGTTGTGAGAATAATCTGTTAAATAGCACTCCTAACTCTAAAGTTTGTTAGAATTCTCCTGTGATTCCATCAGGACTAGGAGTTTTTACCTTTGGAAGTTCCTTTAGTCATAGTTCTGTTTCTTTTTTGGGGATTATGTTAAGAATTCTACACTAGAGTCTTTTAGTTTGGGAATTTATGCCATAGAATGTATTCCTGTTTCTTTGAATTCTCAGTTCTGTTAGAATACAAGTCTACAAAGGAGATTAAGTCTGCATAGGAGTTTTTCCTCATTCTTTGTATTTCTTCTAGTTTTATTGTGATTCTACTTTGTTCATTTGCTATAATGTTGACTGATTTTCCACCCTTTTTCTTTTAATCATGTTGGTTATGACTTTATTTATGTTTTTGAACCTTTTAAAAGAAGTATCTTTTAGTTTTTTTTATCTTATTTCTTAAGGTTTTTTTTGGCTTCTGGTTTATTCACTTCTATTCTAATTTTCATTATCTCCTCCTTTGTGCTGATTGTAGTTTTATTTGTTGACTAATTTCTTAAAAAATGTTTATTCAATTCATTAATCCTTTCCTTTTCTATTTTGTTAATATATATGTTTTTAGGGATATCATTTTTCTCTTCAGGACTGCTTTAGTTCCAACCCAGAAATTTTGATGTATTGTTTAATTGTTATGAAGAGGAAGAGGAATGGGAAGAGAACAAGCACCTGATATGTGTACTATGCTAAATGCTTTACAAATATTATCTTGTTTGATCTTCACAACAGCTCTAAGAAGTGGGTGCTATTGTTATCCCTGTTTTACAGCTGAGTAAACTGAGTAACAGAGAACTTAAGTAACTAGCCCAGGGTTACATAGCTCATAAAAGTTCAAGGTTGAATTTAAACTCTGCTACATAGGTACAGTAGATAGAGTATTGGGTTTAGAAGTCAAGAATACCTAAGTTAAAATCTGACTTAGACACCTACTTGTTGAGTGACTCTGGGAAAATCACAGCCTGCCTCAGTTTCCTCAGTTATAAAATAGGGATTATAACAGAACCTACCTTATAAAGTTGTTGTGAGGATCAAATGAGATAATATTTGTAAAGTGCTTAGCAAAGAGTCCAACACATCATAAATTCTTTTAAAATGTTCATTTTTCGGGTGGCTAGATGGCGCAGTAGATAGAGCACTGGCCCTGGAGTCAGGAGGACCTGAGTTCAAATGCGACCTTAAACACTTAATAATTACTTAGCTGTGTGGCCTTGGGCAAGCCACTTAACCCCATTGCCTTGCAAAAAAGTCTAAAAAAAAGTTCATTTTCTTCCTTTCTATTATGTTCTTTCACAAAATTATTAATTCATGTGTTTTAAATTTTAAAGGATTGTTCTTTGACCCACTCATTATTTAGGATTTTATTTTTTAAGATTCCATTTGAATATTTGTCTTTTGTTTCTGTTCCATGAACTGATTAGCATTTTTATGCCATTATGGTATAGAAAATGAGTTTAGTATTTTTCTTTTTTGCATCTATTTGCAATACCTTGATGTGCTAATTCAAGGTCAGTTTTTGTAAAAGTTAAATGTGGGGCTGAGAAATACTTATATTCTTTATCAATTCCATGTAGAAGACATCATAAGTCTTTTAGCTTTAGTTCCCTAGCAATTTGTTCAATTTTTTTTATCTTTTTGTCCAAATTTGTCAAAAATGGAGAGAAATATTAAACTTTCCTATAATTGTATTATTTACTCTGGCTTCTTGTAATTCAGTTAATTTTTCCTTTGTGAATTTAGATACTGAGACTTTGTAAGCATATAAGTTTAATAGTTAATATCTTATTAATTATTATTATTAATATTTATCAAATTAATTAATAATAGTTAATTGGTTTGTCTATAGTTCCTTTCACCATAATGTAGTTTTATTTTATTTTTACCACTTTTTAAATTGTGAGTTTTTGTTTTGTCTGATAGCATCATTGCAACTTCAATTTTTTTTCACCTGATACATAATAAATTTGGTTTCACCTCCTTGTTTTTATTTGTTGTGTGTCTTTTCCTTTTAGATATGTTTATTTTAAGAAATATATTATGAATTTTTGGTCTCTTATCTAATCTATCACTCTTTTATTTTATTGAACTATTTATACTATTTAAGTTTACACATTAGGCTTACATTTTCCTCCATCTAAAGTAGATTACCCTTGGATATCAAATTTTCATAATATTTATTCTATCTACAGTGTATTACCCTTGGATGCCAAATTTCTCTACTTAAGAAGAACATTATATATGCTAACTGAAATGGTATCCAAATTCTTGATCTTCATGTTAGGACAATTGATTTACAATTGTCAAATAAGAACAAACTTTCTTGGGAAATGATAGTATGTATTGATAAGTGTTATTTTATTCATTTTCAATTTATCAATGACAACAGTTTGTTTAAATAACTCAGGTTGGAGATATTTTCATTACAAGGCATATCTTCTTAGTTTTTTCCTTTTTCCTTTTTTGTTATTTTGATCTTTTGTTCTAATAAGTCAATGGTTTGACTATATTCAAGGAGTTGATCCTACAATAACTGTAGGCATTAATTAATTGTTTCCTGCCTAAGGCATAGTTAATTTTAGTTTTATTTATTTATTTAGGTTTTTTTTAACAAGACAATAGGGTTAAGTGACTTGCCCAAGGTCACACAGCTAGGCAATTATTAAGTGTCTGAGACTGGATTTGAACTCAGGCTCTCCTGACTCCAGGTCTGGTGCTCTATCCACTGCACCACCCAGCTGCCCCAAAGTACATATTATTTTGATTTTGAGAATCTTAAATGTAGGTGCATAAATTACAATTGTTGTTAGGCTATAAACGAGACAAAATGAATTATATATTTCTTGATTTATTTGGAATACAAAGTAAGACAAACTTCCCTAACTCCTTTCCAAAACAAACCTGTGAGTCATTCTTTCATTAAACTTCTATTTCTTTGTGATTTCTGTTTTCATTTATAGTGAGAATATCAAAATCATTATAGTTTAATTTCTCCAGCTGTGGATCAAATCAATCATTTAATGAGCCTCTCACATTTAGAGTACTAGGAGGAAATAATTGTTGACCATCTACAATCTGATTCTTCTAACCTTCTGCCCCTTTGTCTACTATTTTGCTACCATCACTAGAGAAGTAAGAGGGACTTACACAGGATTCTAAGATCAAGGAATTCAGCAGCTAGTAGCCAGCCTGTTGTTGCCATGTCTCTCTTGTCTTTGACTCAACTGACAAAGCCTGTCTTTGGAGCCACATCAATGCTTTTACAAGCCTGTTTTGAGATGTTAGAACTTGCCACTGCTGGCCTGGATTCAAAGAACCTATTGTAACTTCCATGACCTTATGAGGCTTCAGAGCAGAACTTGATCTGATCTTTTAGCTAGGAGTTCAATCGTGAATTATCTATGTGGCCCTGGGTAAGTCACTTTTTCTGGGACTGAGTTTCCTCTGCAATAGAATATAAAAGTTGGACTAGCTCTCCCTTCTAGTTCTAACATTTGAAGCTCTATGACTAAGATTTGTGATTCTGCTATAGCTCCATTCATAGTAGAGTGGCTACTTTTTAAAAAAAAATTTTTAGGGTTTTTTTTTGCAAGGCAATGAGGTTAAGTGACTTGCCCAAGGCCACAAAGCTAGACAATTGTTAAATGTCTGAGGCCCGATTTGAACTCAGGTCCTCCTGACTCCAGGGCTGGTTCTTTATCCACAACACCACCTAGCCACCCCAGAGTGGCTACTTTTGAAAATGTTCAAAACAAAGTTATCAGTATTTACTTAATAGTTATTTGTTTATTGATTGATTGGAATGAAATCAGCTCCTTAGAGAAAGAATCATTCACAGGACTGTGCTATCTATTCTTGTTTATGGTGAAGCATAGAATCAGCGATTGACTTTGGGTGACAAAGAGCCATACCCTGGCTGCTGTACAAACCTTTGCCTGTCCCACCTCCTCCAACCAATCTTATCATAAAGAAAATAAAATTGAATAGCATAAGAAACAATCATGTTTATTGATTAGAACATGGTATAAAATTACAAGGATCTAGAGACGAACTTGGGCAAGGGCAGCTGGGTGGGACATGCAGTGCTGGGTTTTGGAGTGGGAGGAAATGTTGCTGCAGAGCACTAATGTGTGCCATATATAAGTCATATCATAGTCTGGTTCTTTCCCTCCTTTTCCCTCCCAGGAAAGATGGAGGATTGAATTGCCATTGTGGATATTGGGCAAAGAACGGTGTAAATGGCCCTTGCATTTGGAGACATCAAGGGACTTTGGGTTATGAGAATGTATCACTTTTACTCCACCAGACCCATCTCCAAAGTATTGGAAAGGGAATCAATCTGATGCTGGTTTCTGAATAAAGCCCTGGTTTGGCCTGATTGCACACAATTCTGTTCTTTAGTTTAAATGAAAGGGCATGTTGGTACAGAATGACATTGAAGGATGAGCTGAGTAGCTTCCGCACAGAGCAAGCAAAGAGCAGAGCAGGCTCACCACTCCTGTGCTTCGAGCATCACTGAATGTGGGAACCTTTGAGACTCTGTGTGTGTGTGTGTGTGTGTGTGTGTGTGTGTGTGTGTGTGTGTGTGTGTGTGTTGGGGGAGGGGCATGTGGAAGCAAAACACAGATTACTGTGCACTAGCAGAAAGCTTTGAGCAGAGGGATCTGTCCATGGTGGCAATGGTCTGAAGAGATTCACATGCTTTTGAAATGAAATAAAATCCCATCATTGTCTCTTGAGAAAAAGAAGAAAGAATGGGAAGGGTTCTTAGCATTCTGAGATCGAGGCAGGTAGTGGGTATCCATAGGAATTATCCAGTGGTATATGCTCCCAAAGTTCTTCTTTAAAAGCTTTTCTGCTCAGAGTTAGTGTGTAAATCTGAACTGGGGATTGCTCAGTTTCTTGAGTTTGTTTGTTTTTCCTTGTACAATGTCTCTGATGTCTAGATGACTCGTTTACTAGCTGGTAGTTACATGACATTTTCAAAGAGTTGAAGGGACCTCATGATGTTGTCATCCTGCACGAGGAGGCAAGGGGAAGATAAAGAGAGTTAATGAGAAATCACCACATGAGAAACTGGTGACATATCCTTTGGGGGCAGCTCCATACAGCTTCACATCTTTGCTTTCATTAGCTTCCCAGCTTCCCCTGTCAGACAAAAATGACAAGTTGTCATGTCTATTTTTATAGAGAAGCTGGGGTTTAGAGTGGGACTGGGTGAATGTATGAAAGAGGAGGGGTAGTGGTGAGATCTGGTAGGATCATGAGACATTCTCAGATTGCTTTTTTTTGGAGAGGAAATACTCTAATCAGATCAATAGATTCCAAATCCAGTTCACATCCACAGAAAGAGCCTTGCCATGTGTTCATATGGAAACTGAAATTGAAATGGGGTTCAGAAAGTAAATAAATTTTAAAGAAAGGAGGTATCTATGTTTTAGCACATACGTGAATATTTTTTATTTAAAAAGAAAAAGGGATATCTAGTCCAGTTTTTTCCCAGAGAAAACTAGGCAGAGCAAAGCATGCAGTGAGACCTTAAAAGTTTTGAGACCATTATGGGCATTTGGGTAAGAATGAAAGACACTGAGATGTCTGGTTTGTAATTTTTTTTACATATCCCTAGTACTTAGTATGGTACCTGTTATATAATATGGATTTTATAAATACTTGTTGAATGACTGTATCTGCATTGACTGGGAACCACATTAGCCATTCACTTCCTTTAAGTGATGTCTGAGAAAGTTCCTGAATCTACTCAAAGGAGTAGAGCACAATTTTTATCAGTTCACTTTATCTGTTGACAATTTCTGGGCTACAGATTTGGCCGTCCATAGAACATCTTGTTTGTTTTTTAGGAGAAAAGCATTTTTTTTTCTTTTTATCTGCATTGAGATCCAGTTCTTATAACATGTACAGCACTAAATTTCCCTCTCAGAGCACTTATATCCCTCTGTTTGCAAATTCCACTCATCATGCCACTGTTTGTAAGGACAAACCTAGAAGGCAGATTCCCTCTTTTCTTCTACTAGAACCCAAAGAATTCCCCAGACCCTCATCAAGAATCATGTATGAAAATTCTCACCTCTTGACAGGATTCAAGAAATTCATCTAAAGTCACGACACCATCTTTGTTCTTGTCCATTTTCTGGAACATATAATAGCAAGTAAGTCATAGAACACCACCACCCTCATATTTCCTTGCTCCTGACTTTTTTTAGGATAGTGCATGAAGGAGTAAGGTACGAGCCTTCTATGGATCAGACTTATGAAAAAGGTCCTGGTCTCTATTCTTAAAGAGTCATGGCACATCTTATAGAAGATGTATTCTATTGGAGGAAAGCACAAAATCTGGATGGTGTAGTTCATTACAAAAATCATGGTATCTTTAACTCTCACTATTGATTGTTAGGGACTCCTTGGTCTTCTCTTCCCTCACAGAGGCTGTTCTAGACCAGAACATACTCAGCTTTCTTAAATTCCCTCTTAAAATTCTGTATCTCTCAGCTCCACTCTCAGTGGATGACCTAACCCTTTCTACAGAAAAGATTGAGGCTATCTCTCTCATATACACTCATTTTCACCTCAATATATCTCTGTCCTTACCTCTATACTCTCATTTTCCCCTCTAGTCTCAGAGGAAGTGCCACTCTCTAGCTCTCACCTCTTTCCAGGACCTATTGCCCACAACTATCCATCTAATCCATCTACAATATTTATTGAAAAACTAATATGTACCCCTCTCTCTTCAACATTTTCAATCTCTTCTCCTCTTTACAGACCTTTCTCCCTCTACCTCCAAACATGCATAGATCATCCCTATCCTAAAACAAAAATCACTTGACTCTGTTTCCTTTTTTAACTCGTTTGACTATTTTCTCCTTGTTATTACTTGAATTCAACCCTTCTCTGATTCCACTGCTACCACCTTGGTACAGGCCCTCATCATTTTCCCCACACATTAAGATAACAAGGTCCTAATTTATCTCCATGTGTTTTAGTCCTACAAAAATTCCTCAATACTACTATCAGATTAGTTTTCCTAAAGTAATTGATATTATTGTTAGTCAACTCCTACAGAACCTAAAGATCTTGCTCTACCAAGTCAAATCTAAATTCCTAGCCTTAGAGTCCTCTATAAATGGATGCTATGAATCTGGTCAATCTTTTTTTTTTTTTCTTCTCCCTCATAGACAGTATGTATAATAGGTAAAATGCTGGATGTGGGATCAGGGGGACCTATTTGAAATCTTGCCTCAAGTCATTTAATATCCCAGAGCTTTAAAAAGTTGCTTCAATTATAAAACCAGAAAAATAATACCTGCACTCTCTACCTTAGGCAGTCATTATTCAGAAAGTGCTTTCAAACCAAATTGTTATTATTATTTAATTGATCAGGCATACCATGTGCCCAGCATGTGCCAAGCACCGGGGATACAAAAACAAAATTGAAATAGACTGCGCCTCCAGGAGCTTACATTCTAACAAGAACAAGACAACACGCATATATACTATATATGTATGTAAATATTTGTATATCTGTATGAGAACTTGTAGAATTTATTAAAAATGAACACAAGGTAATTTTTGAATAGAAGGCATGTAGTGGATATCAAGAAAGTCTTCATTCTAAACATGAATTTATTTGCCAGACAAATCTCAACATCATTATTGGTCCCTTCTCCCAGTTTCAGTACTTCGATGAACTATAGTCTCATTAGTATGGGTGCTTCTTCTATGGGTCCTTTCATGACTTTTAGTCCCATGAAATTCTACCTATATCCTACCATTTTCTCTTGCTGGGTTCTACTCAGTGTGCAAGCTCTTTTTCTAGTTCTACTAGCTCTTTTAGGGCTAGACTAATGGAGCATATAGGCTGTCCATCTGCTATTTCTTGCTATATGACTAAGCTTTTTTTTTTCTTTCTAATCTTACTCTGCTTTGGTGGATTCTTTTATTTCACTTCTGTTGTCCATTTCTTTGTTGTCAATATTCTAGAGAAAATTTATGTCTGAAAGGGGGTCTCCCTTTCAGTTGTGGATACTTTTGCTAGAGGAAAGGGGTGGGGGGAGAAACAAGGACAAATAGAAAAACTCAATAAAAACCACAATGGTCTCATAGAGAAAGGGCAATTACTCAAAATAAAGATAGCTAAAGTTTTCTATTTCCAACTTCTAATTTACATATGTCTGACACATGGATTTTATACTTAATATCTGGGAAACAGTGGTCTCTAGTACTGTTTGATGACTATGGGACACATGTGCATTGTCTAGTTATGTTGTAGAATCAGCAAGACTGCTGAGATGCACAGAAAAGCAATAACTTGAATGGAGTTACATAGCTCTTGATTTGGTCTCATTATGTTTGCTGGCTATTATGTTTTACATTGACCCTTCTCTAACACACCTATGTCAAATTTTCTTACATACAGATAGAGTGCTAGACATGGGTTCAGGAGACCAGGGTTCAAACTCTACCCAAGATACTTATGAGGTAGTTTGAACCAATATCTCTTGGTCACCTCTTTGTAGCTGTTGATTACTGTGGGTTAAACTTCCTAAAGAAATGGTGAGTTTGGTATTGGTTTGACCATTGCTCTGATAAGTCAATGCTTTCACTGTACAAAGATATCTAGAAACAATGTCCAAGTTAATATACATTTGTTTACTGTCCATTAAGATAGCTAATTGATTTTTGTGATTTGATATTTATCATGTCTAGCCCAAAATACTTTGACAAAGAAAATATTTGTGTCATGTATACAGGAGGATCTTATATAGTCTACAAACATTTGGCTCTCTTGTTTCTTAATTTTGACATATTTTAATGTGTTTTTATCATTCCCTTTTTTCACTGAAATTATCCAATTTTTCACCAAAAATCTTTTCATTGAAATCACCAAGTATTAAAAAATATATATACTAATTTAATTTGAAGGGTCTTATTATGTTCTTCATAAAATTACTCTATCTCTTCACTCTTTAGAACAGATATTAACATTTAACCTGCCTTCATCTTTTTGGTTGTCTTTTTTTTTTCAAATTCTCATCCTGTATATTTCTTTATGACATGACAAAATGTCCTATGAAATAAAACCTTCTTTTATTGTTTTTAGATGAAAGATAAAGTCAGTTCCTTTATTTGCTTCTCCAAAGGAAACTTTTGAGCTATATCTTTCCATTTAATAACAACTTTCTTTGAATTTTTGGTTTTGTTTATGGTGAGACTGAAAGAGTGCCAGATCTGGTGTCAGGAAGAAGAGTCTTCCTGAGTTCAAAATCAGGCTTCAGAGGCTGTGTGGCCTTAACCCTGTTTGCCTCAATTCCTCATCTATAAAATAAGGTAGAGAAGGAAAGGGCAAATCATTCCAGTATTTCTGTCAAGACCTCAAATAGGGTCCTGAAGAGTCAGACATGACTGAAAACAATTAAGGTAAGATAATATTAATTTGCTTAAGTTTCTATACTAGTGCATTAACTCACTAGTCATTAGGCAAACTGTTCTTAGCTTCCTCTTCCATGTTTTCTAGGACAGCTTTCCACTGTCACTGCAAATATAGATGAGAGTTATACAGGAAAGGGGAACATTCTATATTTTTGTTTCATGGATTACCATAACCAAAGAATTGTTCACTAAGTGGCCAACCTACTACCATTGAGAATTACTATATAGCAAGGCTGATCTTTGGAAATGAAATATTGTCTGTCACCAGGACTGCACTTGGGATCTTTCCAATATGGATAGAACCTTTCAGAGTCTTTGCAGTAAGCCACATGAGGGCACTTCTCTTGTGATCCTCCAAGACTTACTTTTTATAGGAATATGATGGAGTAAGCATTCAATTACTTGTCTATTGATGCAATAACAAGCCATTGGAAATTATTATAGGCTCAATGTATATTGTGCTAAGGATACTAGGAATGTGGGCTTACCTGGAAAAACACATCTACATGTTGTCTTGGAGTATCATCTTTGAGCACAGGATAAGTATATTTTCCCATCATGTCATAAATGGCCTTGACGATATCTATCATCTCCTGGATCAGTGGCACACAAACAAAGAACATGGGAACCAAAATGAGAAATATGAGCAAGTTGTTTAATATGAACTGTGGCTTTCTGCTTGCTTTGCCCCAAGGAATAGGTAGAGAAAATCATCCCCTATGGAGATCAGGATTGCCTCCTTTTTTGACTGGGAATGATTGAAGACCTCCTGAAAGGGGAGCCCTGAGAAACTTTCCTTTTCTATTTGCCTCCTAGACTTAATGCTTGTACAATTGTCCCTGACTGGGGAAGTGGGGGAAATATAGGGAAACTCAGTTTGGAGTTCAGTTTGGAGAATATTTTTGTTTTTGTTCAACCACTTTAGAATATAAATAAGTTACATTACGTCTAAGTTTTTTTAGCTAAGAAATTAAAAATGATAAAAAGGGTCTAAGCTAGGGAGTTTGGAGACTAGCAGGTAAAGACACACACACACACACACACACACAGAGAGAGAGAGAGAGAGAGAGAGAGAGAGAGAGAGAGAGAGAGAGAGAGAGAGTTTTTACCAGTTTATTTCTAGGAAAGTTGTGGGGTAATCCTGAAAAGAAATAGATTTTATAGGCTAATTTTAGATATATGAACCTGAGTGCTTTTTTAGCACCAGCTAATGGAATCACTTCTCTTACTACCCACCATCTTTTGTTAACTCTTTAATCCCTGAGCACCATCTTTCCCCAAAGGGGCCAAGGTGGTCACCCCATCTGCCATGCCTAAAGGATATATTCTGTTAACAGTCACATTGCAAAGTTGATCAATTAAAACATTATAATGGATTGCATATATGTTAAGGGCAAAAAGGAATTAAGACTGGAAAAAATAAGGACATTTAATAGTTACAACAAGTAATAAAAACTGTGATACAGTTTCAGATTAAATTGGGTGAAGAGAAATATTTCAAAATAAAAATATAACCTTTTTTGATTGTGGAAAACCTTTTTTTTTTCTTTCTTCACTGAATTATTTTGACTTTTCAAGATTTCAATGTTTTACTAAAGCTGATCTGACTTCTATTGATAATTAGTCTTGGTCACAATCATGAGGTAGATCAAGTTGGATTCTTTTCTTTCCTCCATTATCCAATATTCTTATTTCTTTCTTAGTTCCAAACTCTTCTCTACCCTCCAACTTCCTCCTCCACATTAAAATTTACCTTCTCTTCTAGCTAGATGGTGAAGTGGATAGAGTATTGAGCTTGGAGTCACACAGACTCCTCAGACCTTACTAGCTGAAAGACCCTGGTCAAGTCACTTAACTTGGTTTGCTTCAGGGTCCTCATTAGTCAAATAAACTGGAAGAGAAAATGTCAAACCATGCTAGCATCTCTGTCAAGAAAACTCCAAACTGTGTCACAGTCAGACATGACTGAACGCTAACTTTCATTTCTGTTTTGCTGTAGGAAGACAAGATGTTTGACTGAATTCCCAATAATTTGTTGTCAATTTAGACTGTTATTCCTTCCAGAGATATTTGCATATTAGGGCCATACTTTTAAAAACACAAGAATTTAATGCAAAGAAATAAATTTCTAATAATGGAATTTTAGATAGAGGAAGAAATTTCAAGTTAGGGTTATTTTCCTCATGCCCTTAGGATCATTTAATCCATTGCTTTCATCTATATTAGACTCTCATAATTTTTTGGCATTCATATCATGCCATGAATTACTCATTCTTTGGTACCATCCCTAATCCACACTTGGATGTGGTAACCTTCTCCCTGGTAGCATTTTCCTACTCCTAAACCCCAAATCTTTGCAAAGGTGGGTAGGATGGGATAAAAGATTTGCTTTATGCGGATTGACCTAAAAGGGGCTCTATAAATCCTTGATTAGATGTTTGACTGGTTTCTGTCACAGCTAGTGTCATTCTACCTACCCAAGCTATCTTTTTTTCAAGCATACTCAATTATGTCAGCATCTCAATTGTTTATAGAGTATTTTAAAATTTAAATGGAAAAACTTCTCAAATTGAATGAAATCTTAGTTCACTGTTTGGTAAAGAAGTTTGGGGGATTCAGTGTTTAAGGGTGTTCATTTTGAGATTAAAACTATCAATATAGTCTATTCTGGCATTTGACTCATGATTTAGTTTAAGCTCCTACATTTTTAAAGAAGGCAGGTTCATAGGAATAGGAATCTCCCACTCAATAGCTATGAGATCTTGAAGAAGACATTTAATTTCTCTGAAGCTGAATTTATTTCTCTTGACATATTAAAAATAATATTTGCCCTCCTTATTCTACACACTTCTTGTGAAGATGAAATAAGATAAAGGATGAAAATGTACTTTGTAAACTTAAGGCACTGTTTTTGTTTAGTAATTTTCAATTGTGTTCAATGCTTTATGACCCCATTTGGGACTTTTTTGACAAAGATATTGGAATGCTTTCCTATTATTTTCTGTTCATTTTACAGATGAGGAATGAGGCAAACAGGGTTGAGTGACTTGCTTAGGGTCACACAGTAAGTGAGATTAGATTTGAAGAGAGGAGAATGAGTCTTTCTGGTTCCAGGTCTAACACTCTTTTCACTCTGCCACATAGCTATCCTTAAAACACTGTACACTTATAGAATGATATGATAGCTGTGTTTTATTTCTCATGACTACATAGTAGCACATCTTAGACTTGCTCTAGCTGTATCTCTGGACACAGAACAGATTAATTTAGTTTAGTACCCCATGTGGAAAACAAGAGGATTTGATTATATTCTGACCTATGGAAAAAAGGCTTTCTCCATTTTCCCATTTTTTAAGGATTATGTTTAAAATTAAAAGTTTCTGAAGTAGAAGTTGCATGAGAGTAAGCAACCATTCCATCATAGGAGAGATTAATGTTGTGCAACTCTAGATTTAGAGAAGAGTAACTAACTGTTTGAAAAAAAAATAAAATAGATCTGGTGGGCAAATATATTGAAGGGAGAGTCAGCCACAAAAGGATGGAAAGTTTTTTCAATTCTGACAAAATAAATGGAGATCATTCTGGTATGATGGAAGGAGGGGTGCTGCTTGCAAAGACCAGGGTAGATGCAAAGAGACAATTCACAAAATCAAGTTTTTAAAAGACATGTTTAGGAAATGGAAACAGGATTAAGTTGTTGAGATAAATAGAAAAGAGTATGGTTCCATGTGAATTATGTCAGGAACTTTCAAGCTCAGGGCAAACTGAGATTGGTAAAGAATGGTAAATTGGTAAAGAATTGATAAAGAATAACAAAGCTATTGCTCCAGATGGATAGGACCATGACAATGGACTGGTGAGGTCTGAACTATTCATCTTATTTTGTCTCTCTTTTCTTTTTTCCTTTTTTTTTTTTTTTGTAAGGCAATGGGGTTAAGTGGTTTGCCCAAGGCCACACAGCTAGGTAATTATTAAGTGTCTGAGGTCGGATTTGAACTCAGGTACTCCTGACTCCAGGGCTGGTGTTCTATCTAGTCGCCACTTTGTCTCTCTTTTCTAGGGAGAATTTTCTCTTTTTGTCTATTCATCTTATTTTGTCTCTCTTTCTTTTCTAGGGAGAATGGTATTTGAACCAGGAAGGAGTGGAAAAAATAATATTTAACAGGGCCAGGGGAACTCAAGATAAAAAGACACAGTCCACAATGAAATTGCCAGGACAAACTACACCCTAAGGTTCTAAAATAATTGGAAGATGTGATTGCCAAGACATTACTAATAATTATCTAAGAAATGGAGAATGGGGAAATGTTGCAGACCTAGAAAAGAGTGAATATTGTCCCAATCTTCAAAAAAGGAAAATTATAGATTAATATGCTTAATTTCTATTAATGGTAAAATCTTAGAATACATTATTAAATGGGCACAAAGAAGAAGACTTACTCAAAGTCAGTCAGTTAATTAACATTTTTAAATACCTCCTATATGTTAAACACTCTGCTAAGTGCTAGGGGAAAAGAATGCCTAATCTAAAGGAGCTCACAATCTAATGGCTAAAATCCAGCATGGTTTCATAAAGAAGTCACACCAGATTAATCTCTTTTCTAATAGGGTAATTAGACTGATAGATGAGGTGAATATCACAGACAGAGATTTCTGCAAAGCATTTTTACTCTCTCATGCTATGTTTATAGATGAAATAGAAGACATTGACTGGAAGACAGAACAATAGGGTATATTTGAAACTAATTGAATAAGTAGACTTAAAGAATAATTATTAAAGACTTGATATCTTGGAGAGAAATCTTTAGTGGAATATTTCAGGTCTATCTTCAGTCCTATACCACCTAACATTTTCTTAGTGATATCTTAAAGGCATAGATGGTTTACCTGCCAAATAGTCCAATGACACAAATTTGGAAGAATAATTAACATCATAGATGATAGAATTCTGTTTGGAGATTTCAACACTGGTCCAGTGAATAAAATGAAATTTAGAAGTCTAAGTGGAAAGTTCTATACTTGGGTTAAAAAAGATTCATTTACTCAAAGATAGCAAAGGGGAAGCATGGTTAGACAAACAGTCTGTACAACATGTCTCCAGACAGCAGTCTATACAACTCTGCCTCAGTTTCCTCAACTGTAAAATGGGAATAATAATAATAATACCACCTACCTATTATGAAAATTAAATGATCCTGGCACATGGTAGGCATTATATAAATGATAGCTACTCTTTTTTATCAGTTACTAAAAGAAAAAGGTAGATTTGATGTTGACAGGTAATGATTCTTTACAATTAGAGTTATATGAAAGTGGAAAGGAAAGCCTTGGCCAGAAATGAGTTCTTCCTTAAGAAAAATCTCCTAGTTGAAGTTGCATGACCACTTATTAGGGATTTTGTAGAAGTGATTGCTAGGTTGAGTGATTCTGTCCTTTTATTCTCTAAGCAAAACATCCCCAATCATTTTCATTGAATCAAATCACACTTTTCTCAATCCTTTTACCACTCTGAGTCCTTCCTTCCCAAAGTGTGTATGCCTCCATGATTAACATGGAGCAGTAGAAAGAGCCCTGAATTTGCAGACAGAGGACTTGTGTTCAAATACTGACTGCTATGTGATCTTGGGCAAGTTCCTTCTCTGGGCCTCAGGTTCCTCATCAATAAAATGAGGAGGGCTGAACTAAATGGTCTTTGAAGATTTTGCTGGCAGCAAATGATTTGTGCTTAGTTAATCTATTTAAAATCAATGTAGTTTCCTATATAAATATTTAGAGCTTAAAAGGATCTTTGAGGCCATCTTGTTCAAATCTCTCATTTTACAAATGAGGAAACTGAGACCAGAGAGGGGAAATCACTTATCCAAGGTCACTCAACTCAGGTTCACCCCAGGCATGACACTCAGAGATAAGTTTCCTTTTTTAGTGGGACATCTAATTCAGCTCTTCAAGAGACTTCTTGTTCATTTTCTTTACTGGAGAAAGATTCATAGAAAGGGGGATTTTCTCCCATTTTACAGTAATAAGTAGATAGTAAGTGGTTGAAGGTAACAGATTGTGTCATCAGAAAAGCTGGGATAGGGATCTGGTCATCTGGAGCCCTTGTCCAATATGTTTGTTTTAGATTTAACCTGATAGATTACTCTCTTTTATGCAACTGACAAGGTCAAAGAATTCAGAAATGGGATCAGTGTTATGTAGAGAATCCATCCTCCAGGCAGGAAGACAAGAGCTTCTTCTAATTATCTTGACTTCTTTCCAGTAGAATTTTTAGAATATTAAAATGTATTTCTAATCATTTTGGTTTAGAAATGTATCTATGACAATGGAATTTTTCCTCTGTGTGTGCCTGTTATCTTACTTTCTCTCTGGGCTCCACAATTCCACTGTTGTGAGTGAAGGTACTCTTTGTAGGACTAATTTTTGTTGAGTGAGCTAGAAGAGAGAATGAGATGGAAAGACATAGCAGAAAAAGGGAAGTGCTTCTACCTGAGCATTCATGAATAATGGCTTTATTTTCCTTTGTCATGAATAGTAGTAGAAAGGCACCAGGCCCATAGGCAGCTGATTTAATAACAGGGTAATTATGCAGCATTTTAAGTATTTTGGGGCAGAATTTAAAGTAGGAAATTGTGATTTCTTTCCTAGAGCAGGATTATGCTTCATAGAAAATCACAGAAAATCCCTTCATGTCCTTTCTGGGCTTGTTCAATAGGAGCTTCAATAGGAGCTAAAGAAAGTAAAGGTCCAGATTTAGGCAGAAGACAGATCCTTCTATTTATCTGTGTTGAAATGGGAAAGGACCTTGGACTTCACATCAGGAACTAGGTTGGTGTCTCATTTTTTCTACTTGCTAGAGCTGAAAACTTAGGCAAGGGATTCCACCTTCCCATGAGTTGTATTTCCCTTATCTGTAAACTAAAAAATCCATAGGGTCATAGGTCTAGTGGAAGGACCTACAGAGGTCACCTAACAAAACTCCATCACTTTAATGATGAACTTTTGACTTGAAGAGGGGAAGATGCCAACTATATAGGTATAAAGTGGTAGTTGAAGCAGCTAAGTGATACCATAGCACTCAGCATGCTGGGACTGGAGTTCAAATTTGGTCTCAGACACTTGCCAGCTGTGTGACCCTGGGCAAATCACTTAAGCCTATTTGCTTCAGTTTCCTCATATGTAATATGAGCTAGAGAAGGAAATGGCAACACTTTTCAGTATCTTGGCCAAATGGAGTCATAAAAAGTTCAACATGACTAAAACGACTGATCAACATGTGATAGAGCTTAGATTTGAACCCAGATCTTCAAATATAGCATGCTTTCCATCCTACATATTATCTCCAATTACCTACCTTGCTTGGATGTTGTGAAGATAAAAAGACATCATGTATGGAAAAGTATATGTGAAACTTAGAAACATTATACACATGTGAGGAATTATTTAATATACTTTATTATTTTTCCCTTAGCTAGCTTTACAAATAGGTGGAATAAGTGTTGTCTTTGGGATGTAGGTTTAAGCTCATTCAGAAATAAGGTTTCCCTATCCATAAGTTGCTATCTGAAATTCTACCATTAATAACTTCATTTCTTTATCCCTTACTAAGATCATGAAATCATAGATTTAGAACCAGAAAAGAACTGAGAGGTTACCCGAGTCCCAATTTGTCATGTTAGAAATGGGAATGTAATTTGTAAAATAAATTGCTCTAAATCACAAAGGTAATAAATAGCAGAAATGGTATTTGAATACAGAACCTTGGATTCTAAATCCAGGATTTTTCCTACTACAACTTGATCTCTCTATGCAAATCAACATGGAGGGCAACTCCTTAAGTTGATTACACTAAGCCTTTTCTGAGATATTTATTATGGGGAGAAGGAGAGCATTATTAGAAAAGAGAGTTGGATGAATAACCTATATCTGCTTACCAAAGGAAGGATACAATTTGAAATTTAAAACTTAAAAATAAACCAGGGTGGTAAAAATTGTTTTTATATGTATTTAGGAGAAAATTAAAATATTCTTTAAAATAAAAATACTTTAAAATAAAAAATTTAAAATAAAATATAGTTTTAAAAAATGATGAGAGTAAGGGCTGAGAAGGGAGAAGACAAATTTTGCATACTTTCTGAGAGCCCACCCAGTTGGGCATCCCCTTTTCTTGCTTGGGGCACTTCTACATTCATAACCCTAATTGTTTTACTTTTAATCAGGGGTTTATCTTCAGTGCAAGACCTTCTACCAATTGAAGTTCCTGATGGTGGGTTCCAGCATGCTTACCTCTTTATTTATATAGCCATCCTTATTGATGTCATATAAATTGAATGTCCACCTCAGTTTCTCATGGACTGTTCCTCTCAGCAAAATCGACAGAGCAGTTACAAAATCCTGTGAAGGGGTGGGAGCCATAAAGGAGTCACCAGAAAAGCAGAGTGAGATGCATATTACTGAGTAGGAATTTAGTATTTGTGGAATGAATGGATGAAATGATTCTTGGGGGAAAACTCAACTTTGTGATCTTGGGATCTCTGAATCTTGTTTTCTGTTTAAATCCTCTGTGCTTAACATAGTATAATAACTGCTCAATAAAAACTTCCTCATTAATTTATTCATCAATCAGAATGACTCAGTTTACTGGAGTGAGTCCTCACCTTCTGAGTTATTGAAAAGCTAATGTATGCATCCTCTCTGAGAGAAGACCTATGTTAATAATAAGAACAAATATAATGACCGTTTTCTTTTACATGCCTTACAATTCACAATGAATATACATTATTTTCTTATTTAATCCTTATAATAATTCCATGAACTACTCAGGATAATAGAATGATACCCATTTTACAGGTTCATAAGATCATAGACCAAAAATTATAAGGAAACTTGGAGGTCAGCTAATCTAATTCCCCGTTTTATAGATGAGAAAACTGAGACCCAGGGTAGGCAAGTGCCAGTATACACAAGTAATGTCAGATAAAGGACTTGAACCCAAGTCTGTTATACTGTCCTATGAAGTCTTCTATGGTAGAGAAAGGAAGATTTGCTTTTTTTTTTTTTTTTTTTTTTGCAAGGTAATGGGATTAAATGACTTGCCTTAGGTCACACAGCTAGGTAATTATTAAGTGTCTGAGGTCACATTTGAACTTGGATCCTCCTGACTCTTAAGGTTGGTGCTCTATCCTCTATGTCATCTAGCTGCCCCAAGAAAGGAAAATTTAAAGGAAGATATAGCTATCTTCAATATTTGAAGAGTTATTGTGTAGGAAAGTGGTTTATAAGTGTGCTTGCCCCCGAAGATATAAATAGTAGTAATGGGAAGAAGTAGCAGACAGGCAAATTTAGACTCAATGATAGAAAAAACTCAACAATTAAAACTTCTTAAAAATCTAACTGGCTGCCCTAGAGGTAATCTATTTCCCCTTTACCTTTAGATTTCCAAGTCTAGACTGGATGACCATTTATTGGGGTCATTCTTGAGAGCATTCTTGGTTGGATATGGGCTGAATTAGATGACCTTGGGGCTTTCCTTTCAAACTGAGGTTCAGAGGAACAAACTTTGTCAAGGATCAAATAACTAGTGAGTGGCAGGACCAGGAGTCAAACTGCGATCTTCTAACTCCAAGTCCAATATTCTTTCCATCACATAGGTGTTTGGTGTTAGAGCCAATGTAAAAGAATCAGTTCAATTATCCTTTAGAAAGTTGTTGTTCATCCTTCATTTCTAAAGAGGTCCAGAGACATCATGAGGGTGGTACCTTGACTTGAATGTGAATTGGATTAAATGAGGCAGGGTTGCACAAAGACATAAACCTCATTTTCTCTTCCAGAGTCATAAGGAAGGAAGTTTGAGGGAAAGGAGATAGGACAGTCTCAGCATTCACTACCTTTGAAGTCAAAAGAGTGCTATCACTCTCAATAGGAAATTGTATTACCTTGGGCAAGTCATTTCACTTTATAGGATCTCAGATTCCTGTTCTATAAAATGAGGAAGATTGGTTTATGTGTGAGGTTCCTTTCAGTGGTAAAATTCTATGGTTTGAATTAATGGCCATACCTCAAATTTTACAGAACCCGTTTGAGTAGTATCAAAGGCATTGAAGAGATAATGAGCATACATGCTTGCATCTGAAAAACAAGAAAGCATCTTTATTAGGAGGTTAAGAAAGACAAAAAATCACAAGGTGGGGTCTTTCCCCCCTCCATTATGAGACTTTTGCTGGAACATAACCCTATGTATTTGACAAGGGACAAGCTAAGGAGTCAAGAAGGTTGGGATGGTACTTATAGAGCACCATACATATTTGGTAACCCAAGGTACCATTCTTGGAGAATATCACTTCCCAATGGAGAGAATAGTTGTTTATTGCATTTGATGATCTGGGGTAAAGTGTCTTTAAAACCTGCAAAAAATGACTTCTTTCTACCTCCTTTCACTCAGCTCAACTTACCTCCATGTGGGAAAAACTGTGAGTATATCTGTTTGAATGTTTCTTCATTAACCACCCCACTGGGACACTCCTGTTTGGGAGAAGAGAAAAAGGGTTTCTTTATGCTACCTTGAATACTCCCTGAACAGATGACAGGCCTGGAAGATTGCATGTGGATTGGGACAGTGCTGATTCCCATTCATAAGGCTAGATTTTCATGCCAATCCCTAGGCAGACAGGTATTGTACTGGGTATTATTAGTCTCTATTGAATTAATCACAATGCATAACAGTGCATTATAATCACAATGCATTGCTGATCTCTTTTGTATAGGGTGGGTAAACAGCAAAATAAGATTAAGATGAATTGAGATGGGATTGAGATTACCTGGAAATAACCATTGCAATGCAGGTAAAGTTTATTTTTGATACTCTTCTTTCTTCCTCCTCCAGCAATGCCCCCCCTCCATCTTCCCTCTTGGGAAAAACTGTACCACTCCCTACTTTCTTCCCTAGTGCTTTGCCTACTCCACTAACTGGGACTATGATGTTAGATGTTAATCGTTTAATGTTAATACAATATTCCTAAATTTTAAGAATGGACTTTTGAAAACCAAAATGTTTTCAAGATCTATAGAAACAAAACTCTATTAATATAGTTTGTGGCATCCATTTGGGTGATGGAGGAAATATCTGGGGTAGAAGGCAAGCAATTGCTATATCTTAGCCCCCTAAAGTCCTTTAGCTACCTACAATAAGCCAGGCTGAACTGATGATGGACTTTTCTAGGAGAAGACAGTCTTCTAGATGAAACCAGAAGACTTTCTAGCTTGGTAGGACCTACTAGAACTTACCATCCCCTTCAAGAACCCCACTCACTTCTATCCCATATATAGGAGGAAGACTTCAGTGATGGAATCCCATAGAAGTGTTTAACCTTAATAAGGAGTCTCCTGAGCTCACTTGGTTCTTACATTTTTAAATCCTCTGTACAAGACTTGCAGCTCCCTCTTGGTGAAGTTGGTCTGTGCCTCAAGCTGCTCCAGTCCCTCAGGTCGATGGCATACCATGGTCATCTCCAACTCATCCTCAATTTTATCTGGAATCAGAGGAGATAACATTGGAGAGTCTAGACTTTGATGTTATTCTACATCCATCCAAGTGACTTCAGTGTTTTAAGACTTCAAGGAATCCATGATAGGATAATATTTGTAGCCTACTCTGATGGCAACCCACCTAAATGGCCCAGACATTATCTTAGAATAATGATGTGAACTGGAACAAAAGTGGGTAGATATTTCCTTTTGATATTTGTGGACTGGAAGTAGGAAGAAGAAGAAAGAAAAGGAGAATTTTTATTAGGTATCTATGATAACTTTAGTTGGGAGACATGTTGATACTGACTGAAAGGTAGCAAATATTCTGTGTTGTCTATGAGTAGACTTCCCAGGACCCTAGTGATAATGCCTATTGGAATCAGAAAGTCTCAGTTAACTCCTTGAGTCAATGTTATATAAGACTAGATTAAGGAGGCATTGTCTCAGGTATCCTTAGACCCTTTTCTCATATCGTCATAACCTCTGATTGTGTATCCCCACCACCCTCTAAGACCATCTCTATTTCAGTCAGTCCATACCAAATGGAAATAGAATTCTAGATCATAGCTCTAGAGTTGTAACTTCTGATACCATCTAGTCCAATCTCTATCCTCACCCCTCATCCCCTGCCTTATTTTATAGATTTTATAAAAACAGGCCAGAAGAGCTCCAAATGCCTTTTCTAATGTCACATAGGTCATAAGCATCTGAGGTAGGACTTGAAATCAGGTCTTCTGACTCCAAAGGCCTTTTTACTGTAACATGACCTTACTCCATATTAAAATAGCTTTTTTTATTTCTTTCACAATTTGACTCTACTCAAAAGTCATGAAGTCTCCCAAAATATTTAGTTGAAGCTTCTGAACATCTCTGATAGGTAAATAAGTGATAGTATAGTAAGTTACCCAGCCTCTATCCCCCCTTACTCCAAATAATTCTAATAAATAGAGACAGATGATAAAAGGTTTTTAGAAATTGTTTGAGACTAATAATTGTAAGAGAAATAGGGACATGCTCAGTTTCAGGAAATTTTAACATAAATGAAACTTTTTTTACTTTTAAGCAGTAATTTAAAAAACTAATAAACTGGTAAAAAATGTTTATATTTAGCATCTCTAGTATATATAAATGAAAACTTCTAAAGTCCTACAAGGTAACTTATGATTCTCTTATAATGGATTAAATATAACTTTTTAAAACCTTATTTGCACTATTAATCTGCACTCTGTATGTAGAAAGGACACAATAATAATAATAATAATAATAATAATAATAATTAATGTAGTGCTTACTTTGTGCCTGTTAATGTGATAAGCACTTTATAGTTATCTCATTTTACCTGGAAGGTAGCAGCTGCTATTATTATTCCTGTTTCACAGTTGAGTAAACCGAGACAGATAAAGGTTAAGTGTTTTGCCCAGGATCACATATCTAGTATGTGTTTATGGTTTGATTTGAACTCAGGCCTTCCCAAATCAAAGCCAGGATCCCAATCCACTGTGTCACCTAGCTGCTCTTATAGTGCCAGTGCAGACTATTCCAAATTCCAAATAAGCCTTGGGCACATTATTGAAGTTTTATTGTGGGGAAGAAAAAATACAGTACGAATAGTACTGTAGTACTCAGTACAAATAGCTTTAGGAGAAGCCAGAGGACTGAATATAAATAGAAATAACTGCTACTCTTTGAATACTGTGGGATGAGTAGGACCACTTCCTGAAGGGATATAAACATCTTCCCATATTTCCAGAAAACTTTCTATGAATTTCCTACAATAAAAAATTAATTAGCTACCTAAACTCTCTCTGATAGCTGTTGTATGAACATCACCAAATCCATATATTGAATTCCTATAAATCTGGACTGGAAAAAGTAGTGATCTGGTGAGTTAAATACTCATGAACTTTCACAAGGCATCATAAATCTTATGATAAGCAATTAAAATACATTCTTATTACATAGCTTTGAAGGCATCCTTTGTAAATTATAGGCATACTGGGTTGTTTTTAAGTGTTGATTTACCCACTGTTTCCTGTAAAACTGATCCTCTTTTTTTTTTTTCAGGTTGATCCTCTTCTTTTCTCTTACTTCTATTCAACAAAAACTGGTCTGTCAAAGTGAGTTTTTCTTCTATATAGACAATTCTGAAGGAATTAAAATTTTGTAATTCTCCAAGACTCAGAATAATTTAAGCCTCTTTGTGAAAACCACACAATTCAAAACTACCATCAAATCCATCATATCCTGGTGAAAAGAAAGCAGATTATTACAGACAAATAAGTCCTATTGTCCACATACAAGAAGCATGATGACATTGTTGATTGAGAATTGACCTCAAAGTCAGGAAGAACTGGGTTTAAATCCTGCCTATGATACATACTAACTGTGTCATAGGACAAATCATTTAACCTCTTATTAAGAACGTGTCGATTTGCATTGATAGAGGGTTCTTTGTCACCAAGTAGTTTCAGTGATATTAGTAGTCCAGTTCTTATCCCAGATCATATCTAAGTTATTAAAAGCTCAGATTTTTCCATAATATCCTTAATTATGCCTATAGTTGGGATTGAAGTTATTACTTAAATATTGTTGATCATTAAGTAATATTGTAATAAGTCAAAGGTCCACTTAAAATGTTCTAAATGAACTGATTTTAAGATAAAATGTAACCACAAGTTTAACATTAGTTTTAAAAATCCATATTTATTTTATAGATTTGAGAGCATCTTTAGTGAAGAGTGAAGGTACACTGTACTCTCTATCTAATACTTAGTTATCTAATAAATGTTCCTCTCTACTGTATTGTCAATTTCCTCCAAAATTGATCCCCTTCCTTTCTTTTGTTTTTATCTAGTATGTTAAAAACTGAGGTTTTCCTTTATAGACAATTAGCAATAATTGTAAGAAAGAAGAGTAGAGAGATTTATATGATAAGCTAAGAGTGGGAAAAGAGAAATGTTGATGATAAAAATAAGAAAAACAGTGCATCTCTGAGTTAAGAATCTCTTTTCTTTCTTTTTGTTTTTTGTTTTTTGTCTCATCACTACTTTTAAGTTTCTCTCCTATCTTGATTTGTTTGCCTGCCTAATTCATAGAAAGCAAAGCTTGTTTTGGACATCTGAGTAAATGTAAGCACAGAAATCCTATTTGTAACTGCATAGCTGAGTAACTTTGTGAGATTATTTCTATTTCCTAAATGATGGCTGCTTACCACGGGCTTTTATTAAAAATGTACCAAGTAATTATTGAAATATCAATTATTAAATCCATTTCATTAAGGCTGAACTGGGCTTTATTAATAAATGATTTGTTTACTGTCTGAGAGGATGGATCAATTTTCACACCAAACCAACTCTCTAATTTCTTTTTATTTGACTTTTGACCATAAGCCTTCTTTCGGGGACTTCATTTTAACTCTTTTGCTTGGTGTTTTTGTACAAAGAATTTCTATTTAGGCCTAGTTGTCTGGCCTAAATGGACATGGGTTGTCAGAAAGTCCTGATGCCTTGATTCCTTTACTAATATTGCCTTTTCTCTATGACAACATGAGATTTCTCCTTTCTGGTTTCCCATCAGTATTTATTTTTTGTAAGTATTTCAGGAGGAATTCCAAAAGTCTCCCATCTCAGCCTACTTCCTTCACAATGACTTCAGTTTCTTCAAGACTATCACAGAAGGTCTAGGACAAATTCCCAAATTCTTCTGGTCAGTGGGAGGAAGAAACTGGGTTAAACACTATTCTGACATCATTTTTTTTTTCTTTCTGTAGAGATTATAAAAAAAACTTCTATGAACAGAAGGGCATTTTTATATACTAATGGGACATCCTCTAGGCTGAGAGGGAACCTGGACTATGAGGAAGAAGCTTAATTACAATAATAATGAGATGAAACTAATAGTACCTTTTCATTCTTATAGTTCTACTGATTTTTTTCTTTTTAAAGTAGATCTCCCTATCTTGCCCAGGTTGGAAGTTAAGATGCCACAGTAGACTGGCACATGAGCTGTTACTGAACTGGTCTAAACCACCCCTGCTTTGCAGAGCAAAGTGGCCCCTCACTCTCTGTGCCAAGACTTAGAGTTTTGATTCCTTACCAGATTAGCACACAGAACTGAGCCTTAGCTATCCAGTAATATGGACTGCACTACTCGACCACCTGTATTGATATTTCAAAGAACTTCCACATCGATTACTCTCTTTGATATACACAAAAACCTTGTGAGGTAGGTGGGGCAGGAGTTATTATCTTCAAATGATGGATAAGGAAACTGGGGCATAGAAAAATAGAATGATTATTACAAATTTTATTTCTGTTTATCACAATAAAAGAGAATTCTTGCACTGGGGGAGAAGTTGGACTAGATGACTTCTAAGGTGATTTTTAATTCTAAAATTCTATATTTCTGACCACCATGAGGTCAAAAAGCTTATAGCAATATAACTGGAATTAGAACCCAAGTCTTTTGTCTCCCCATGCTCCGTTTTGCCCTGCAAATAAAATCTCATGGACTCACTTTGATTTGTAGTGACTTAGAGCTGGGGATAGGCTCACTGGTTTAGTTTCCTGCTTCTTCTTGTCTTCCAACTACTTAATGGAATCAGGAATAAAGCTTATTTTTGTTGAAGTGTAGCAAAGAAGCATGCCTACAAAGGGCACTTCTTCTTAATGTTGCCCCTTCCTCCCCACTCTGAAAAGGCCTTCCTTGCCAAGGTGGGACTTGTTCACAAGAGACTCAGAAAAGGAGGCATCAATGATCATAATTTGTATCTATGTGTACAATTGACAAAAAAGTTTTTCCTGTGATGGTATGTGACAAGGCAGTCAAATGAGTTTCCATTTACCTCTCTGATACTGATAATACCAGCCGGAGATGTCTAGGAGAAAGTAAGAAAACATTTTACCAATCCTATTCTTTAAAAATAACAACATTCACTTTGTTTTTCAATGGAGATGCTGCTTTGAGGGTTGGGATCCTTCTAGTCTGTTCCCCAGTCCCATTTCCCAAGGAATTTTGATCATTCGTACAAGGGAATTTTGAATAGTGTCTTCCCTAAGGTAAAGGCAACTTTTGGCCCCCAAGATAAAGAAAAGGGGCTCTTTCCCCGTCACTACCCTCGATGCAGCATGGACACTAGCTGTGTGCTCAGCCATGTGGCCAAGGAGGAATGGCATGAGGGTGGGGTGCATGCTGAGATGTAGATGAGGTCTGGTGAGGGCAGGTGGTTCTGAAGATCAGTTTGTGAAAACCCTTATAATGGCAAACTCTCTTCTCCTACCTTTTTCCTACTTCCAACTTCCCTTCCCAAGAAAGGAAATCAAAGAATCCTTGAATTTCCTTTTCCTTTATGACTTCTGTAGATAATTCAGTTTAGGGGAAAAGTAATTGTTTCTGAAGAAAATGGTGATCTGGAGATTGTATACTCACTACTATGCTTTGGATCATTTGACACTTAGAAACATATCTAAATAGGATTTCAATAGAATTATTTGATCCTAGCCAGGTCATAGGAAAAAGAAACATTCAATTCAATGAAATTAAATTCCACTGGCATTGGCATTTATTTAACACCTGCTCTATGTATATGCAAACAGACACACAGTTCCTGCCCTCAAAGAGCTTACATTCTGTTGAATAGATAGAAATCAAATTCACTGTATTCCCTTCTTGAGTTCCCTTCTCAAGGTAGGTTTTAGACAGCCCAAGTCTTCTGACATAGACTCTCCATCTACTACTTGTAGACTTCTATAGCTAGAGATTTTGGTTGGTGATTATCAGGAAGAAGTGTGACAATAAGTGTCATTCCAGGAGCATCAGGAGGCTGGAGGGACAGGTTTCCATATTTTTTTTAATATGCCATTCTGCGCAATGACTGAAAAGTCATAATTTTATTGAGAATGATCCTCTTTGACCTTAAGTGATTGAATCATATAATTGATTGATTTGACATGATAGAAATTTACATAACTAGGACTGTTTTCTATGCTTTATTCTGATAATTTTTGTGCTAGCATTCCCAAATGCCTTATACCATCAAACTCAAACTTTCAGTCTTTTAAAAATAGCATTTTGTGTGAAATAAAGTTTGTGTAACTTAGTTTTGTCTTTGATTGTTTTGCTTAACAAACACTTGAATTTGAACTTTACCTTTGAAACCATTCCTTCCCTTAATATCTCCTGAATTGCAATGAAGACTATAAAGACTATACTGAGTGATGACTTCTGCAAAGTAATCCTTCTCCTCTCTTTATTGATTGTTTTATATTTAAGTATGGGGCAGCTAGGTGGCACAGTAGATAGAGTTCCAGCTTGGAGTGAGGAAGATTACTGACCTTAGACACTTATTAGCTGAGTGACCCAAGCAAGTCATAACCCTGTTTGCCTCAGTTTCTCATCTGCAAGATGAATTGGAAAAGGAAATGGTAGACTACTGTATCTTTGCCAAGAAATCCCAAAGGGATTGATAAAGAGATGGACAACAATGAAATGACTGAACATCAAAAACATATAAGTATTCCTGGGTATACTTAACTCCCCCAATCAATCTCAGTGAGTGACAGTATCCCTTTCTGGATCTTTTTTTAGACCAGAAGGGGTATCATTTCTATTTTGTTGGGAGTTCATTGGGTCTGGGGTTAAGGTGACCTTTATTCCTGGAGATACAGAAAAGAACTAGTTAAGATTAAGTAATTTACTCACTCTTTCATTGCTCGTCTATTGTGCCCAATGTTTACAAGGCATTTTGCTAAGTTATGAGAAGGTACAAATGGGAATAATGTATCATACTTGCCCTAAAGGAGTTTGCCATTAAATAGAAGAGATAAAATATGTTCAGAAATAAATGCACCAGAAAAAATTTTTAATTTAAAAAAATATACTACTCTTATCTCTACTCCTGTGTTTGACCTTAGTGCAAGCTTTAATCATGGGATCTTAAAGTTGGAAAGGATGTTAGAATCCTCTTCACAATGGTAGTCTGATGTCTCAATGTAGTATCTGGGAGAATCTGAGTTCTTGAAGGCTGGGACAGTGAAGCATAAACTTCCTTAGTTTCTATTAGGCTGTAAAGGCTTTGAGAATGGGTCTAACAAAAGACTAGAACAAAACATTTTGTGCTTAGGATCATCAATTTAGAACTGACTGCGCCCTTGGAGGCTTATTTCCAGTACAATGAAATTGAGATCCAGGTCATACAGGTAGTAAATAATTTGTGGCAGAGTCAGACTGGAACCCAAATCCTCTGACTCCAAGACCAATGCTCAATACTATGCCATTCAGCTTTTGATGATGGCAATCCATGAAACAAAGAAAAATCTATGGACCACAAATAAAGTTCCATTTTTACAGTAAATAAAGCAGAATAACAGAGAAGAGGGCAAATGATATTGCTAATAATCAAGTTTTAAGCCATCTACAAATATCAGTTTAGTTATTGGTTCTCTTAATATGAGAATCTTGTCCAATGACCAATGAGATGACATGCTATTAGGAAAAAGAAATCGTACTGCTTTTGTCATTTTGAAACCAGAAGATAAAAAGAAATTGATGTCAAATGGAAGGATGGGTTACAAGTTCCCCTTGGAGAGGCAAATAGAAATACTGATAGAACTGGTGTCTAAGGGCAAAGACAAGAAACATTGCATGGAATGTTTATTCATCTTACCTTGCAATGATTATGGCACACGAGCAAAAAGACCTCTCTGAAAATAACTGTCCTAATTCTTGTTTCAGGGGCCAAAGAGGTAGATAAATTCTATTAAGAATTCAATAGATCCTTTGAATTGAATTTGCATATGACCCAATACTTAGTTCCTTATACCACACAGCTAGGTAATTCTCAAAATATTTGGTCTCAAAACACCTTTATATTCTTTTTTCTTTTTTACATTTTTGCAAGGCAGTGGGGTTAAGTGGCTTGCCCAAGGCCACACAGCTAGGTAATTATTAAGTGTCTGAGACCGGATTTGAACCCAGGTACTCCTGACTCCAGGGCCGGTACTTTATCCATTACGCCACCTAGCTGCCACCCCCCACCTTTATACTCTTTAAAAATTATTGAGTACCCCCAAAAGTTCTTTTTTTTGTGCAGAACATATCTAGCTGTATTTACTGTATTAGAAATTAAAAACATCTTAGTATTTTTATGAAAATGGTTTTGACCTTAGATACACTCAGGTAGGGTCTTAAAGATGCAATGGGTTCTCAGACCACACTTTAAGAATGACTGTGCTATGCTAATGAAATCAAAGGTTTCATCCCTATCCCAATCTGGTTCTGTAGTAGTCTGTTTCTGGATTTAGGGAAGAGAAATACTCATGCTTATCCAGAGAACTTATCTAGTTATGATTTGTTAACATTAAAAGAAAAGTATGACATAGTGAGGACATGTGCCAGTCTATGAAATAGTCATTCAGATGGACTCTCTTTGTTCTGACCAAATACAAGCAGTAGCAAATGTGAGATTCAATTAGGAGCTCCCTTGGAGAAACGGGAACTAGTCTGACTTTAGTCTGACAAGACTGCTTCAGATTTGATGAAACTCAAATCATATTTTGTTCCCTGGGAGTACAATTTTTCTCAATGCTTTGAAGATTAAAAAAAATATAAATAACTCTATTATGCATGTATCCTTGTCTTTAAAAAATACCAGGCTAACCCTACATTTCTTCCCTGGTAGCATATTAAGAGATAAATGAGATTAAAAATCCTCACAATACACATTATATTTCAGTGAGATCTACTGTTCGCAGAGTCATGGGAAACAGAAAAGACAGGCTAGTAAGTCATTCGATTCACCTATCCAGATTTCATAGGACAGTTATGTAGGCCTCTTCAGATATTTTGGTGAACTGAGTTGATTCTAAAAAGAAGTCACAGAAAACAAAACAAAACCAAAATTGGAAGATTGCTCTGTGACACCTATTTGCCCACTAACTTTGAGGAGCTTGGGGGTCATTGATTTAGAGCTGAAACGGATCTAAGAGGACAATGGGTCCACCCCCCTTACGTTTTACTATTTATTTTATTTTATTTTATTTTTTGGTGTTGCAAGGCAATGGGGTTATGTGGCTTGCCCAAGGCAATTATTAAATAATTATTAAGTGTCTGAGGTCAGATTTGAACACAGGTTCTCCTGACTCCAGGGCCGGTACTCTATCCACTGCGTCCACCTAGGTGCCCCCCAGCCCCTTATTTTACAAGGCATCTAGGTGGTGCCTCAATACACAGAGGGCTGGGCCTGGAGTCAGAAAGACTCACTTTCCTGAGTCCAAATCTGGCCTCAGACATTTGCCAGCCCTGTGACCCTGCGCAAGTCACTTAACCCTGTTTGTCTCAGTTTCCTCATTTGTAAAATAAGCTACAGAAGGAAATGGCAAACCATTCCAGCATCTTGCCAAGAAAACCCCAAATGGCATCAAGAAGAGTCAGACATGATTGAAAAATAACTCAATAAATTTTTGAAAGTATTTCCAACATGTCTATATTTCATTTTCCCCTGCTCAGATTTGAGTTCTAAAAGAGTTGGAGGGGATTGTAGAGGTTATCTTAGCCACAATGAGGAAGCATTTTCCAGTAAAGATCATTTGATTTAGAGAAAAGAAAAATGTTTTTGAATTAAAGCTCTGACACAATCTGTGTGACTTTACAAAATCACTTCACCCCTTTGTCTTCAGCCTCCTCTTATGCAAGTGGAAGAATGTTGGACTAGATGATTTCTAATGTCCATTCCAGGTCTATGATCCTAATTTCCTCAGTGATGCATGAATCTCTTGCAAAGTGGACAAATTATGATCTAACCTTTGCTCAAGACTTACAGGGATGGTAAGCTCATTATCTATTGAAAGTGTTCCTGTCTCCCTATAGTCACCCCAAAAACCTGCATGGTGGCAAATAGAGAGATGGACTTGGGTTGAAGAAGTACTGGGTTGATATTCTGCATCAGACACTGATTTTGTGATCCCAGGAAAGTTACAGGATCATGGAATGAGAGGATTTATAGCTGAAATGGTAACCAAGGGTCATGTAGTCCAATTCATATCTGAAATAGAAAATAATTCATCCTGCCATAGTAACCAGACTTCCAGGGAGAGGGAACTTTATCTCCTGAGGCAGTCCTTTCAATTTATGAATATTTCTAGATTTGAAGAAATTTTCCCTGACACCTTTAAATTCACCTTCTTTATAATTTCTCTCCCATTGCTCCTGGCTCTTCCTTGAGGTCAGCTAGAACTAGTCTACTGTATTATATGATAGCCCTTAAAATATTGGAACAGGGTGGTTTTTCTCCCCCTTCTTGCCTCCACTAAGCCAAACAGCCCTAGTTCTTTCACTTGATCCTTACAAGGCATAGCTTCGAGGCTTTTCCCCATCCTAAAAAATGTTTTTATTCATTAATTCATTTACTTATTCACTAACATTCATTCATTCATTTTGGTCTCTCATTCATTCATTCACTTATTCACCAATTCATTCATCCATTTATTCATTCTCTCTGAAGTAAGAGGATCTGGGTTTATATCCTTCTTCTGATGACCTTGGATAATTTTCTTGAATCTCAGTTTCTTCATCTGCAATATGAAGATATTGAACTAGATTCCCTCAGAGAGCTCTTCCAGCTCCAACTCCTATGAAATCATGGAAAATTCCCAGGTTTTTCCCAAACTTCAATCTGATCTTACTCTTTCATCTTATACTTGCAAAATAGATTTTTTACCTTTAATTTTAAATTTAAACTTTAATTTTCTTTCTATTAAATTTCATCATACAAGATATATCCCAATGATTTAACCGTTCAAAGTCTATTTGGATGTTGACTCTGTCATCAAGTAAGTAAACTACCCCTCCCAGTTTTGTGTCTTCTCTAAGTTGCCAGAGTTCTTTGAGAGATTCAATTTCCTCCTCTGTGAAATGGGGGTGCTAGTAGCACCTATTCTCCCAATGGTAGTTTTGAAAATCAAATGAGATAATGAATGTAAAATGTTTTGAAAATTTTAAAGTGCTATAAAAATGTCAACTATTATAATCACTGTTATTACCAGTCCTAGATTTCCCTTTGAAGAAGTACAGAATGTTTTTAATCTCTCTTACCTATGACAACCTTTCAGATATTTAAAGACAGTGATCTTTACCAGGGATATGTTAGTAAATATTTAACAACTGAATCTCTGGAGGAAAAATTGAATTCACCACACATTTTTAAGTTTTATCTCCAGAATTAAGATATTTTTCCCCATTTCTTAATTCTAGACAATCATCAAAACACTAAATCAAGCTCTGATTTGTAGCAGTTGCCTATTTCTGAGGTGTAAATGCTCACACTGAAAATGTAATAATTGGCTTTGAGCCCTGAGCCAGCTCTAGCATACCCCTGACTCCCACCTAAATATACCATTCTTTGGAGTAAGTGTCTCTTAGGCTCATGTTGAATGTTAGTTGGCTGGTGTTGCTCTTACATTGTTTAACATTAAATAAAATTCAACATACTTTGATTAAGCCCCATAGTTAATATACTGAGCTCAGTGCTGTAGAAGGTACCCAGATAAATATTTTTTCTGATTTTATGGAACTTACTAATATCAATACTCAGAAGTATTAGTGCAGTTATAACTATAGAAATTTAAACTTTTTGTGACATCTTGAATTAGCTTGTACATGGATGACAATAAAACAAATTAGAAAATGAAAAGTCCATATAAGTATGAATACATGCTCTGAGTTTAGGTGGAAGAGAGAACACTACTGGTTGACAAGGTTATGGGAAGTTTCCTGGGTGAAATTTAAGCTGGATCTTGAATCAATCAATAGACCTTTATTAACCACCTACTGTTTGCAGGTAGAGATGGAGATGGGGAAGGGAAGTCCAGGTGTGGGGAATAACAAGAGATGGAAAAACATAGGGCAGTCAGTATTTCTAGTTTGGCTATAGAATAGAAAAATAAAAACAAAAAAAACAAGAGTTTGGAATTCTAGTTGGTTGTACTTCAATTATGTTTAAATTTATGTGACCCCATGTAGGTTTTTCTTTTTGCAACAATACTGCTTTGTCCTTAGTTTACAGATGAGAAACAGAGGCAAATAGCTGTTAAATGACATGCACAGGATCACACAGCTAGTAAGTGACTGAGGTTGGATTTGAACTCAGATCTTCCTGACTCCAAGCCCTGTGCTTTATTTACTGTACCACTTATCTACCCACCTTCTGGCTGGTACTAGATTAATATTTGCACATGTCTGCTGAAGCACTGACTGCTTCAACATTCAAGAAGCTTGGAAATGTGTCTGCTTCATCATCCCTTCCCTAGTACTTAACCTCAGTTACACACACACACAGTAAATGTTTGATACCTCCTTATTGAATAAGAATGAATTTGTGTGTATTATAGGTGCTGTGTAGCAGATGAATGGGGGTTTAGAAAGGTAGCCAATAAGGATAATATTTGAGAGAAATCCAGGAAGAATGGGTTTAATCTGCTACCACAACTGGATAATTACCATGTGTCTTCTGTCCTGTGTGCTCCAAATACACCTTGAGTTATGGCTTTGGCTTGGGTTAAACAATTCCTTAGCAGGAAAAAGGAACCGAGAAGTCCCTCCAATTTGAAACTCCTTTCCTCCAAAAAAGGGCTACTGTGAACAGTGGCTAAAAGCCTAGATTGAGTGACCCACCCCTGGACAGATGGCAAATCATGGTCCTTCTCTAGGTCTGAGATTGGGAGGCTTTTAGCTGTAGGTAGTCTTGGTAAGTGAAATCCGGATACCTTTTGAATTATTAATGAAGATACTTAGCTTTGATTATTTTCTTCTTTTGGGGAAAGGTTATTCACAAAAACACCTTTGATGAGTTTATACAAATGCATCACAATTGGACATATTTTATGCAGGAAGCTTTGTAGATTAGAAGAAATCAGACATTATGAACTTTCTTATTTATTAATGCATTGATTTCTATAAATGTCAGAGCACTTCACCTTCCATCATCAGTTCAGAAGCAATCAGTGGATTGCAAATAAACCTGGAAAATTAAACAATCTAGAAACAAAGAAAATTCCATCAGTTTAAAAATGCTAGTTTTGCTTTACTATGGTTTGGAGGAATTCTGATTATTATGGTAAGGGGAACCCTCAAAGTCTGAAAATGAGAGGCTTGTGGCTGTCATATGGAAAGTCATGTCCTGCTGTGGGTTGATCAGGACTTTATACATCTCCATCTCCATCTCTCTCTCTCTCTCTCTCTCTCTCTCTCTCTCTCTATCTCTATCTCTATCATCTCTCTCTGTCTATCATATCCATAGATCCATCCTCACAGCGAACATTTATTTAGTACTCTAAGGTTTACAGAGAGGTAGTATGATATACCACCTAGAGGGATGATTCTAGAGGTAGGAAGATCCGAATTTAAGGACTTCTCTGATACATCCTGGGTAACCAGGTGGTACAGATAGAGCATTAGAGTGGAAAGAGCATTAGAGTCAGGGAGGCTCATTTTCATGAGTTCAAATCTGGCCTCAGATTCTTACTAGTTATATGATCCTAGCAAGTCACTCAGGTCTTTCCTGACTTCAAGTCCATTGTCCTTTCTATTATACTATAGATTTTGTATCATTGTGATAATCTTCTTTCATAAGGTTAATCTTCATAAAATTCTACTTTAATCATGCCCCCCCCAACTCAGAAATTTCTTCTTTTTGCTTGCCCTATTACATTATCTCTCTTAAGTACTAATTCAAAAGAACAACAGCAAAAATCTGCAAAAAGACTTGAGGAAGCATGACAAGACAATGGTTTGTGTGAAAAAGAAGTTTTTGGGGACTAAACAGTAATATGAGCCAATGGTATAACATATAAGCAAAAAATAACTACATTAATAGGTACATGGTATTCAGAATGAAAAAAGTTTATCATCCTACAATTTTCTGTTCTGAGGCAACTAGTGGTGCAGTGTATAGAGTGCTGGGCCTGGAGTCAGAAAACCTTTCTGAGTTCAAATGTGGACCCAAGCATTTCCTAGCTATGTGATTCTGGGCAAATCACTTAGTCCTGTTTGCCTCAGTTTCCTCATCTGTAAACTAAATTGGAGAAGGAAATAGTAAACTATTCCAGTATCTACATGACCCAAATGGGGTCATGAAGAACCAGATGTGACTGAAAAATGATTGAACAACAACAGAAATTCTCTGCTCTGGTCAGATCATATCTGGAGCATTGGGCTCAATCCTGGGAGTTCCATTCCTTGACATATGTCAATAAACTAGAGCAAGTCTAGAAGAATGCAACCAGGGAATCAGAGATTATGCCAACTAGGACTTATCAAATGAAGCAGGGATGCTTCATCTAGAGAAGAGAAAACTTGGCAGGGTCACTTAATTGATGTCTTCAAGTTTCTGAAGGGCTGTTATACAGAAGAATTCAATTTTTTCTGTTTGACTCTAGAGGATAGAACTAGGAAATTAAGTGTAAGTTTCAGGTGAGTCAATTTGGTTCAATAAGGAAAAATTTCCTAATATTTCCCACAGTGAAAAGAGACTGCTTCAGGGTGGTAGATTGGGGGGCAGTTAGGTGGTACAGTGGATAGAGTACCTGTCCTTAAATCAGGAGGACCTGAGTCCAAATTCAGCCTCAGACACTTAATAATTGCCTAGTCGTGTGACCTTGGGCAAGTCCCTGTACCCCATTTGCCTTAAATAAATTTTTTTTAAAAATTAAAAAAAGAAAGAAGGTGGTAGATTGCCCTTCACTGGAGAGTTATCCAAGGGGAAAATGGATGACCACTTGTTAGGGATATTGTATATAGAAATACTCCTGTTCCTGTCATCAGTGGAAACCATAACTTCACAAATTCCTTCTACCACTCAGTTTCTGTGATCCTGTATCTTCAAAATCTTTCTCTGCTGGGAACTTTCCAGGAATGTGCTGGTGCCAGCTCTAAGAAAGGATTGTTAAATTTTCAGTGTGAGCTTTTACACTTTGGAAATCAGCAAAGGCTACAAATTAGGGTTTGATTTATTGCTTTGTAAATTGTCTAGACTTAAGAAAGTGATGGAGAAAATGTCAATAATGCACATTAAACTTTAAAGAATGTGTTGCATCTTTAAGTAGTTCCCCTCCCCCTGAACACCTGGTTGGTGAGCATTTACCACATGTCACTGGACCTTTCCTTCTTCCTACAAATAGACTAAAAGCACCTCAATCATATAAAAAAAAGCTACCTTGACCCTTCTACTTCAACAAGCTACCAATATTCCCTCCTTTTCATTGCTAAACTTCTTTAAAAAACCCTACATGATGTCTCTATTTTTATATTACTTTCTGTCATGAACCTTGGCAATTGGGTTTTCATCTTGTGGTAGGAGCAATATCCTAATTCTATACTCCATAGTATATGAATGATAGGCTAGTTTTTCCTTAAAAGGTATTAAGATCATCCTTAAGTCTTAGTTGTCTCAGGAGTTTAAAGATTCAGGTTGTTGATAGACACAAGGAACTGAAGAACAACAATTGAGGCATATAGCACAATCAAGGAAGTTTTCTCAGGTCAACCAACTAGAGGTGTCCCCAATGTCTATTTTTAAGTGTCTTTTTGTTATGACTTAGAAAATATGTTTTTGGCAAGGCTGACTGACCCTCAAGTCTCATTTTGTTTCAATATCTGACCTACACTCTTTGGGAGGCAATTGGGGTTAAGTGACTTACTTAGGGTGACACAGCTAGTAAGTGTCTGAAGTCAAATTTGAACTCAGGCCCTCAACAATGGCTTCCTAACAATCCAGGGACCTTGGATGAGTCCTCACCCTCTTTGACCTTTCTGTAGTATCTAACACTTTTGTAGCATCTTCTTACAGCTGGATCCTTTCTCCTGGTTCTCCTTTTATCTGTTCCTGTTAGAGATAGTTCAGCAAGGAATTGCCTCCCACACTTCAATCCATCCTTTCCTTTGCTCCCTCATCTTATCACAGTTCATCCTTCTCTTTGACTCACCCCTACTGCATGTTTTCTTTATTCTGATCGACTAAGTTCTGTTAGAGAACTTCATATAACCATGCTGAGGAAGTCTGCTATAAATTCATTTTATTTAACCTGTATTGGGTCCCCATTGCTGCAGAGCAGTTCTTTTATTCATCTCTGATTCTTTTCTATTATGCCCCGACAATAACTGTTCTAAAGTTTTTGCTCTCTTCTTCATGCCTTCAGGGCAACCCCTCCAGTCCTCTCTCTGTAAGAAAATGACCTCAATTTCTCTGCCTAGAAAAATCAAAGTCATTGATTGTGTGCTCCCTTGTCATTTCCACCTCCATGCCTCAAAACTTCTTTCATTTTCAACTGTCCAGGCTCAGTATAAGTTGATCCAGAATTTGTAAAACCAAACTCTATAACCCTGATTCTACCCCCTCCCATCACTTCTAGGAGTTTGTCTTCTATTAGTTAGTATCCTCATTTCCAATATATTCCTGCTAAGCAGCTCATTTCTAGCAACTTATAAACATGATTTATAATATATAAAATAATTTTTTTCTATTTTACCTTGACCCCTCAACATATTCTTTTATATCTCTTAATTGCAGTGATATAGAGACAATGATCTCTTTGCTGTTCCTTGCCAAGACACTCCATATCCTACCTCTTTGATTTTCACTGGCTACTCTACATGCTTGAATTGCTCTCTCCTAATCTTGGTCTCTTGGTGTCCCTGGCTTTCTTCAAGTTCCAAATGAAACTTTCTTCCATACCCCTTTATTAATCTCTCCTAATGTCAGTGTTTTTCCTCCGAGAGTATCTTCAATTTATCCATCTCTATTTTGTTTTTATATAGTTGTGTGCATCTTATCTTCACTCCTTGAGAGCAAGCACTAGGGTTTTTGTTTTTGTTTTTGTATTTATCTTTGGACACTTAGGACTTAAAACATGCTTGAAAAAAATAATGGATGCTTCAAAAATGGTTTTTGCCTTGATTCTCACTGATAAATTCCTAGAAAAAGACATCTCTACATGTCCATTTCTTGGGGAATGACTAGATCAATTGTAGCACATGAATACAATGGATTACTACTATGTTGTAAAAAACCGGCAAATTTGATGAATATAGAGAAGCATAAGAAGCTTACTTCAACTGGCACAAAGTGAAGGAAGCAGATCTAGAAAAAACAATACATACAAGGACAATGATAAGCAAATGGAAAGAACAATAGCAATATAATAAACAAAAGTGAATCCTGAAATTATAATGACAATCCAAGTTCAAATGACCCTTTAGAAGATGTATAAATATATATATATATATATATATATAATACACACATATTACACACATACATATTCTTGTGTATATATATATTTATTTATATATGTGTCTTTGTATATTTATACAATTTGTTTTCCTTCATACTCAAAGAAGATCAAAATGACATTTTGTCAGGGTCAAGGTACAATGTGTCTGACTGTGATTGATGAGAACAATATGAACTTGGAAAGCTCTACCATAGGCTGGACACAAATAGCCAATATGAAAAAAATTTAAATACATATATATATATATATGTATGTATATATGGATACAAATATACAGTATCCCCTGATCCTTTTCAATGTTGGGGGACTATGAATGTTAAGCACTGCATATATATTATTAGACTTCTAAAAAATGCTGCTTAGTTTTGCTAAACATTTTCCCCCTATTTTTATGGAAAGGAGAAAGAATACACTGGGAAATATGAGAAAAAGCCAAAAATTAATACAATTAAAAAAAAGCAATCTATACTCAATGCTTCACTTCCTCACCACAAATTCACTTTCCAGCCCCTGGCAACAGGACTTCTGACCCTACTTCTCTACTAAAACTACTCTCATAGCTTAACAAAGCTCTAATAATTGCGAAATCTATTAGTCTTTTCTTAGTCCTCATCAAGGGTATGCTGGTAAATGTTTAACAAGAATCACTCTGGGAAAAAAAAAGCATACAAATGACATACTTTTAAATATAATCTGCATTATTAACACTTTCTTAAGTCTAGCCAATCAACCAAACAATAAATCAAGCTCTAATTTGCAGCATTTGCTGATTGCTGAGGTATAATCGTTCACACTGAAAATTTCGCAATAGGCTGGTGCAACTGTCTAGAATGGACTCCATGGTCTTCATTCACTTTGACTTTTTTTTTTTTTCTGTTTTTGATACATGTGATTTCTCCCTTATCTGATATACTTTCAATTCTTGGCTTCTGTGACATTGTGCTCTCTTGGGTCTCCTTGCAAGTTAATAGCTCCTTCTCAGACTCTTTCCTTGGCAAATCATCCATCCCTCAACTCTAAACATCATTTTGTTCTAGGCTCTCTCTCCTTTATCCTCTTCTCCCTTGGAGATCTCATCCATTCAAACCACATGGATACAGATGACTAACAAAGCAAATTGCCAGTCTTAATTGTTTCTCTAAATTCCAGTCCCACAACTCCAATTGTCTTCTGGACATCTTTACCTGAATAGTCTTCAGTATCTCAAAAATCAATATATTAAAAAAGGAACTTGTGATTTTTTTTATGCCTTTTCCAAATTTCCTTTTTTTAAAATCCTGGTTAATTATCTCAGAATCATCTTTGACTCAACCTATTTCCCCCTCCTTTGAACTTCAAACCATTTGTTAAGTTCCCAGCTAGGTGGTGCAGTGGATAGAACACAAGTTCCAGAGTCAGGAGGATCTGAGTTCAAATCCAGACTTAGACACTTGGCATTTACTATTTGACCTTGGGCAAGTCATTTAACTCTGATTGCTTCACAATCAGGGCCATCTCAAGTCATCTTGATTCATATCTGACCACTGTAATGAGATGACTCCAGAGTAGGAACTAAGGCTGCTGACTTTGCACAGCATTCCCTCACTCAAATCCAATTTACATACATGTCATGGTATCACCTTCCTGATGTTGTGGTCTTTGAGAAAGAATGACAACCACTCTGCATTTCTCATCCATCTGTTTATCCATCTATCTATCTATCTATCTATCTATCTATCTATCTATCTATCTATCTATCTATCTATCTATCTATCTATCTATCTATCTATCTATCTATCTATCTATCATCTATCTATCTTTCTAATCTCCCCTTTTCTTCATTCATTCCATACTATCCTAATTCAGACCCTAATGACTATTTTAATGATCTCCTAATCAGTCTTCCTGACTCTGTCTCTTTCTAATCTTTTTTTTTGCACAACTGCCTAAATAAACTTTCTAAGGTCTGACTATGTTCCTTTAAAAACCTTCATTAGTTCCTTATTCTCATTCTTCACCTGAAGGCCCTCCACAATCTGGTTCCTAGCTAACTTATTTCATATATTCCATATTCAAGCTAAAATGAACTGAAAGCTGTTTTGCAAATTGAACATATAATTTCCCATGTTTTTGCATTTGCATAAATATTCCCTTTTTCATCTTTGCCTCAAATTAGGACAGCATTAGCACATAGTGGACACTTAATAAATGATTATTGATTGACTGAAATTACTTCCTTCAAGATATATCTTGAAGCCTTCTTTTCCCCCCTCCTCCTTTTCCTTTGTCGAATTTCCTATAATACTCAAATCAAAAGTCCAGTACTATCCCTATGCTAATCTCCCAGGAATACTTGATGAGAAATACAGTACAGTATAATAAATTATAGAGCAGCTGAATGACAAATAGCCTGGAATCAAGAAGACCCAAACTCAAAATCAGGCTCAGACATATCCTAGCTGTGTGACTTTGGGCTAATCCCATAGTCTCAGTCTGCCTCAGTTTCCTCATCTGTAAAATGGGGATAATAAGAACACCTGACAGGTTGCTGTGGAGATCCAATGAGATGATAGTTGTAAAGTGCTTAGCACATAGTAAGTAATTACTATTATTGCCTACCCCCCCAATTCCATAAAATTCCAGGAAAGCAAGGTCTTATCTATATTTTGTAGCTCCTTCAGAATAGTCCTTTGTATGCAGAAGACATTTAATAAATGTTTATGAAATAAATGAATGTTCATTTTTAGGCTGGCATTCAAGGTTGTCTGTGCTCAGCCTTTTCAATATTATTTCTCAACATTTCTTAGCATGAATCCTCTAAGAATCTGATCTTTTGACTCACTCAAATAAACCTTGTTTAGCTCCAACCCCAACATCTTTATACTTTTATACTTTTTATACTTTCAAAACTTAGCTTAAGTAGTATTTCCTTGTTGAAATTCCCCTACTTTACTAACCTGTGGAATTCAGTGTTACACCTACTTGGTCCCTTAGCACCAGGTATGATGGGGCTTTTAACTTTTCACAGGTGGCAGGTTGGTGCCTTCTAACTCTGGTCTTTGCACCAGGGCTTAATACATGTCTTTGTGCATAGCAGTCTCTCAGAAGTATTTGCTGAATAATGGGTAAGAGTCTGGGATAGTTAGGTGGTACAGTGGGTCTGGAGTCAGAAAGACCTGAGTTCAAATGTGACCTCAGACACTTACTAACTGTTTGAATAAGTCATGGGTGGAAATTGTGGGGATTTGTCAGTTGGAGAATGATTGAACAAGTTATGGTGTCTTATTGTTATGGAATGATACTGTGTTATAAGAAATGATGAATTCAAGGGATCTTAGAAAACCATGGATAGACTTGCACAAAATAACACAAGATAGGGCAGCTAGGTGGCACAGCGGATAAAGCACCGACCCTGGAGTCAGGAGTACCTGAGTTCAAATCTGGCCTCAGACACTTAATAATTACCCAGCTGTGTGGCCTTGGGCAAGCCACTTAACCCCATTGCCTTGCAAAAAAAATAACACAAGATAATGAAGAGTGAAATAAACAGAAACAAGATAGCCTTGGTGACAGTAGCAGCATAATAGTATAAGAACAATTTAATAACTAAGTCATTTTGACTTATAAACATCCAAATTGACTACAAAGGACCTATGAAGGAAGATGCTATCAGCATCCAGAGAAAGAACTAATAAATAGAAATATGCATAGAATGATTTTACATACTGCCCCTCTCCCTTTATCCCCTTCCCCACATCTATGCCTAATGGTAGCCAACCTTAGAGCAGGGAAGAAAAAAAAGAAAGTTATATGATAATTCTATTATAACAAGTTGTTCATAATAGATTTTCAGTTTATTTTTTTCTATTTTATTTTCTATTTTATTTCTATGGGAATGTTTGTTTTATCACTTAAGTTCAGGATAAAAAAATAAATTAAAAAAAAAACCTGTTTCCCTTGGTTTCCTCATCTGTAAAAATGAGCTGGAGAGCCTCAGTGGGTTCTTAAAGAATCAGATATGACTGAACCACAACAACAATGGGTAAGAGTTTATGGAGAATAGCAAACTCATATTCAAATACGGAGCAATATGAGTCAGTGCTGTCTCATGGTACTTTAGAGAGACATTTCAAAATATTTGGTTTGATGTTTTCCTCAGATGCTTCTCTGAATGATGAATTGTGGTTATGAATTTACTGCTGCTACTAAAGGGTAGGCAAGCTCAATAGCCTGAGTAACTGGTGAAGAAGATATATACACTTTAACAAACACCTAGGCAATTAAAAACAAAAATCAGAATTTTAGAGACTGGAGAGAAATAATATTATTGTTGCTGTTGTCCAGGAACAGTAGGTCTGATTCTCCATGATCCCATGGACTTTTCCCATGGGATTTTCTTGGCAAAGATATAATAGTTTGCTATTTCCTTCTTTGGTGTCCCAATTTTACAAATGAGGAACTGAGGCAAATAGGAGTTAAGTGACTTGCCCAGGTTCACATATCTAGTGTCTGAGGTTGGTTATGAACTTAGATCTTCCCAACTCCAGGCTCAGTGCTTTATTCACTGTATTACCTAGTTTCTCCAATGATAATATTAATTTCCCTTCATAGGACACTTTAAAAACTGCAAAACATTTTATATATTTATCTTGTTTGGTATCTCAGAGATCACCTAATAAAAGGTAGGTCACATAATTCACCCTGCTTATTTTATAAGATGTATTAACCATGGCCCAGAGATCAGAAGTAACTACCTAATGCAGCCACAAAAGGGTTGGAATAAAGACTAGAATTCAAAAGTGATAGAGGCTGATTAGGCATTCCCTTGGCAATATCCATCACATAGTTCTCAATTCTCTGTCCAAAACTTTCTCCATTCTATGTCTTGTTTCTAAAAGTTTAGCAGAATGATCCTGTTCTTTGCTGTGGCAGAAGTCCTTAGAGCCTGAATCGTAATGTGTGTCTCTGTTTGGGTGGACATGGTGGGCAGGCTGTTGAGCTCACTCACATGTGAAGCTATTAAGCTGGAAAACCAGGGACCTATGACTGATTTTGGTAGTTTATTGGAATGAATGAGCCAGGATTAATTAGCTCAGCTAGTTTGTGAATACATTATTAGGTTGTGGGGCTCTAAAGTCTATTAATCTTCTGATGAGCAAGGTGTGGGTGACTGCTAAGCCCAGGGTGCCTCTTGATCTTGAAGTCTAGTTTTGGAATTCAAAACACTTCCAAGTCTGCTTCCTTTGAAGTACAGGCACTGCTCTTTATTCAGAGACTTTCAAGATTGTTTGCTTTAAAAATTATGGATAAGAGCCGTTTAACAAATACAGGTTTTTAGGGTGTAAAGATTTAGTGATAAAGTTGCTCTGGTGGAAAAATCCAGTCTGGCAGACTGGATGCTAGTTTCAGGCCCAAATGTTTGTAACTCAAAATAAATCACTTCACCTTTCTATGTCTCAGTTTCCCCATCTATAAAAGGAAGACTTTTTATTTATTGGTTTTTGCAAGGCAATAGGATTAAATGACTTGCCCAAGATCACAAAATTAGTAAATTGTTAAGTATCTGAGGTCAGATTAGAACTCAGGTGCCCCCAAAAGGAAGAATTTTGATTAGATTGTCTTTAAGTCTCTTCTCAGTCTCTAAAATTCCATATCCAAGAATCTAAATTGAGTGTTCTTAATCTTATTTTTTTTTTTCATGGATCCCTTTGGCAATCTAGTAAGTTCTATCAATAGACTCCTCAGAATAATGTTTTTATATGCACAAAATAAAATACATAGGATTAAAAAGGAAAGCAATATATTGAAAGATAGTCATCAAAATATTTTTTAAAAAACAAATTCACAGACCCCAAAATTAAGAACACTTGCCTTAAATACATCTTTCCAGCCTATTCTTATTGCTTGGGTCCTTTTGCTAATCAATTTTTTTTCTCTTTTCTGAATTCTGTCATCTTCCCCTATATTTACCGTTTATGCCAAAGCCTTGGCAAGATGATATTGACTTAAATTCTTTTGAAGATGAAAGAGTTTGGTACTGAGGGTTCAAACTGGTGACCAGCAAAGATGAGAAGAGTATATCACCACTTGGTAATGGTTTAGAATGTGAATAGTTGCTTTTAATTTCCCAAAGACCTCAGGGATTGAGAGGTGATATTGCAAATATTCCAAAGAAGAGAAGGAAGAAAGGGTTCTATTTCTGGTTATAATCCTTTTTTCCCCTGCCCAGAATCCCAGAAAAACTATGGAGAGAGAGTATAATGGCAGGAACTGCCTTGGAGATCTATCAAATAAGGCTTTGAGACCAGTTTGTAGATCAAATTTTTGAAAAAGGACCTACTATGTGTCAGACATTATAAGAGACAATTTTTATGGTCACAGAGCATTCCAACAAGAAAAACAAGGACACATAGAGATATATTTGAAATAAATATAAAGAGAATTTAAAATATAAAAAAATAAAGAGAACATTATATATGAGAATATAAAAATATAAAGTCAATATTTTATATAGAAGATAAAATGTATAAAAATGTAATATATATAAATATGAAGAGAACATAAAATATAAAGTAGCTAAATACAGGTAACTATATAAATATATATGAATTAAATAGAAAGAATAAAAATATATAAAATATATAAAATATTAAAAGAATTTAATATATAAATATAAAGATAATATAAAAATGTTGTAATATGTAAATATATAGAGAATACAGAATATATAAAATATAAAGTAGCTAAATACAGATAGCTGGGGAAGAACACTAGCAGATAGGGAGATGAGAAAGACTTCATATAATAGCTAGTGTTTGATCTGCATTTTGAAGGAAAAAGGGAATTCTATGAGGTAGAAATCTGTTGCGGGGGTGGGGATGTGTGTTAGGGAGAGGTGGGCACAGAGATAAGAGAGAGTGCTGTGTAGAAAGAACAGATGAGAGATGGCTGGCAAACTAAAATGTGAAGATTTAGAACTGGCTAGAGGCAGAAGATCAGATGATCTGACCTCTAAAAAGCACTGTCATTTGGAGATTGCTTTGACCATTCTAATAGGGCATTGTTTAAAATAGGGGATGATTTTTGGCTCTGCTTTTCCAGCCTCACTAACCCTGAGGCCACATTACCATGGTACCTCAGACCTCCGAGCAGCATCCTAAAGCTAGGATGCTGAAAAAGTAATTTTTGCTTGAGCTGTGTGGATAGATTTTTAATATTTAATTAGAGAAACCTTCAGCACGGCAAGAGGGCAGGACTCGTTATTAAATCCCCACAGCTCTTGGCTCTCCTTGCTTGCTGGTGGGATTATTCATTCATCTTCAGTCACACAATTTAATATCACAATATCTAATGGGGGAGATGTTGATAATTTGTAAAACTGCTCAGTGCTTGGGGCCACTGGATGGTCTGTGTCCACACCAGAATGAACAAGAGGGGTCTGAATCAGATGCTTGGGAAGAAGGAGCCTTTAGATCCTTGTTTTAGAATTCCATCATGCTAGAGTTGGAAAGGTCTTAAAAGGACAAGCATCCAACCAATTGATGCATCCCTTCTATAACATTAGTGACAAGTGACCATTTAGTCTATTCTAGAATACCTTTAATGACGAGGAACTTGATACTTCTTGAGGCATCTCCTTCTGTGTTCACATACTTTTAATTGTTAAGGTCTTCCTTATTTACTTCCCTCTAACTTGTACCTGGCAGCTAAGTGGTCCAATGATTAGAGTGGATGGCCTAGAGTCAAAAAGGCTCTGGACAAGTCACATAACCCTGCTTATCTCAGTCGTTTATCTGTCAATTGAGCAAGAGAAGAAAATGGTAAACCACTCCAGGATCTTTGCCAAGAAAACCTCAAATGCCATCATGAAGTCAGAAACTATTGAAAAGACCCAACAACAAAATTTTTACCCAATGGTCCTCTCACTATCCTCTGAAGTTGTATAGTGTGTGTAATGCTTTCTATATAAAGGATCATGGTTTAAAATGGGAGGAAATTCAATGCTCTCATTTTTATAATGGAAGCAGCATTACACAGAACAGCTCTTAAATTGTTTCCTCCTGTTCTTTTCTTTTGGTCATGGTAAAGATCCCCAGTTTTTTCAGCCAATCTTTATACAACCTTATTATTCTAGTCTTTGTCCAATTTCAATGGTCTACCATAAATGGTGACACTAGTTGTTATTTGACCAGAACAGCACACAATACAGTGAGGATGATGACTTTTACTGTTTTGAACATTGTAGTTTTATTAATGACCCTAACTCCATAATAGCTTCCTTGCCTAACCTGGAGTTTTGGTTTTTTTCCCTATGAACTGCTATCCAACCAAGTTTTCTAGATCCTGTAATTGCATAGTGGTGTTTTGGGGGACCTAAATGCAGGACTTTACATTCCTCCTGAATCCTTTTTTTTTTTTTTTTTTTTGGTTTGTATTGCTTTTGGTGAGGCAATTGGAATTAAGTGACTTGCGCAAATCCAGCCTCCAAGCCTTGATATTTACTAGGGAAGGAAATAGCAAACTCCTCCAGTATCTCTACTAAGAAAAAAGATTGGAGGCTGGATTTGAACTCTGGTCCCTGACTCCAGGGCTGATGCTCTATCCACTGCACCTCTAAACTGGAGAAATTCTGCCCAACTCTCCTGATGTATGAGTCCTCCATCCCTGGAATGAGCCCTTTTCCTCACCTGGACCTCTAAGAATTCCTTATTTTGTTCAAAGTTCAGCTTAAGTGCTATTTGTTTCTTGAGGCATTTTCTGAACCCCTTGGTTCCTAGTGCCTCCTTACTACCCTTTCCATTTACCTTATAATGATTTTATACTTCATTGTGTTCATGTTATCTCCATAGGCAGAATAAAATCTCTTTTAGGGCAGGGCCTATTGGAAGTTTTATGTTTTTATTTCCCCTAGGATCTACCACACTATTTTTGTTTGTTTTTGCAGGGCAATGGGGTTAAGTGACTTGTCCAAAATCATACAGCTAGTACAGTCGTACAGCTAATTATTAAGTGTCTGAGGCTGGATTTGAACTCAGGTCCTCCTAACTCCAGGGCCAGTGCTCCATCCACTGCACCACATAGCTCCCCCCACCCCAATCTGATCACATTTTTAACCCAATCCATTGAGAAGGCAAATACAAGGAGGTGGAGGTGGGACAAATAGGCACTCAGTATTATTTGGTGATTGAACGACAACAACATTTTAACTTCTTTTAAAAAATACTTGATTTTAACATTCATTTTTTAAAAATTTGAGTTCCAAATTCTAACTTTTAACCCAACCATTGAGAAGGCAAGCACAAAGAGGGTAGAGGTGGGAACAAGCTTACTATGTATAACTGAATTATAAATTGTTGTTTAAAACCCTATGGACCCAACCAAAATTTATGGGGTTTTCTTAGTAGAGATACTAGAGGAGTTTGCTATTTCCTTCCCTAGTGAGTTAGGGCGAACAGAAGTTAAATGTCTTGACCAGGGTCACACAGCTATTAAGTGCCTGAGGCTAGATTTGAACTTGGATCTGTCTGCCTCCAGGACCAGTATTCTATCCACTGAGCTGCCTAGCTGCATGCTTTACAAATATTATCTCATCTGACTTTTACAACAATCTTGTAAAGTGGGTGCTATTATTATTTCCATTTTATAGCAGAGAGTTCTTGTAGAGAAATAGAGACAAAGGTGAAGATTATGTTAACAAGAGTCTTGAAAGCCAGAGGGGGAGTTTGGATAGTCTAAGTAATAGAAAAATCAGTGAACATTTTTAAATAGAAAGGTGATACATGAAAAGTGATATTTTGGAAAACTGACCTGGTGGTAATATAGGATTGATTGTGTTTGTCTGTCTCAGAGATCAGACCCTCATCCACTTTTCTCATGATGATGTGGGGATGGATCAATATTTGTAAAGTGCTTTGAGATCTTAAATGAAAAGAACCCTTAAGGCTGTGTTTCATCATTTTTAAAAATTTGCCTATGCCCTCTCTTTATAGGGTAATAAAAATGAACCATCTATGGTTCATTGGAAAACATGTCTCAGGTTTATTAAAAATATATGAATTTTTATTTTAAGACTAGATAGTCATATTATTCAAAATTGGAAGCCAAAATGTATTATCTATTATTAATTTATTTTTAATGGACATCTTTCTTATAGATTAGCATTCCAATTACTTTTAAAAAGTGGGAGGCAGTGAGAAGAGATTTCCAATTAAAGTTGTCCTGAAGATAAATTGAGGACGTCAACTGAGAGCACTTCAGCTTTCTCTCAGTCATTGAACAACAGCATTTGTCATCCTCTTGGAGTGAAGCCATTTCCATTTCTGTCCTGGGTTCTCCATGAGAACTTCTGATCTTCCTTATGGATGAGCTAGGATCATACCACGTTTTCATGGTTTTAGCACAAAGCTCATGGAACATGAAATGATTTTGTATGTAGCTTCTAGATATTGTGTTTCGAGTCCAAAGAATAAATTAGTTTGGCTGAAGCAGGCTTTGTATAGTAGAGAAGTAAGTAGATGACTTTGCTAGCTGGAACCCATGGGAGGGAGAGAATAATTTATTAAACACCTACTGAATACCAGGGACTATGCTAAGTGTTTTACAAATACTATCTCATTTGCTGCTCACAATAATCCTGGGAAGTGGATGCTGCTACTCATCCTGATTTTACAGTTGAAGAAACTGAGGCAGACAGATTAAATGACTTGTCCAAGGTCACACAGCTAGGAAGTGTCTGAAGTGTCAAATTTGAACTCAGGTTTCTTGACTTGAAACTCTATGCACTACACCACCTAAGCGGCCTTGGTTGAGGAGCTAAGCTTTTTTTTTTTTCCTTTCTAACAAACAATGGGAAGATTGTTTTTCTTTTTTCTTTTTTTTCTTTTGCAAGGTAAGGGGGTTAAGTGACTTGCCCAAGGTCACACAAGGTAATTATTGTCTGAGGCTAGATTTGAACTCAAGTCCTACTGATTCCTGCTCAATCGATTACCCCAACAATAGCAAGTTTTTGAGCAGAAAAACATTATGAAAAGATTTGTTCTAATTTTACCTTTTTTCAATTTACCAGATAAGGCCCAAATTTTAGTTTTTTGGAAATTTGTTGAATAAATTCATGATCATCTTATTATCTCATTATGATTTTATGTATTATAAAATCATAGATTTGGAGGTAAAAGAGATTTTCAAGGGCATCAAAGCCAATCTCTTCTTTTTAAAGGGGAAGAAACTGAAGCCCATCGATATTGTAAACTGGACTAGGGTCACAGAACTAGCAAGAGACTGAGACAGAAACTGGACTCAGATCTTTCTAACACCAAGTCCATGTAATAACCTATATAGTAACCAGTAGCATCAATGAATCTTTCATGAAGTTCACAATCAAATACGCTACATGCAAATAAGACATAACAAGATAAATTGGAGATATTCTCAGAGAGAAGGCCCTAAGTAAGATTAAGGAAGACTGGGAAAAGATTTTTGAAGAAAGTGGAACTTTAACTGAGATTCAAAGGAGGTCAGAGTAGCCAGGAGGCAGAAATGAGGAAGGAGGGAGAGAATTCTAAGCAGGGTGAAACATGAAAAAATGAAAAAAATACACATTTTTGTCATTGTTGTTTAGTTGTTTTTCACTTGAGCCCTGTTCTCTGTGACCTCATTTGGAGCTCTCTTGGCAAAGATATTGGAGTGGTTTGTCATTTCCTTCTCCAGCTCATTTGACAGATGATAAACTGAGGCAAACAGGGTTAAGTGACTTACTCAAGGTCATACAGCTAGTAAGTGTCTGAGGCCAGAGCCTCAGGAAGATGAGTCTTCCTGTTCCTAGACCCAGCACTCTATTTACCGTGCCACCTAGCATCCTCAATATATCCTTATAGGTACATATGGACATCTGTGTTCACACACACATATGCAGGAGTGGGATTCAGCCAGTTCTCACTGGTTCAGCAAAAGTCGTATCTAATTTATATTGAGTTCCATGAACCAGTTGTTCGTTTGACTTCCACCACTATGTAACTGCATATATTTCAACTATATCTAACTGGCTAGATTTAAGGTTAGGCATCACTCTCTATGTTTCCATTTTGTAGATGAGGGAACTGGAGCTGAGAGTGGTTAAGACTTGTTCTGGTCCCCAAGACTGGTAAAGCAGGATATGAATTAAGTCTTCTTGACTAAGTACACCCTATGTTCTTTGTTTATGTTCCTTCTCAGACTTCTATTTAGACTGGAGACTGAGAGTAGCAACCACTTCTGAGACCACTCCCTCCCTGTTAACTCTGCTTATCAATAGGGTGAGGTGTAGAGATTTTCCTAGCTCCAGTGTCCTGTTTCCTGGACTAATTTCCCCTTTAAACCTCCAGATATAAGTAAATGGGGAAAAGGTGTGATGCAGGGAGAGGCTGGGAGGGCAGCCCCCACTTGGGGATGGCTCTCAGCCTCCATCCTAGCAAGCCCGGCGGCCCCATCCATATCACAGCTAGCCAGAGCCAAGAAAATGTGGGACGGAGTTGCTGCCTCTGCTGCTGCTTAATGAATAGCTAGCTGAGCAAGAGCACATATATTGAATACCCCATACGTTTAATTGCCCCTGGCCCAGGAGTGCGCTGGATGTTTGGGGAGTTTTACGGAGATGGTTCTCAGGGAAAATTGAGGGCATGTATATCAAGCAATTTTTGAATTATATCTCTATTAGCATCTGCAAATGTCTCCCAGGGGAACTAGGGAAAACTCTATTATTTGAGCTGTTTAAAACAGGATTGGAGGAAGCAGTAGTGAAAATCCCGCAGGGAACAATAATTATAAACAGCACTTCCATGTAAACAGGTTTTAATGTGTTTTATATATTGAATTCTTGGGAGTGGGAACCTCTGGGCTATCCTGTAGCATGGTTCTCCTAGATATGAGACCCTGTCTGGAAGCCTGAGGTAGTCCTCTCTAGGGCCCTGCATCTACCGTGAAGACACTGCCTTATATCCTTGGCCTGTATGGATCCAGTCTACCTGCCCTCACAAATGTATGTGTATGGAGATGCAGGAAGACCAACTGACTAGTTAAGAGATCCAACTTCTAGTCTTCTGATTAGCAAGCTTGGCCAAAATACTTCTAAATATTAGTTCTCTATGAAAGAAGAGAATTCATGGAGCTCAATGGGACTCATGGATATATAGAATCACAGAATGTTGAAACTGGAAATGGCAGCCCTTTGTAGAGCTGCTGCTCCATCATTTTATAAAGGGTGATTCCCTTGGGGCCCAGAAGGCTGACAAGGTCTGGAGGGGGCTTTCCTAGAGAATTTTGGCTACAGGGTGCAGAGCCCCACAGTTGGAGAATAGTCTTGGGAGATCCTGGAAAATTTGAGTGTTTTTTTATAGGTTTGGGAAGGGAATTTTGGTTCATAAAACACAAAGCCTGAATACCTATGGACTAGAATTTATAGACTTTTGTTGTTATTCAGACATTTTACAGTTGTGTATGACTCTTCATAGCCCCATTTGGGACTTGCCATTTCCTTCTCCAACTCATTTTACAGATGAGGAAGCTAAAGCAAACAGGGTTACATGACTTACCCAAGGTGATACAGTCTGAGGGTATGTTGAACTCAGGTCTTGACCCATCACTCGACCCACTGTGGCACCTAGTTGTCTTGAGAATCCAGAAGTGGATTTCAGAGAGTATCTCTGCCAGAAGTATGTTGGTAAATGTTTTACAACAGACTTCGGGTTGGAGAGGGAAGGGGGAAGAGGATATAACACTAACACAGGCTAAGTTTAATATGCATTAATATTTTATCTATCACTTTCTTAAGTCTCGATCAGAGATGTCAAATAATACAATTAGCTTGAAAAATTCCTAAAAGTGCTGATAGAGAACTGTTTACAAAACAAATTTTTAAAAATAAAATGCCACATAGATAAAACTAATTTGTGATTTTCTAAGAAAATAAGGATCAATTTCTATTTGAGTTTAACACCATTGGTCCAGACAGTCACTGAAAGTATTAGTCAAGACCTGATTTGTGTTTTGCTGATTTCCAAGATATAAATATTCAAATTTAATAATTGATTCTTGTAACCAGGTCCAGTTGGTACCCTGACTGCTTGATGTGTGATATCATCCCTCAATACAAATCCCCCCCGCCACATCCCCTACACTTCTCATTTTCTATTTGTGGTATCATTATTCATTTGGTCCTCAGTCTTGATAACCTAGGGCTAATTTTTGACTCCTTTTTTTCTCTTTACTATCTTATTCAGTCATTAAGTATAACCATTCTTGCTTCTAATAATGCTCACAACTTTTCCTTCTTTTCCATTTCACTGAGAGGCATTATGCCAAGGCTAATGGACCTGCTTAGGACACATACCCTGCCTTCTACACTGCCCAGCTGTGTGACCCTTGGTATATCATTTAACTTCTCTGAGGCTTAGCTTCCTCATCTCTAATTGACCTAGGTGATTTTTAAAGTCCCTCAAAACTCTAAAATTTTATCATTTTATTAAAATGCTCTTTCTAGTATATCTTATGCTATTTTTACTTTGAATTAGTTTTTCATGTGTGTATGTCTCATTTTTCTCATTTAGACCATAAATAAGCTGAGGAAATTATAACTCCCCATTTCCATATTGCATTGAGGCAGTGGTGTTAAATAGGAATGGATTCCTCTAGGTTTCATATTGACTTAGAAAACCATAAATAGACATGATCTTTGTTTTATTCTATTTTTTTTTTAGGTTTTTGCAAGGAAAACAGGGTTAAGTGGCTTGCCCAAGGCCATACAGCTAGGTAATTATTAAATGTCTGAGACCAGATTTGAACCTAGGTACTCCTGACTCCAGGGCTGGTGCTTTGTCCACTATGCCACCTAGCCGCCCTTATTTTTTGTTGTTGATCATTCCCTAATTACATTTTAATTCTAGTTTGGGTTACACTAAAGAGTTTTGTAGCTCTGTTTTAAGGCTTCTTTCATAGCTCTGTAAGGTAGTGCAAATGTCATCATCCTTATTTTATGATGAGAAATTGAGGCTCAGAAAAGCTTGTCCATAATTTGTCAATGATGGTATGGCTCTATTTGAGTTTCTTATTTTTTCTGTTGTATCACTAAATATAATGTCTGTGTCCCCGTGGTACAGTACCTTGAATAGAATTCTTTCTAAATTAGTCAGCAATAGTTTTAAAACTTTATTAGGAGAGATGATAGCATTGACCTGAGCTTGTATTTTCCTCTAAAAATTTAAGGGAATTGGAGTTTGGGCACACATATAACTTCACTTAGACTCTGAATCTCAGTTTCATCATCTGTAAGATGAGGATAAAAATACCTGCTGTACCCTACCTTACAGAACTATTGTAAGGATTGAATGAGAAATTGTACATAAAGTGCCTAGTAAACCTTAAAACATATAAACATCAGCTATCAGCTTTGAAATTATTATTATTAAAAACAACAATAATAATTTGTTTAGAAGTGAGGCTTGTATTCTTTTCCCCTTATCCTCAGAGAAACTGAATGCCATGTCAGTGTAAGAGATGCTTTTCAGAGGGAAAGAGGACAATTACATTTTGTGGGAATAAAGCAAAAAGATTTAATGATATAAGCCAGATTCAGGTCCCAATCAGAATGTACAAAACTCAAGAGCCCTTGAAAGTCAGGAATATGGTCTGTTAAATAAAGCTTAATTTAACAAGCATTTATTAAGTGTCTGCCATGTACTTTGTTCTATTCTAGGTCAAAAGAGGATATATAAAATGTGATCCTGTCTTCTTGGAGTTTATAGGGGAGACAGATTGGCACCACAGAAAGAACAAAAAAATAAACTCAATCTCAATAAGAGAGGTACAAAGTGCTATGTGAAGTACAAAGAAGGAAAGATCATGGTAATCTTCTAAACCTTTGAAAAAACAGACTGAAAGGTAGCCCACATAGGATTATTGGAACAAGTATGCCACATGATCCGCTTTACTTTGAGAAGCTTAGGGACACTCATCTAGATCCTTTTTTTTGGGGAGGGGTGCATTGCTGTGCTGATTTATTACTTACTTGGCTCCATGGTTCCATGGAAAGAGCTAGATGTTTAAAATAATCTATGAAACAAAGACTTAAATCTCAGATTTTTATGTCTTGGAAAATCTTTTGTACTCCACTGAATTAAAATAAAAGGACCTGGTTTGCAATATAATGAATTCCACTGGAAATTTATTTTTATTTTTTTAGGTTTTTGCAAGGCAAATGGGGTTAAGTGGTTTGCCCAAGGCCACACAGCTAGGTAATTATTAAGTGTTTGAGACTGGATTTGAACCCAGGTACTCCTGACTCCAGGGCTGGTGCTTTATCCACTGTGCCACCTAGCCGCCCCACCACTGGAAATTTATACCCTGAATTTAAGATGCAATGGAAAGAATACAAATTGGATTTGCATGTAGAAGACCTGGGTTCAAATCTCCCACTTGTTCCTGTGTAAGTCATTCTAAGTCACTGGGCTTCAGATTTCTCAATTGTAAAATCAAGAGGTTGGGCTAGATGACTACAAAATTCCCTTAGAACTCTGGAACCTATGATCCTAATAAACAGTACCTGGGCAGAGTTCTGCTATTTCTCCATATATGTCCCTATCTCTCAAAGCTAAAATCAGAACTTTAGCAATCCAGAGTAGAAGGCTTATATCTTACATAAGACACCAACTCTCTCCTCATCTGGTAAGCCTGTCTATCCACTTGGCAGCCTCAGGTTCTTGGGTGTCCTAACCTTTTTTTTTTAGGCTTTTGCAAGGCAAATGGGGTCAAGTGGCTTGCCCAAGGCCACACAGCTAGGCAATTATTAAGTGTCTGAGACCGGATTTGAACCCAGGTACTCCTGACTCCAGGGCCGGTGCTTTGTCCACTATGCCACCTAGCCACCCCTTTTAGCTACTTTTCTTAAAAAAGAGATATTAGACTCTTTGCTTGTATACAAAGAATAAAGTGAAAGTCAATGGATGTCAGTTACAGAGAAAGAAAATCTTGTGTGTGTGGAGTTTTATATATAAGGTAATCTATCTATCTATCTATCTATCTATCATCTATCTATTTCTCTGTCTATCTATGTCCTTTATCTATCCATATTTGTTATATGGTTGTGTGTGGAGTTTTATTTATAAGGTGATCTATCTATCTGTCTGTCTGTCATTCTATCTCCTTTATATATCCATATTTGTTATATAGTTGCATGTGGAATTTTATATATAAGGTATATGGGGTTTTACATATAAGGTGATCTATCTGTCTGTCTGTTTATCTGTCTCCTTTATATATCCAAATTTTTATATGTCTGTGTGTGGAGTTTTATATATAAGGTGATCTATCTATCTATTGAGTGATCGAATGATCTATCTGTCCCCTTTATTTATTCATATTGTTATATGTTTGTTTTAGTAATATCTGACTCTTTATGAATCCATTTGGGTTTTATTTGGCAAAGAATGGTTTGCCTTTTCCATCACCAGTTCATTCTACAGATGAAAATGAAGCAAACAGTTAATTAACTTGCCCGGGGTCACAGTTATTAAGTATCAGAAACTGAATTTTGAACTCAGGAAGATGAGTCTTTCTGACTCTAGGCCCAGCAAGCTATCCGCTGTGTCACCTAGCTGTCCATTATATATACATATTTATCATTTGTGTATATGAGTATGTGTGTATGCATGTATGTATATATGTATGTATGTATCTATCCATTTATTAGTTTAATTCCTTAAAATTAGAGCTGTTCCAAATTAAATGTGCTCCTTTTGAAGGTAGTGAATTTTTCTTTTCCCTGGTGATGGTCAAGCAAACATGCCCACTTCTCAGAAATGGAATGGTTTGGACTTTAAGACTTCTAAGATGCTTTCCAGTTAACTTATATAACTTATATAATTCTAATGCAACAGGGATTATGTCAGGGTCCCATATGGTAAACCATAGATAGCTCTACCCAAAAAGCTTTCCCTGATGTAGAAAAAGTTAAACTTTAGGGTTGGGTGAAAATGATGTTGTTCCAAAATCATCAAATCTATTTGGTGCTGGTTAAAAATAGAAAGTTAATAATTTAAATGGAGTAGACAAGCAAGACCCAGAAACAATTAAACATAGCAGCCTAATGTCTGATTCACTCAAGAATAACTAATAGGGTTCCCTATTCAACTAAAACTTCTGGGAAAACTGGAAAGCAGTCAGGGAGAAATTATTCAGATCCTGTGGTAGGTTCATAACTGCCTTAAACATGACTGATTAAGCTGGCAACAGGTAATAAAGAATACAGATAACACCTGGGGCACAGGTGTGCCATCTTTGGGGAAGGGTTACCCTTCCCCACTTACCCCTCAGAATATTAGACCCAGTGGGTTAAATCTAAATCTGTTTGAACCACTTTACCTAAAGTTACTAAGTGTAACTTTGCAGTAAATGGAAAGCCACAGGTTGTTGTTCTCAATTTTCTGTGTTACTGCTTAGGACTTAGGTAAACCAACTGCTTGAGCCTATACTTAAAACCCCAAGTGCTTTATTACATTATAATAAAATGGATTTTGATTTGTTGGCTGAGGCCATAATTTTTTATCATACAAGGCAATAATGACTTAAAATTAAAGATCACATTGTTTAAAAATAATAAACAAAATATTAAAGAACAATGGGAGTGGGTGTTTTTTGTAAAACTATGGTCAGGAGAAAATTTTTTTAACTAAACAAAAAATAAAGGTTATCAGAAGATAAGATGGTCAATTTCTTTTACACAAAATTGAAAGACTTTTGTATGAACAAAATAAAAGTAGTTAGAAGTTAAAGAGAAGTGGGAAATCCTTTGCTGCAAATTTCTCTGAAAAAGTCTGTAATTTACAAATATATAAAAGTCTGTAGGAAATCTACAAATACATAAAAACAAAAGTCATTCTCCAATAGATGTGTAGCCAAAGGTATGCAAAGATAGCTTTTGAAAGAAAAAACAAAAGATGTCAAAAACTTTTTGAAAGAATGATAAAAATAACTGATAAGAGATTTAAGATAATTTAGATTTTTTTCTTATACCTATCTGAAAAGGAAAAAAGAGACAAAAGGCAAAAATGGTAAATGTTAGAGGTAATGAACCCTTGGTGCAGCTATGAAATGGTCCAGCCATTCTGAAGAACAATTTGAAATTATGTAAAAAAATTTACCACTTTTAGGCATCCTAAGGTGATCAAAGACATAAGAAAAGGAACCATGTATATTTAAAAAAATATTTATGGTAGTACTTTTTAAAAAGAGACAAAGAACTAGAAACAAACTGAATGCCCATCAATTACAGAATGACTAAATAAATTTGACATTAAGGTATGAACATTGCTGCCCACAAGAAGGGGGGTGTCTGAGTTAACAGTCCTCTGAGAATCAGAAAATGTGCATGTTTTCTCTAAGCACTCCTTGGTTTTAGTTAAGCATATAACCAACCATGCTGGAAAACATAGCACTGCCCAGTTCCTAGTTCTTTTTTTTTTAATTTTTTTTTTTTGTAACACAAATGGGGTTAAGTGGCTTGCCCAAGGCCACACAGCTAGGTAATTATTAAGTGTCTCAGACCAGATTTGAACCCAGGTACCCCTGACTCCAGGGCTGGTGCTTTATCCACTATGCCACCTAGCTGCCCCCCAGTTCCTAGTTCTTACTGTTGAGTTGGGTCAGGTTCTGGACAGCAGTACCTCCTAGTGGGTTAAATTATTGAGTGAGAGCCTGCAAAACAAAAGGACTTTCAGGAAGCAATAGTCAAACTTAAGGCAGGGAAGATCACAAAAGTGTAGCTATGAAGAAGGTTAAAGTAGAGTGGGGCAGTTCCATCAGTTTTGTCTTGATGATTGATGGTTGGCCATAAGTACATAAGCCTCAGAATACATTTTAAAAATAATTTTCTGGAAGACTTTCCTCCTCACTACCTACTGCCACCCTTGGCCATTGCCCAGGCTTTTGGTCAGAGTAGTCTAGAGTCTGCCAAAGTTCTGTGCCTTAAGGTGATCACCTTGGTTCGTGTACCTAGAGCAGACTTTGACAAGCAATTGGGGCTACTCTATCTCATTTTCTTCCCAAAGTTTGAAGTAAAAAAGGTAGAAGTAACTACTTTTTTTCCATTTATGTCTAGCTGCATTCAAGGCTTCAATCCTGTACATCTAATGAATGAAGATGTATTTGAGGATATATAAATTTATTATAAGCATATACTCCATGGAAATGAAAATAAGCTAGTTAGATAGTGGAAATGTAAGAATTCTCAGCAGGGCAAGGGAAGATTAAAAGTATTCCACTTCAAAGTTGTTCCTTTCTACAGTAGTAAGTGGATCCTCCATAAGCATGATGACATAAAATATGTGCAAATGATATAGAGTCACAAAATCTGTGAATTGGAAGTAACTTGAAAGCTCATGAAGTCATACCTGAATAAGAGTTCTCTTCATAGCAACCCTAACCAATAAAGACAGTAGAGTCATCAACAATCATTTATTAATCACTAAAAATCTGCCAGTCATTGTTCTTTGTAACTTTGTAGAATTATAAAGAAAACTAATAAAAAAGCCCACCCCCCCAAAAAAACTATCTATTCTTTCAAGTTCACAGGCAAATAAGGGAGACCATATGCAAACAAGATGTTTACTGTACAGAACATATTGGACATATTCTCAGAGGGAAGGTGCTAAGATTAAGGAAGACTAGGAAAGGAGGCTTGAAGATGATGGGACCTTAACTGATATCTGAAGGAAGCCAGGGGAGGCAGGAGGTGGAGATGAGCAAGGAGATGGTTACAGGTCAGGTTGGTAGACAATGAAAATGCCTTATATCTTATCTAGGGAGATGGAGTGTCCACTTGAGAATCATCAAAGAAGCCAGTATTACTGGATGGCAGAGTACAAGGAATAGGTTTGAGAGGTATAAGAAGACCAGAAAGGTAGAAAGGATCAGTTTAGATGATTAAGGAAGACTTTAAAAGCCAAAAAGGGATTTTGTATTTGTTCCTGTAAGTAATAAGAAGGAACTAGAGTTTATTGAGTGGGGGTGGAGAGGAAGGGGGTGAGATGGTCAGACTTTTGCTTTAGGATAAAATGGTTGGAATTTGAACTAGAAAAATCTAAGTTCCAGTCCTTCCTCAGACACTTAATAGCTGTCTGATTGACCAAATCACTTAATCTCCCTCAGTCTTCTCCATTTCTAAAACAGGTATGAATAATATTTGCAAATAAGACAACTCTTATAAAGTGCTTTGTAAATCTTAAAATTTTATATAAATTCTAACTATTATTATTCTTTTTGTTGTGGTTCTATTATCATTATTGCTATAGAGAAGTCCATTATATCTTGAGACAGATACTATATGTTTTGATAGCTCTAATTCTTAGATAGGTCTTCCTTCCATTCCACTCATATATCCTAGTTCTATCCTTTGGGACCAACTGGGATGAATCTAATCTATGTTCCATGATTTTTTTAAATACTTGAAGGAAAGTTTCATATCCTCCATGTCTTTTCTTCTACAGGATACATATTTATATTTCCTTGTATAGGCTATTATAAAGCCCCTTCATTACTCTCATCTTCTTCTTCTATCTACTCTATACAATGTCAATAGAGAATGAGAATGGACCTATGATTTCATTGTAATGGGTAATACCCAAAGAGGATTAACTTTTGACCAGTGGAGAATGGCACTTCATCTGCAATTTATAACCTTAGAGATTAGCCTGGTAGCACTCAGTCTCCATGACATTTTTTTTTTTTGCGGGGAGGCAATCAAGATTAAGTGACTTGTTCGGGATTACATACCCAGTAGGTATCAGAGAGAGGAACTTAACCCAAGTCTTCTTGACTCCCAGGCTAGTTCGCTATCCTGAGAATATGATGCTGTCTCTTAAAATCCTTCCCATCATGTGTGTCACTGAGAACTGAGCACAATGTGCTGGCTATATTTTGATTCTGAAATACCCAGAGAAGAGAATCATCCAGTACTGAGGTTTGTAGAAATCACTGCTGATAAATGGAAAGAGATCAATCACCTTTGAAGATTAGGACTAGGATTGTTCATTGATTTTGAAAGTTCAGTCGTTTTTGTCTTTCTATGACCCCATTTGGGGTTTTCTTGGCAAAGATAATATAGCGGCTTGCCATTTTCTTTTCCAACTCGTTTTGCAGATGAAGAAACTGAAGCAAGCAGTAAGTGACTTGCACAAGGACATATTGCTAGTAAGTGTCTGAAGCTGAATTGGAGCTCAGGAAGAGGAGACTCCAGGCCCAGTGCTCATCTATTATGGTACCACCTGGCTGTCCCAAGATCAGGGTTACCTTAAGGCAAATAGAAGGAAACAAAGTTTATCTTTGATCCTTCATTTATTATCTCTCTTCCTTGCTACCTTTCTTTGTCTTCTTTCTTCTATGGAATTCATAGGGTAATTAAGATTTACTTTACATGTAGTTATGTTTATACATGCTTGTTTCAAATGTTTTCCATTTGAATTCAAAACAATCCTGTAGGTTTGCTAGCAACAGATGAAGAAACTGAGTTGAAGAAAAGTTAAGTGGCTTGTCCAGGGTCACAGGACTAGCAGGTATCTAGGGAAGGATTTGAATTCAGAGCTTCTTAACTCAAAGTTTAATACTCTATTCACCTTACCCCTTAACAGGTTAAAGAGGCCAAGCTTCAGATCCCCTGTTAGGCAATAGTCCCATGGTCTGAACCTTTTCTTTTCTCCCTTCTCTTCAAACCCCACTTGTCAGTCCTAGATCCTAGATCCCCTTGCTCAGGATTCTGTTTTTCTAAACCTTCAAGTATACCCGGGACCTATTTTGACCTAGTTTAGCTCTGAAGGTCTCAAGTATGTCACTGGAGGACAATAAGTCATCCCTTTGACTTCCCTGAGCTTGCTCTGGTTCTTTTGGGAAAACTATGGAAACACAATCCAACCATAATCTTTTCCAGATAAAATTTGCACTTTAGCAAGTGTTCTTGCCACTTTATTCAAAGGATTGAATAAGGTTGGGAAGTCTTTTTTAGCACAGCCAAAGGGAAAGATGATTGGAGAGGGGGAGGTAGCAAAGGAAAAGGGGAAAGGAGGAGCAAGATGCTAGGTGAGTCTGGATCTGGTCGGTCCCACTTTCTATCTGGAAACCTATGTCCTCTGGTGTTGGTAGCGGGAGAGCAGGAAAGAGGTCAGTGGCATCAGCCTTTATGTTTGTTGACTGGCAGGTTATTCTTGTATGGATGCAAGGGAAAAGCATCAGAGGAAAGCTCTGGCATCTGGGACTGTGTGAGGCATGAGTGAGGAGAAGGAAGGGGCATGGCAGGTAGCTCACAAAGGAGTTATGCCTGAGCATTAAAAACCACCAAGAAGAAAAGTCAAGTGCTCTACCAATTCTCCAGATGTTTCCCCTCCAACTAGTAAAATGATGTTCTTGACCACCAAAATGAAAGCTCATATTGCCTGAGGATGGAGTTTGCAATGTAAAATCAAGAAAGTGGGTTTCTGCAACTTCAGGTCAGATTCAGATGTATATTTTTCTTAGGGATACACTTCTATATGCTGTAGAATCCAAGGAAAAAGATTGGGTTTTCCCAAAAACTCTAGAGCTAGCTCAGGGATGTTCAAGGGATGACTTATTATCTTCCAGGGACATACTAGTGACCTTCGAAGCTAAACTAGGTCAAAATAGGTCCCAGGATGCAGACTTTTGTGAAGTGAGGAGCTCATAGTTATACTTGTTCAAAGACACTAGGTGGTACAATGGATAGAACACCAGTCCTGGTATGAGGAGGACCTGAGTTCAAATCCAACCTCAGACACTTGCTGTGTGACCTTGGATTAGTCACTTTCCCCCCAATTGCATTGCAAAAAAAAATGCCATTAGGAAGTACATAGAAAAGAATATCCAATCGTATCAGTACATATCATCATAATAATACTTTGCATTTACAGAGCATCTTTTTGCATTAGGTGCAGTTAATATCCTTATTTTAAAGTTGAGGAAGCTGAGGCAAATAGAATTTAAGTGACTTGTCCAGGGTCACAGAACTAGTAAGCATCTGAGACTGTATTTGAATTTGTATTTTTCTGACTCCAGGCCCAAAATTCTATCCATAGCATCACTTAGCAGTAGATATTTCAGTAGTTTTTCAGTTGTGCCTAACTCTTCATGACCTAGTTTGGGGTATTCTTGCCAAAGACACTGGAGTAGCTTGCAGTTTCCTTCTTCAGTTCATTTTGCTAATGAGGAAACTGAGGCAAGCAGGGTTAAGTGACTTGACCAGTATAGCATAGCTACAAGTATCTAAGATCTCAGAGATGAGTCTTCCTGACTTCAGTCCTGCACTCTAGCTACCAAGTTATCCACTTAGCAGTTTCAAATATTGATTGGGGGGGGAGGGGAAGAGAGAAGCTATCGGGATCAGTATTATGGTATTGGGTTCCCAACTGGAAAAAAACAAAACAAAACATGATTGTGTTGTCAAGATAAAGTATGAATGTACATTTGTCTTGTCTTACTAATGTCCCAGCTTGCTCGGCAGGAAAATACCATGGCTGAAAACCTACAGCAAAAATTGAGTTAATTGTGTTCTAAAAAAGTCCTAAATTCTAACTCTGAGGATTGAAGGTGGAAACACCTAGATATGCAAATTCCAGATCAACTTACAAATCCCTAGGCTCTGATTTTATGAGTGAGTAGTTGCTCTGCATAAGTGGAAAGAGTATCCCTGGGGATTGGTAAAATCAGCAAGAGTAAGTTTAGAATTGTCCCTTTTCAGACACATAGGGTTAGTAGAGAATTGAATCATGTGCAAAAGTAAACTTAGGAAGTGAGGATGAGAGAGGTATATGCACATATGTACATACACACATACACATATTTAAGTGCTATTTTATGCAAATATATGCATAAAATAGCATTTCAAATTTGGAAGGATATTAGAGATCATCTAATCCAGCTTCTTATTTGGGAAGTTAATGCCTGGAGAGCAAGGAGTGACTTGTCCTACCTAAGTCACAAACTTTAGTCAGTAGTAAAGCTAGCTGAGACTAGAGTTTTGGTCTTCTCACATATGCACCTGCAATATTATTCTTCATAATTTTGTCATGTTAGACTTATTTATTATGGAAAATTTTTTATGTGCTTCAGCTTTTCATCCATAGGGCAATAGTTCAATGGAATCTATTCCCTTCCTCACAAGATCAGTAGCTAGTTAAAAAGAACCTAGACAACTTGTTCTTTACCTTTGTCTGGGTCTTTGTTGGTAATTCATTTAAGTGTTTCTGGGAACATTTCACAACATTCTGTGTCTCTAGGGGAAAAGACCCTTTTTACACATGAAGTGAATTTATGGTGAATAATACAATTATTTGGCTATTTCTCCATGTGGCTCATTAACAGTGGAATCATTCTAGAAAGCTAAAAACACTTTGACTATCAAAAATATATTCTCAGACAATTACGCAGCAATGAATTGCCCTTTACCTGAAAAAAAAGGTGACTGAAAAAGATTTTTATTCCCCAAGTCCCATAATTAAGTCTTCCAGCTCAACTGCCCTAGTTTTTCTAATTCCAAACACCCCGTTTCACTGGATTTATGGCCATATATCATCTCAATGGATGGAAGGCTGGAATTAGAAATTAATGGAAGTGGGGGGGCAGTCATACTGGAAGGCAAAGAGGAAAAGATTTTTAAAAAACATCATCAGCACAAGAAGTTAGCTAAGTTACTGTTTGTCAGAAACAATCCTGTCAGAAAGGCCATTGTCACTTCAGTGAGCATAATGGTCAATAAATAACCAGATGAGATATAATTAGATCTGGGAGAGTAAAACAGAGCTCTTCCCCCAACCCCTGCTCCCTGCCTCTTGGTAGGAGAATGGCAGTATTCTAATCTCAACATAAAGTCTGTCCCACCACCATTACCTGCCCCCCCACCCCAACTCCCACCCATATTTGACAAGTATTAAAAAGACAAGGATACATATATTTGTGAACTGGAAAGGAAGTACCTCATTCTCCCCCAAACACAGAGAATTTCACACACACACACACACACACACACACACACACACACACACACTCACTCACTCTCTCTCAATCTCTCTCACAGACACACACACACACATTCATTCACAGTCACACTCACAGTCACACTCACATTCATGGCAAGCAACAACTGAAATCACTTTCACAAAGAAAGAAAACTTATTGGTCTGCTTACCATCCGACATGTCAATTAGGCCAAGGTAGTGTAAAAGTTTCAAAGAGGAGCACACCACCACCACAATCCCTAATGTCTGAAGTCCCTCTGATTCGCCTTTACTCCACATGCTTACAGATACCCGCTGCCGGGAGAACAGAATAACCAGTAGACATCTAAAGCTAAAGAACAATCAGATCAAAAGCTCCCTACCCACTGGTCCAATAACTGAATGGTTCATTTTCCTTCCCTGCCTCTCTCCTCCTCATACTCCCTCTCTCCCTGTTTTCCTCCCTCCCTCTCTCTCTTCACTCCTCCCTGCTCCCTCTCCCCTTCCTTCGAGAAAGCAATCTCTGACCTTAGTAGCAATCTTTGGTTTTACTCCCCCCTCCCTTTTTCTTTTCCTCTTTCCTCAGGGTGGGTTCCACCAAAGTTTTGACTTTGATTTTGCTTTTCAAGAAGCCTCACAAACAACTGCCAAATCCAGAGATATCTCGCATCATTTCTAATCTAGGACTCAGAGCAATTTTCTCATTGTTTGGTCATTTTCAGAGAAATTCCATCCATTGTCAGAACACAAGGATGTCTTGTTTTTGGTTTTTGGAAAACTGGAGGGATAAACCCCATTGAAGAACACATCAAACTTGTTTATTCCAATTTTCTTCAAGATACATTTGCTGAGCAGATTTTTCAAGGTGAAGTGTGTCCCTATATATTTGTGATTCAGTGAATTTCTGGAAACCACATCCCAAGACAGATCACTCCAAAAGTGGACTGAGCAGTGGCTATGGCATTTTGTCTATTGGACTATTTTGGCATTAATATTTCCATTATGGGAAATGGTTGAATGGGCAATTGCTCATGGAAAGTGAATTATTAGTGTTTGGTTAGGTATTGTCTAATGAGGGAGGTCATTAGGAAGCAAGGCTTCTCTGAGTTTTTTCAAACCAGAGCCAGAAGAGTGGGTTTAATATAGTATTTGAGCTCTGGGGTCTGTGGGAAATCATGCATTTTTAGTCAATGTGGGTAGAGGTCCTCTCCTTGAGTACTCTCCTTGGAGTTGGTGCTGCCCTAGTTGCGGAAAAGGCAAGATGGACTTATTAACATGGTCTAATTCTGGGTAAAACTGTGAAGTGGGGAGGACAGTCATCTTCCTTTTTCAAATTCTTTGTTCTATTTTAGGATGCAAAGTCAATGGTGAAGGAATGACAGATATCATGACTTAGTTGAAAGGATACTCAGCTAGCTGTCAGGAGATGGGTTCTAGCCATGGCCCTGTTTCTAACTAGACAGTCAACACTGGGCAAGTCCCTTTACTTTTCTTGGCCTCTTGGCCTCGGTTTCCTCATTTACTAATTGAAGGGTTAGAGCAGGTGATTTCTCAGGTCCCTTAGAAATCTGATTATGAACCAAGGTCCTTTCTATCAATCTTCTCAAGGTACCACTGATAAGCTCTTTCTCTTCGGGGATAATTTTAGTTTTTAAAAAAAGATGCTTCTAGAATCCAATGCTGAAAGCAATGAATCCCTAACATGTCTTAATGGAAGTGTTTTTTTTTTCTGATGTTCCTCAAATCACACCAACTGATTATTTTGCCTACATATCTGATGTTTGATTCATCTGAGAGAAGCAGCAAGCCAGAATGGATAGAATTAAGAAAGATCTGAAAAGGAACTTTAGAGGTCATTTAGTCCAACCCCATCATTTTACAGGTATGGAAACTGAGGCCAAGAGAGATGGAATGGAGTAGCAGAGTTTAAATTGAACCAGGAGTTCTCTGACTCCAAGGCAGTTTCAAATTCTGCCTCTCAAAATAACTAGTTTTATGATTTGGGGAAAATCACTTAATCTTTCTGAAATCCCAGCTTCCTCATGTTTCAGAGTATTAGTGAGGATCAGTTAGAAATAAATGTGCAATACAGAGTTATTGAGGCAGCTAGGCAGTGCAGTGGATAGAGTACTGACTCTGGAGTCAGGAGGCCCTGAGTTCAAATGTGACCTCAGACACTTAATTTACCCAGCTGTGTGACTATGGGCAAGTCACTTAACCCCACTGCCTGGCAACCCCCCCCCCCCAAAGGATCACTATTTGCTCAAGTCAGGGCTCACACACAAAAGCAAGGGTATCCTAGACTAGGAATTTAGCTGTCAGTCTCCTCTTCAGCTCTGGCTACTACATGCTTTCCCCAAATGGAAGTACATGCTGGAATTCTTATTCTAGAGATAGTTTTCCATTTTTCCTTAAGAGAGACATTTCAGAATTCTGGAATTAGCCAAGGAGTCTTCTTAGAATTAGGAAGATTCATCTTCATGAGTTCAAATTCAGCCTCAGACAAATGTGACAAATGTGACTCAAATGTGACCTCAGACACTTAATTTACCTAGCTGTGTGGCCCTGGACAAGTCACTTACCCTGTTTGCCTCAGTTTCCTCAAGGAAATGGCAAACCACTCCAGTATTTCTCCAAGAAAACCGCAAATGGGATCAGGAAGACTTAGACACTACTAAAAACACTGTATGAAATCTCAAAGAATGCAGAAGAATGAATATCATTTCAAGATGGCTCAATTAAAATAATAATAACAAAAAAAAGAAAACAGGGTCCTATGTTTGGAACAATGATTGTGTTTCCACTTTTTCTTTAGGAGGCTGTGGTGAATATTCCCACAAATAGAATTTTGTGACTGTTCTTAAAAAGCAATATTATAATATAATTAGGTAATAAAAAATAAACATCTATTGAAATAACAAGCTTGGGGCCAAATAGGTTGTAGTGTCTTTGTCATTAAAGTGAGGTTAAGTGGAACAATGGAGAGGGTGCTGAATTGAGAGTTATAGAGACCTGACTTCAAAACGTGCCTTAGGTATTTAGTGACTCTGGATGACTAGTTTAACCAGAGGTTTTGCATGGTTCAAATGAGATAATAGCTGTAATGCATTTTGCATTTAGTGCATTTTTGCTAATACACTATATAAATGTTAACTATTACTATCAATTCAATAATCACTACAGATTCTATTCTTCATCACATCTTTCCGGGGGTTTTTTGGTAAATAATACATTGTTCCACAGCCTGAATTTGACCAGTATTGTCTCCCTTGATACTGGCAGTATCCACATTAGCCTTGTCCCAGGCTGCACTGATGGTTTACATTTTGACATTTAGGCAGCTGATAGCAACAATTTTTGTCAAATCACAGTATGCAGAGGTTACTTTGCATTCATAAACTCTGGAGGATGGAGGTGGTGAGGATTAGACTGTGAATGATAATTTGTGTTTGAGTTATCCAGACTGAAAGTGTATTAATTCTTTCTCCTTGGACAGACACAAAAATAACTGTTTTAACAGTCAGATGGAGTCTCTAGACATTGGAGGACAAGGCAGTATCACTCTAAAGGTATGACATTTCTGGGAAATTTGCATAGTTAATTTAGTTTGTTTCTACCTAGATTCTTCACTTTCATGGTTAAACAAAACCACATCTATGGTCTCAGGGAGATCACAGTATCTATCTTTTAATATTGGAATGCTGACAACTAATGAACTACAGGCAGTCCTGTGCAGGACACAGGTCATTCTGGTAACAAGAGTTAGCATTTATAATTCTTTAAGGTTTATATGTTTTTATAAAATTATTGTTTTTGTTTCTCTTATACTAAATTGTCCGTGTATGTGTGTGTGTGTGTGTGTGTGTGTGTGTGTGTGTGTGTGTGTGTGTGTGTACTCCCAATCTAATGTTTACCTTTTGTTTTTTTAGTAAGACTTGCCATTGTAGTCACTTATTTTTCCATTCCATTCATCATTATTGTTGTTGTTGTTGTTGTTATTTATTTTGCAAGTCATAAACTCTACTCTGATTTCTCTTTTGAACCATTCAGTTACAATTGTGATACTAAACTCTCTTCCCATTCCACATGGTCCTCTGCCTTATCAAATGGTAGATCATTTTTCTTTGTTTTGCAATATTTATTCATGGATGCTTGAACTTATTAGGTAGATTAGTAAGAAATATTTCCTTATTTTTTATTGTTTTCCCTTGTTGATTTGACTGCTTCTATTTAAGGTCTTGAATTTTCTTCTTCCTGTGTTTTCTGGCTATTTTAGTCTTTTCCTCTCCATTCTCTGTCCCTTTTAATGGTGGCTTCCTCGGGGGGTGGGGCTGAGTTTTATTTTTTTTAATTTTTATTTATTTGTATTTTTTAATTTTACAATTTCCCCCCAATCTTGCTTCCCCCTCTCCACCCCCCATAGAAGACCATCTATTAGTCTTTTTTTTTTTAGTTTTTTGCAAGGCAATGGGAGTTAAGTGGGTTGTCCAAGGCCACACAGCTAGGTAATTATTAAGTGTCTGAGACCGGATTTGAACCCAGGTACTCCTGACTCCAGGGCTGGTGCTTTGTCCACTGCACCACCTAGCCATCCCCCATCTATTAGTCTTTACATTGTTTCCATGTTATTCATTGATCTAAGTTGAATGTGTTGAGAGAATCATATCCTTAAGAAAAAAAACTATAAGGGATAGCAAAATTACATAATAAGATAACTTTTTTTAAAATGAAAGGTAATAGTCTTTGGTGGTCTTTGTTCAAACTCTACAATTCTTTCTCTGGATACAGATGGCATTCTTTATCACAGATACCCCCCGAATTGTCCCTGATTGTTGCATTGATGGAATGAACAGATCCATTAAGACTGATCATCATCCCCATGTTGCTGCTATGGTATACAACGTTATGGTTCTGCTCATCTTACTCAGCATTAGTTCATGCAAATCCTTCCAGGCTTCCCTGAATTCCCATCCCTCCTGGTTTCTAACAGAACAATAGTGTTCCATAATGTACACATACCACAATTTGACCAGCCATTCCCCAAATGATGGACATTCACTCAATTTCCAATTCTTTGGGTGGACTAAGTTTTAAACCATCTCAGCCTCCTCCTATGCTAGACAATTCATGGTTTGTCCATCTAGGAATCTGGTGATTTGGGGGTCTTCAGAATTGAACCTAGGTGAACATTGTGTTCTTTTGTTCAGGCTTAGTAGAATGCTGCATAGCCTATCACACATGGTGTACTGATCTGGGGTCCTGTCTCATTCCCTCTTTTTCTTATTTCCTGACCCATCACCAGAAGTTCAGAGGGCTGCTGTACTGGTTCTATGGGGCTTTCAACTCAGGAATGGCAGCTCAGAGCTTTGCAGCACTGGTGCTATGGGGTTAAGGACTCCATCAGACTTTTGTTCCTGTAGCCATGCTAGCTGTCTCCACCTGGAGCATAAGAGATAGAGAGAGACCTGGGGTATGTATGGGGGGACAGTATTGTAAGCTTGTGTTGGTTCTTGGGTATGCTAGTGAACCTTGCTTCTAGTAGCTTGGGAGATGGCAGAGGGCTGCTAAACTTGGGATCAATGAGTATCAATTTGTGTATTTGAGTTTTTTAAATTTTGAATTCTGTCATGGAGGTGACTCTGGTTGTTTTATTTTTTTGGCTCATAATTTCTGTCTTGGAGATATTTTAATGTAAGAATATATCTAGACCTTGTTTATGTGACTTGAATCTTTTAGATTGACAAAGCACCTTATACATATTTTCTCATTTTGTCCTCATAACAACTTTGAGATAGGATGCTATTATTATCCTCATTTTACAGATGGAGAAACTAAGGCTGGGCAAGGCTAAGTGTTTTGCTCAGTCAACGAGCTACTAGATGACTGAGGCTGGATTAGAACTCAGATCTTCCTAACTCCAAGTCTGGTGCTTTAGCCACTGTTCCACTTAGGGGCCTAGCAGCCTATGAGTCAGAAAATTAGAATATCTACATTCTCAGTCTCATTCTACCTCCTCCATATAATAGGAAAAGGGTCCTATTGCCTCCATATAATAGAGATTTATTTCTGGAGTCTGGGTGTTTCCAAATGATGCTATGCTCAACAAATGTTTCAATATACATGTGTGCACTTGTTCCTAGTCAAGATTTACCTTTCCTAGGCTGCCTAAGGAGTCTATGTTTTTATTAGCCTGTCCTCTCATCCACCTTTATTTGTTCTCTGCCTCAGACTAGACTGTTCTTAGTTCTTCTCCTGGCCCTTCAAAACAGAAGCAAGTTGTTATAAGAACTCCTTTATTTGGTATGTAAAAAAGCTCTATAACATCTGGCCCCTACCTTTCCAGTCTTTTTATCCAGTACTCCCCTCCAAGAACTCTCTACTGGTAGTCAGTCAACAAAGTGTTGTACTATATACTGTGGGCCCACTACAGTCTAGGGCACACCTACCTACTGACTGTTTCACCTACATGATGTTCGATGGTCTTTTTCTTTGCCCTTATCCTGGCTATAATGCCTTCTTTTCTCATCTCTATCTCTTGGCACCTTCCAAATAAAGCCTGTCTTAACCCTCTTAATTCTAGTACCTTTTTTTCTTTTAATTCTTTCCTATTTATCCTACAGGGATGTAATTGGCCCGTATATACGTTTGCTTGTCTTCCAGATTATATTGTGAGCATCTTGAGAGTAAGAACTATCTTTTGCTTTTTTATAAGCATGAGGCCTGGAAATAGTGGGAACTTAATAAAATGCTTATTGACTAACTGTCTTGGAATCTCTGAATTTCTTCATGAACAGGCTCAAGCATAATTTTCTCTGTGAAATCTTTCTTAGTCCTCCCAGTTTCTAGTCTCTTTCCCTCCTAACTTATTTTGGATTTGTTTTGACTATATCTATATCTGTATTTATGTGCATCTCTCTCTCTCTCTCTCTCTCTCTCTCTCTCTCTCTCTCTCTCTCTCTCTCTTCCTTCTTTTCTTCTTATTTTTGTTGTTCCTGTTCTTGTTCTTCTTGTTCTTCTTCTTGATCTTGTTTTTTGATCTTGTTCTTGTTCTTCTTTCTTTTTCTTTCCATCCATTTATCTCTACCAATAGAATATAGTCTATTGTAGTAGTAATAGTACTTGTAGTCTAATATAGTCAGGGACTATTTAATTTTTGTCTTTGAATACCCAGTGAGTGTCACAATACCGACACATAGAAGGTATTTAATAACTGCTTAGCAATCAATTAATTGATCCAATTCCCTACCTAAGGAAAACAACACCCTCCTTTTACCAGTATAATTTTCCTGAGTCACTAAACAATAAATTTGCCCTTCCCCCTAAGTCCTAGAGAATTTTCTCAACTAAGTCACTCTTCTCTATTTTACTGTCTTCTTTTCTGCACCCACAGATGTGGGATCTTCCATCAGTTGTTCAACTGAAGTCTTAGGCCCAGAGAGGCTACTCACCACCAATTAACATATATAACCATCAACCATCCTTTATCCTCAGGTATCTGGTGACTTTGCAATTATACTTAGAATTCCTGGTCTATGCTCACAGTTATCAAGAGGTGAGTGCTCTGTGTTTGCAAGTGGATCTTTCAAGTAATTCTCCTGCTCATTTACTGCTCTAACATTCATTTAGATATGGTAGAAACTTACTCTCCCAGATTATTCTGCTAAGGTTGATATGTGTGTATATGTGTATAAATGTGTTCATGTTTATATGTATAGCTATATCTGCATTTATATGTGTATACATGCATGCATAGACACACACACACACACACACACACACACACATATATATATATATATATATACATATGATAAATATTGTGTGTATATGGGTAGCTAGGTGATGCAATGGATAGTGCACTGGTCCTGGAGTCAGGAGTACCTGAGTTCAAATTCAACCTCAGACACTTCACATATACTAGCTGTATGATCTTGACCAAGTCACTTAACCCTGATAACCCTGCATTCAGGGTCGTCTCCTATCCTCCTGATTCATATCTGGTCACTGAACCCAGCTCTAGAGGAGAAAGCAAGGCTGGTGACTTAACAGAGTCACCTCACTTAAATCCAATTCACTAGCATGTCATATCATCACCTCCCTAATGTCATGATCTTCTTCGAGAAGGAAGGACAGACAACAATATATGTATATATATTCATACATACATACATGTTTATATGTGTGTGTATTATTCAATGATTGCAACTTGAGTTTCTTTCTTTAAAAGCTATAGTGGAATTGAGGGGGAAATTCTGTGGAGTACCATTCAAGATCTCTTGGCTCTGGGAAGAAGCATATCATTTAGCAGTGGTTGCTTATGTTCCCAGAGTAAATAATTTCTATTCCCATCACTATATGAAAATGGAGAATTTATTTCATCCTAGCATCCATCTTGATCCCTTTACATAGCATTGCCTGGATTTATGAGGATTATATTTGATAATTATGATGATAATATTAACAACTTGTGCTTGTAGAGCATTCTTAACTTTTCAAAGCACTTTCATCTATCTTATTTCACTTTATACTCTTCCTCCTAACCCTAGGTGGTAGATAGAGAAGGTAGTGTTATTTTCTAAATGAGGTACTGAGATCTAGGGAGGTAATGACTTTCCCAAGAGTAGACAGTCAATAAAAGGCAGAATCGGAATTAGAATCTAGGGATCTTGATGGAGGGATGTGGTAGGGGGAGTTGATCCATTTACTGACAGATGTAGTGTAGAAACTGAAGGCACATGTAGAGGGGAAGTCCTTCATCTAGGTATATCCCTTGTCAACATTTGATGTAGTCTATAAACTTCTATCACTACAGGAAGCATTCTCCAGTTAGAACCAGTATGCTACTGGCCTTCAGGCTTCCTATTGAAGTTGTTACCAGTTTGTTATCCAACATATCCAGCTCAGAACAGAAATAGGGAAACAGATTATAAAACCAAAACCAAACCAAAATAAAAATATCAACAAGCATTATGGTACTTTTGGGGGGCATGGGAAAAAGGCAAAAACAATTCCTAATGGAATTTACTAATTCTAATGGGGGAGAAAATATGCTAATAAATGTCTACTTACTAGAAACAGAAACTGGAAGGAAGGTAACTTTAAAAGTGAAAGTATTAGCCATGGGGAAACCAGAAAAATCTCTTATAAAGAATGACATTTGAGCCAATTTTTGAAGGAAACCAGAAGTTCTAAGAGACTGACATTAGGAGGGGAAAGTCTTCCAGGTATAGGGGACTGAGAAAACAAAGGCAAAAAGATGAGAGAACCAGCATCAGGTTCAAGGAACAAGAAATAGGCTAAAATGACTGCACTGTGGGATGAGTGGAGGGGACTAGGGTACAAGAAGACTGAACATATAGGAAGGAGAAGAATTTTAAATGCTGAAGGACTTTATAGTTCCTCTTGAAGGTAAGAAAAAGCCACTGAGGTTTATTGTGTGAGAAGGGGGCATGATCAGAACTCTACTTTAGAAAAACCTTCTTGGCAGCTGAATGGTGGGAATGGTGTGGACTACTTAATTCAGGTAGAGTAATTAAGAGGCACAATATTCTATGAGACAGATAATGAGGAACTGAATTAGGGTAATGGCTGAGTGGAGAGAAGAAGACTTATAGGGGAAGGTGAATGAAGAAATAAGGTATGACAACTAATTGGCTATATAGTGTAAAGGAGATTGAAGAGTTGGTAAAAATGGATTACAATCTGGGTTATCTGGAAGGGCAATGGTTGTCTTCACAGTAACAGGGAAGTTTGGAAAAGGGGAAAAATTTTTGGGAAAGACAATGAGATTTGTTTTGACATCCTAAATTTGAAATGCCTTACAGGCACCAGGACTTTACCTCAAAGAGCAATGATGCTAGTCCTGAAAAGCCTGAACAAGTCAGGACTGTGGATGGGACTGAGTTAACCAGACAAAACTCAGTGCATTACATCCCTAAAGCTTAAATCTTTTTGTGGCTCATGTCCAACTGCTCATTGCCTATTACTCATACTCATGCCCAGGGTCCTGCATCTCTTAATAGAATATGAGGCCTTGGATAGCAGGGACTATTTGATTTTTTTGTCTTGTATCTCTAGAGTCTAGCACAAATCTAGTATAGAGTATTTAGTTAATAAATGCCTATTAATTAATTAACTGATCTCAGTGAAAGAGTGGGGATGAAAGCTAGGGGAACAGGTTTATAATGGAAAGGACGCTTTGAAGTCAATCAGAGGATTTGAGTTAAAATCTGTGCCTGTGTATTTACAATGTACATAATCCTTCTCAAATCATTCCCTTTTCTAGCCTCAAATGACTCCTCTAGCTCTAAATTCTGTAATTAGTTAAATAATCTGAGAGTGATTGGCATGACTAGTGGTTGGGCCTGGTTCAGTGACTGATCTTTGCAAGAAGACATCATCAACAATCATGGATATACTTGTTTTCATATTGTAAACTCCCAATAGAATATAAATGCTCCTTGAGAATAGGGACTGGTTTTTGTTTTTCTTCATATCCTCAGTGCTTTCCACATATTAGGTACCAAATAAATGTTTGATGTCTGGCATACATTATCCACCAATTCTGTGCAAGGCAAGGCAGGTTCAAGATTGCAAAATTTCTTTGTTGGCAGAATTTTGTTGAGAAAAGATGTATACAATGAAAAAGCCAACCAGATGGTAAGTTAAATGAACAATGAGTAAAAAAAATCATGAAATATTATAGAAGCAAGAGGAGAAGCTTACTTTGGGGTGGGTCACCGTGGGAATTCTCTGGAGAATTGAAGCAACAGTGGTTTGATAAGCTATTTGAATTAACATTCAGCGGAGGCCTACCAAGGTCCCTATGTCTTAGTTGTGGCCCCTCCCTTTGTTTTTTTCATTTCATTTTTTCTAATTATATGTAAAGTTAGTTTTCAACATTCATTTTTTGCAAGAGTTTTGAGTTCCACATTTTTCTCCCTCCCTTCCCTCTACTCCCTTTCATGGAGTAATCTGATATAGGTTAAATATATATAAAATCATGTTTAGCATATTTCCATATTGATCATATTGTGAAAAAGAATCAGAACAAAAAGGGAAAACAATCACAAGAAAGAAAAAATCAAAAAATAAATTTTAAGAAGTGAAAATAGTATGCTTTGTCTGCATTGAGACAGCATTGGGTGAACCCCTGGATCTAGATGGCATTTTCCATCACAGGTCTTTTAGAATTGTCTTTGCTTATTGAACTACTGAGAGGAGCTAAGTCTATCATAGTTCATATGATGCTGCTATTAAGTACTGTTCTCCTAGTTCTTTTCCCTTCACTTAGTATTAGTTCATGTAAGTCTTTTCAGGTTTTTCTGAATCATGATTTTTTACAGACAAGAGTATTCCATCACATTCAACCCATAATTTGTTCAGCCATTCCACAATTGATGGATATCACCTCAATTTCCAATTTTTTGCTACTATTAAAAAAAGTTGGGTGGGTCTTTGGAATACAGAACAATATCTTTTGGGGGGCATAGTTCCAAATTATTCTCCAGAATAGTTGGATCAGTTCATAACTCCACCAACAGTGAACTAGTGTTCTAATTTTCTCACATCTCATCCGACATTTATCATTTTTTGATATATTAGCCAGTCTGATAAGTTTGAGGTGATATCTCAGAGTTGTTTTAGTTTGCATTTCTCTAATCAATAATAATTTAGACCATTTTTTCATATGACTACAGATAGCTTTAATTTCTTCATCTGAAAACTGCCTGTTCATATACTTTGACCATTTATCAATTGGGGAATGACTTGTATTCTTATAAATCTGACTCAGTTCTCTATATATTTTAGAAAATGAGTCTTAACAGAGTTAGCAGAGAAAAGAGAAAATCCTTAATGAATCTAGCCCAAAGCTTTTATCCTCCCAAATTATGTCTGATTAGAGAATTGCTTGCTCCAAAGAACAGAAACCAGAAGCTTGGTAAATAATGGGAGAGTTCAGGTTTCAATTAGAAGATATTGGAAACTTAATGGGTTTGGGTACCATTGTTACACATTAAAAGATTCTCAGAAGCAAGACTTTAGTTGTTTGATCATGGTCCTTCAGAGATAGGGAAGAGACAGGGGAGGGGAGTGAGAACTTAGAGAAGTTTCCTGCTTTACCGGGGAATAACCCCCCACCCCAACCTGAGAAGAACAGGTCACATTTGATAGGTTAGGGCAGTCTCTGACTTTATTGCCATATTTTCCAGGTGTAATTGTGGGTGACTGAACCTTTAAGATATGATCTATTCCTTGCTCCCCATCACCAAATTAGTCAAATTATTGTTGTCAGTGGTTACTGTAGTACAGATATCAGAATTTAGAGTCAGAGAGGGTATAGGAGGTAATGTAATAATTGAATGTTTATTCAGTTATTAGCATAATTCTTAAATTTCTGTTGTCAAGTTTAATCATATGTTGGTTTGAGTTATCTTTTTGAAGTCACTATTTAACAAATTTAGTGAGAGAAAAATGTGCTTTCATTTCCATGAATACAATTAAATGTTTTCCCGTGTCATTTTTATGTCAGGGACCAAGGCTTAGTGAATATGCCATATACTGATATGTGCAAGGATAATGTTCACAGAGATGACCTCTACACTTAATTCAAACTTATTTGAATAAGCAGTTTTGGTTGCAACAGGGAAAGAGATTTTGCTTATTTTAGAAAATTCCAGAACTTTGGGGGTAGTTGACACCAGGAAGTGGAATTGAAAAGGAGGATTGCTATTGTTTGTCCTTTGTTCTCTTAAGAGGAACAAGACAAGTGAAGAGGGCTTCACTCAAAGAAAGAGAAAGAAGTCTTGCATCTGAAAAATCTTCTGGTCATGGGAAATAGAAGAGCAGGTGGGTGGGTGAACTGAGAAGCTGATAGCATAAAGAAAGAATAAGCAAGTTAGAAACCTTGAAATAAGGTTTTAGGTGTTATCAGCTGGCCCCAAGAATCAGTATCCTCTGAAGGGAAAGAAAATCATGAAGCTCTTAAGCCAAATTGTCAGTTCCATGAGTTTAAATGTCTGTCTCCAAATCTTCTACACCTGAAGGTGTAGAAGAAAACATACATTTTATGACTGGATGCTAAAAAGCCTTTCCATCTGATAAATTTCTTATTCTTTACCTCCCTATTATTTTTAGTTAAATGTATTTTATTTTAAGATTTTGTATAAGGACAAGCAATGGAAGGTTTGATTAAGTGATACTGCAAAACATGATATTGAACCTGGACTATTGACTTATAGGTCCAGGGTTGCAATCAGAGTCTAGAAGTTTAATCAGACTAATAAATGATAGGTCCAGGGTTGCACAATCAGAGTAGAAGTTTAATCAAACTAACAAATGATATGTCTAGGGTTGCAAATCAGAGTCTAGAAGTTTAATCAAACTAATAAATGATGAACTTATACAACAAAATGTTTATTGCAATTGTTGCTTTTTCTTGTCATGGACTGAAAGATAATGCAATTACTGTCTCCTCCCCATTTCTAAAATTCACCTAATATTTTCCTATCTTGTTTTTGCTGCTCCTGTTCTCTTTCTTGGAATGACTTCTTTGTTCTTCTCTATGAATTCATGATTCATGAATCTTTCATGGCCTAACCGAAATTCCATATTTTCTATTAAACTTCTTATGACCCTTCCCTCCTATAGGGATCCCTCTCCCTACTTTTAACTCATAACACATGGATGGTGTCACTTATCTGACCATCAATCATGCTATATGTTAATGTCTTTTGTATTGTTCCCCTACAATATTGTTCTTCCTTTTTTTTTTTTTTTAACTTTCCATATCATACCCTTCTTTCTTTGAGACTATAAGCCCCTACTGGGTAAAGTTCTTGCTTTGCTTATTATACTCTTCCTTTTGCCTGAAGGCAACTATTATTAGCATTAATTACCAATCATTTATTAGGCACCTACTCTGTGTTAGACATTGTGTTCACAACTGGGGATAAAAAAGACAAAAAGGAGATTGATCCAATACAGGAAAAAATTTGTAGTATATGCAAAATATATATACAAGATAACTTAGGAAATATTCCCATCTGTCTCCTCCTCCTCTGCCTCCTAGTCACTAGTAGCCCCATGTCCTGTCCTTTTAGAGTCCTATAGCTGTGTGATAAATTCATATAAAAACAGAAAGATGATATAAAAAAGAGAAGATAATAAAGGTACAAAAGAGGCACAAATGTTTATAAGAGTTTATAAGAGTTAGAGTTTATTTCCATTAGGGGAATCAAGGAAAGCAACATAGAAGAGGTGGCATTTGATCTGACTTTGGGAAGGTAAGATTTTAATAGTCAACTATTAGGGAGGGAGAGGATAGAAGAAGAAATAACGAGTAGAGAGGCACAAAGATACAAGATTTAGAGTGATCCATAGATGTAGGGTTGAGGCAGTAAAGATAATTTAGAGCAATAGTTCTCAAATTGTGGTCTGGATACCACTTCCAGGGTATCTGTGAAACCAAAAATATTTTCATAATAACACTAAGATGTTATTTTCCTATTTTACTCTCATTCTTTCATAAGTGTGTAGTGGGGTTTTCTAGAGATGATCTATGATCCCATGATCTGTAAATTAAAGATTTAACTGCTAATATGAAGACTGAGTTAATATCTCATCCGCAGAATTATTCTCTTGACTTACATTGAATTTATCTGGTATCAACACCAACTAATCATCGAAAAAGATGTTCTTTTATGTGTAAACTTAACAACAAGCACAAGTGGGGCTGAAATATTCCTTATGTTTAAAGAACTTTTTGAGTCCCTTGGCTTAGCTTCCAATACATGGGGTTAAACCAATGGTGAGGATTTCTGGGGCAGAGCTAATATGAGAGTAGAGAAGCATTCAGCTCGACTCTCCCAAAATCTCTATCTAAGCAACTTTAAAATTACTCCTCAAATTGAATTCTGGAGTCACAGAGACAACAAAAGGTCAGAGCCAGACATTCTTCTAGTCCAAGACAACATAGCAGGTCAGAAAGTGAGTTGGGGGAGGAGGGGACCCCAAGACCATATGGATGGCACACCAGTGGTGAAACTAGGCAGAAGTGACAAGCAGCAGGAGCTTAGGTGCTCTCAAGCCAAAGCCAAGTAGACTGGGCAACTGGTCAGAAAGAGATTACAGGAGACTCCTGTGCTCACACTGGACATAAGACTAGATGATGTTTGGAAACTCCAATGGGTTCACTTTTGAGTTGTAGTTCACGGATGGAGAGGAGCTCGTTCAGTCAGGAAACACTGAGGGGCAGTATCATTTCACCTCCAAGGGACTTGATTATGTTAGGATGATGCAAAAAAAATAGATAGGTGAGAAAGAGGAAGGTCCTGGAAAAGTGGGATCGGAAGAGGAAGAATGGGGATTTTCTCACATAAACAAAGCACAAAAGAAAGAGCTTTTACAATTGGGGAAAACTCTAGGGTGGAGCAGCCAAAATTTGAACCTCACTCACATCAAAATTGGTTCAAAAAAGAGAAAAACTGTATATACACACACTCAAATGGGTAATAGAAATCTATTTTTATCGACAGGGAAGTAGGAAGAGAAGAAGATAAGAGAAAGAGTGGAAGAGAATAAAAAAGGCAGCATTAAGAAAAAACAGACTTTGGAGAAGTAACAGAATAAAAAAGAGAGAATGAAAGGTAAACAGAAGAAAATGAAATGAAATTCATGGTTAGTAATCATAACTGTGATTGTTAATAGGATGAAATCACCCATAAACTGAAACAGATAGCAGAATGGATTAGAAAACAGAATTCAACAATATATTGCTTATTAAAAAGCACTTGAAACAGAAACACACCTAAAAAGATAAAATAGGGACTGGTATAGACTTTATTATGCTTCAGCTGAATTTTAAAAAGATCATGATCTCAGACAAAGCAGAAGCAAAAACAGACCTATTTAAAAGGGATAAGTAGAGAAATTATATCTTGCTAAAAAGTACCATAGAAAGTGGAATAATATTAATAATAAACATATACACCAAATGATATAGTGTTTAAATTCTTAAAGAAAAAGTTAAATGAATAATAGGAGGAAAAAGACAGTAAAACTATACCAGTGGGACATTTCAACTTTTCTCTTTCAGAACTAGATAATTCTGACTAAATATATATAAAAAAGAAGTTATGGAAATGAATAGAGCCTTAGAAAAGTTAAATATGATAAATCTCTGGAGAAAAATGAAAGGAAATACAAAAGAATATAACTTTTACACAGCCAGTATATAGCATCTTTAAAAACATTAATCATATATTGGAATCCAAAAAATTCACAAACAAATGCACAAAAGTAAATCAATTAAACTCAATTTTTTTAGATCATAATGTAATAACATTACATTTAATAAAGAACTGTGGAAACTGATTAAAAGCTAACTGGGAACTAAATAATGTAACTGTAAAGAATGAGTGGGTCAAAAAACAAATAATAGAAACAATCAATAATTTCATTAAAAAGAATGACAACAATGATACAACGACCCCAAATTTGTGCAGTGCAGCCAAAGCAGTACTTAGGGGACAATTTAAACATCTAAATGCATATATCAATAAAAAAGAGAGAAAAAACAGATCAATAAATATGGTATGGAGCTAAAAAAAACTAGAAAAAGAAAAAATTATAAATCCCTAGTTAAACACCAAAATGGAAATCCTAAAAATCAAGAAAGAAATTAATAAAATTGGAAATAAAAAAAATCATTGGTGTAAAAACTGAAAAGGGTATATGCATCACTAAAAAAAATGAACTTAAATCAATTATTAGAAGTTATTTTGCCTAGTGATATGCTAGTGAAACTGACAACCTAAATGAAATGGATCAATATTTTCAAAAATGTAATTTGCCTTGATTAACAAAGGAGAAAATAGAATATTTCAATAAACTTATTTTAGAACCATCACCCCCCCCCCCAGTAACAAGTGGCTTCACCAATGAAGTCTATCAAAGATTAAAGGAACAATTAATCCCAATTCCCAATTCTATATAAAATATTTGGAAAAAAGGTAAATAAAGAGTCCTACTGAATTCCTTTGATGACACAAATATAGGGTTTTTTTTTTTGTTTTTTGGAAAGGCAATGGGCTTAAGTGGCTTGCCCAGGGTCACACAGCTAGGTAATTATTTAAGTGTCTGAGGACAGATTTGAACTCAGGTCCTCCTGACTCCAGGGCTGGTGCTCTATCCACTGCACCACCTAGCTGCCCCCACAAATATAGCTTTGAATTCTAAAACATGAAAAGCAAAAATAAAGAAATAAAACTATAAATTAATTTCCTTGATGAATATTGATACAAAATTTTAAATACTAATAAGAAGATTATAGTAATATATCACAAATTTCATGCACTATGGCCAGATGGGATTCATACCATGAATGCAGAGTTGGTTCAATATTAGGAAAACTAAAGAACTATATCAATAACAAAAACAACAAAAGTCATATGACTACATCAATAGATGGAGAAAAAGTTTTTGACAAAATACAGCACCCATTCTTAATTAAAACACTAGAAAGCATAAGTATCAACAAATGATTCTTAAAACGATAAGTAGGATCTATCTTAATCCAAGAATAAGAATTATCTGTATAAAGGGGATAATTAGCATCAGGAGTGAAGCAAGGATGTCCATTATTACCACTATTATTCAATATGGTACTAGAAATGCTACTAAAGCAATAAAATAAAAAAAGAAATAGAAGGAATAAAAATAGGCAATGAAGAAACAAAAGTATCACTCTTTACAGATGATATGATTTTATACATAGAGAACTCTAATGGATCAACTATAAGCTAACTAAAACAATGAATAACTTCATCAAAGTTGTAAGATAAAATAAATCCACATAAATCACCAGCATTTCTATATACTAACCACAAAATCCAGCAAGAATAGATAGAAAAAAATTCCACTTAAAATAACTTAGACAATATAAAATACTTGTGAGTTTACCTGCTAAGGTAAACTCAGGGATTATATGAATATAATTACAAAACATTTTTCCATGTAATTGAAGACAGAGTTAAACAATTGGAGAAATATTAATTGTGCATGGATAGACTAAGTCAATATAATAAAAATGACAAGTCTAAATTAATTTACTTGTTCAGTGCCATACCAAACTTCTAGAGTTAGAATTAGTAAAAACAGTAAAACAAAATTCATCTGGAAGACCAAAAAAGTCAAGAATGCCAAGGGAATCAATGAAAAAAAAAAGTTAAGATGGCCTAGCAGTTTCAGATTTCAAACTATATTTCAAAGGATTAATCATGGAAACAATCTTGTATTGACTAAGAAATAGAGCTAGGTGGCACAATAAATAGAGCAATAGCCCTGGAGTCAGGAGGACCTGAGTTCAAACTTGGCCCCAGACACTTGAAACCTTCTAGCTGTGTGAGCTTGGGCAAGTCATTTGACTCCATTGCCTCACAAAAGGCAAAAGAAAAAAGAAAGAAAGAAACAGTGATGAATCTGAGGAAGAGATTAGATACACAATACACAATAGTAAAAGACTATCATAATCTAAAAATAGATAAACAAAAAGAGCCAAAGTTTTAGGGTAAGAAATAAACATTTGACAAAAATTGTCAGGAAAACTGGAGAGCAGTTTGGTAGAAACTAGGTTTAGATAAATATCTCATATCACATATCAAGATAATGTCAAAATGAATAAAGTAATTAGGCATAAAGGGTAATTAAATTAGGGGAGCATGGAAAATTTCATCTGTTAGATTTATGAATAAGGAAAGAATTTAGGACCAAACAAGCAATAGAAGGAATTATGGGAAACAAAATAGTTTCATTTCATAAAATTAAAGTTTCTGCTACTTTTCTGCAGCCAAAATTAGAAGGAAAACAGAAAATTGGGGAAAATTGGGGGAAAAAACTTTTGCAACAAGTTTTTCTTATAAAAATTCTATTTCTTAAATTATATATATATATATTTATATATGAAACTGAGACAAATTTATAAAGATAAGAACTGTTCCCTAATTGATAAATGCTTAAAAGCATTTACACTCACTTTTCAGAAAGGAAACCAAAGCTATCAGTAATTGCATGAAAAAATGCTCTAAATCACTGCTAATTAGAAAAAGGAAAATCCTAATAACTCAGGTCACTCAATGAGTGATGTCTGGCTAACATGACAGAAAAGGACAATGACAAATGTTGGAAGGGATGTGCAAAAATTGGGGCAGTAGTGGAGTTATGAACTAGTCCAACCATTCTGAAGAATTTAGAATTAAACTCAAAGGGTTATAGAACTGCACAATTAGAAATACCACAAATAGGTCTCTATCCTAAAGACATCGAAGAAAAGAGGAAAAAGACAAAAAAAATATAGCAATTCTTTTTTTTGTCATGTCAAAAAATTGGAAATTGAGGGAATGTCCTTTAATTGAGGAATGGCTAAACAAATTGTGCAATATTATTGTGATGGAATACTACTGAGCTATAAAACTGATGAATAGGATTGTTTCAGAAAACCCTGGAAGTGAGCAGAACCAGGAGAATATTGTACACAATAATAGTAATATGTAGGGATGACCAACTTTGAAAGACTTAGCTACATTGTTCAAGACAATGATCCAAGACAATTCCAAAGGATCCATGATGAAAAATGCTATCCACTTTTAGAGAGAGAACTGATGAACTGAGTGCATTATTCTTTTTAATTTTCTTTATTTTTATAGTTTTATTTTATGCATACATTTTATAATGTGGTTAATATGGAACTATGTTTTACATGACGTCACAGGTAAACTGAGAATCAAATTGTTTACTTCCTCAAGGAGAGGGGAAGGATAGGAGGAAAGAAAAGAATTTGAAACTCAAAATTAAAAAAAAAAGATTGTTAATTTTTTTACTTGTAATTAAAAATTAAATTAAATTAAAATAATTAAAAATAAGACAGTAAAACTGCTGGAATTTTAGCAATAATCAGGGCAGTGGCACCAAATTGTCCCAATGGCTTCCTATTCTTCACTGCCAGGGAACCCAAAGTTTTATATAAAAAAAAAAGCCAGTATCATTTAGGATGCCTGTGATGAAACAATTCAAAGGACTAATTTTATCAAATCTCCATCTGTAAGGAATTATTTTGTTTTTAATCTTCTGTGCACTGCAAAATATACATGAAACATTTCTATTGCATACCAAAGTACAAAATCTGTCTGGAAGAAAAGCAATTGTTCAATTGTTTGAGTCCTGAACTAAACTAGTTGCTCTTTCCAGGGAACACCATTTTTACTTGAAAAGACTGCTTGACAGAAAATGATTATTCTGAGTTGGTTATTTGACAGACATTTTTTTGAAAATGAATTTAGTGAGTTTCACTTCAAGAACTGACAATATTTGTTGCCAATGATAAAATTTGGGCTTTCAAGGGAAAATAAGAATTTTGGAAGACTTGTATTTGCCAACTGTGAGCTTGACAGCTTCCCAATACATAGGGTCTTTTCTGATGAGATCAGAGGTGATATTAATAAATGTGATTTTTTTTGGATATTGTATAATGAAATGTGTCAACATTTGGGAGAATAATTCAGTGAATCAATATTTTCCAAATGACAAATATAGGAGATTACAAAATCATGCATGGGCAAAAGATCTATTCAAAGCTGGTTTGAGTTAGACTTTAGGACTTAAATGCCAAGTTTATGCATTAGATAAAGGGGAACATTTGGAAATTTTAGGGAAGGAGAATGAGAAAATCAGAGCTGAACATTAGGAAGATAGTGCTTTGGAGGGAAAGGCTGACAGCTGGAGGATAGTTTAGGAAGCTATTATAATACAGATAAGATCAAGGAGGGCTCAATATGGTGGTGATTTTACCCACTATGAATTTATGATATATTAAAATACTTTTTTGGGTCTTCATTGTTACTCTGCAATATTTCTATTCTAATTTTACTGACTCTTTATCTCATTCCCCAGTTAAGGACCCTCTGAAGGGCTGTTCTTAACTTTCTTGTATGTCTGAACTCCTGTGAAAGTCTGGTATATCTTAGGAATATCTTCTTAGGGGCAGCTAGGCAATGCAGTGGATAAAAAGTAATGGGTCTGAAATCAGGGAGACTTGTATTCAAATTCAGCCTCAGATACTTACCGGCTGTTTGATCCAGCAAAAGTCATTTAACCACAGTTTCTTCAAATGTAAAATGAGGATAACAGTAGCAGCTATCCCCGCTAGGGTCTTTGGGAGGATCAAATGGAATAGTATTTCCAAATCACTTAGTACAGTGGCTGGTACATAATAAGCATTAAATAAAAATATTTTCTTCTCAGAATGTTTTAAATCCATGAAATAAAATTTATAATATTATAGCTCATTATTTTGAAATATAGTTATCAAAAATATTTTTAAAAGTTCATGGACCTCAGGCTAGCCATCCTTGCTCTAGGCCTTGCCTATCTATCTTTGTATGCTTATGGATCTGTTTGTCTATAAGAGGACTATATTTTGACCTGACCATTTCTTTCTTTTGCTCTAAAACCTTCAGTGGATTTCTCTGATTATTTAAGGCTCTGACTCCATGTTGTCTCTCTAGTCTTATTTCATATTAGTCCTTTCTATACAATCTATGTAAGCTAAAGGTTCAGTGGTTTCCATCACTGGAATCAGGAAGACTCCTCTTCCTGGAGTCCAAATCTGGTCTCAGTTGCTTAGTAGCTGTGTGACCCTGGGCAAGTCACTTAACCCTGTTTGCCTCAGTTTCCTCATCTGCAAAATGAACTGGAGAAGGAAATGACAAAGCACTCCAGTATCTTTGCCAAGAAACCCCAAATGGGATCACAAAGAGTCACACCTGACTGAAATCTCTGAAAAACAGCCAAAACTTAGTCTATACTCTAGCCAAATGGAACCTCTCCAGTCCCCAAAGCATGCTCTGGGTTCTTTATACCTTTTCCCAGGATGCTTCCAACATCTCTTCTCACCTTTTCCTGATGAATTTCCTCTCACACCTTTTAAAATCCCAATCAAAGGTTATCTATTAAGTGAAATGTGACCTATTCTCCCCCTTGATGGTGAAAGGACTGAGGCTTTTCCCAAAGCTTTTAATTTTTGCACTCTCATGTAAAATATTTGGTATCATAGTTATTGTTTTATGTGTCTTTTTATTCTCCTAGGAGATTGAGTGCCTTGATGGCAGAAGCTGTTTTTTTTTTTTATTATTTTTTAGGTTTTTGCAAGGCAATGGGGTTAAGTGGCTTGCCCAAGGCCACACAGCTAGATAATTATTAAGTGTCTGAGATCGAATTTGAACTCAGGTCCTCCTGACTCCAGTACCAGTGCTCCATTCACTACGCCACCTAGCTGTCCCACAGAAGCTGTTTTTAATTTAAACTTTATACTCTGCTTTTCTGCACACACACACACACACACACACACCCATAAATACAATAGGTGCTTAATACCTATTGCCCCAACTTTAATCTGACCTAGTGGTTCTTTACAATTAACACAAGTATTCAAGAAAATGAGATTTTGAACAACTATAGAACACTTGGCCTGGAGTTAGAAAGACCTGAATTCAAATCCAGACTCTGATACTTGTGATCCAGGCAAGTCACTTAACCTCAGTATCTTCAACTATAAAACAGATAATGACACTTATCTTCCAGAGTTGTTATGAGGATCAGATGAAATAATAGCAGTAAGGTACTCAGTGTCTAGAACATCTATGTTAACTTTTATAATTAAGTATATTTTCTATGGAAAAATCTCAAATTCTGGAGAGATCTTCATGTATTTTAATGAATCATTGGTGGAACTGAACTTGTTCAGTCATTCTGGAAAAAAAATTTGGAACTCTTTGATCCAGTGAGTTCACTACTAGACCAACACCCCAAAGAGATCAAATAAGATATATATATATATATATATATATATATATATATATATATATATATATATTTAAAGTAGCATTTTGGATAGGTGCAAAGAACTGGAAATCGAGGGGGTGTCCATCAATTGTGGAATAGCTAAACAAGTTGTGATATATGAATATTTGTAGTGTAAACTGTGACATATAAAAACTTATAGTGTAAGAAATGGTGGATGTGTGCACAAATATTAGGTGAAATGAACAGAACCAGTAGAACAATTTATACAATAATAGTATTATAAAGACAAACAACTTAAAAGGAATTCTGATGAACACAAGGACCATCCACAGTTCCAGAGGACTAATGATAAAACACCTACTTCCAAATAGTACTGAGGCAATTTGGGGATGGGAAAAGAAGGGACCATGGCCAATGTGGGAATTTGTTTTATGTGACTAATATACTCCTTACAATCTTATTCTATTAAATTATCATCAGAGTCAGGAAGTCAGTAAGAGTCAGGAAGCATAGATTAGTAAATAGAGAGCCAGGAAAACCTGAGTTCAATTAAAGCTTCTGAGAGTATGACCCTGGGCAAGTCACTTGACCACTCTAGGTCCAAAGCAATTCTCTAAAGACTCTAAGTCATAGAGAAGAGAGTTCTGCCCTGATTGGGTTCCCTGAACAAATAAAAATCCAATTCCCATACCCATTATTGAAAAATAACACAAAATTCCCAGAATAACTTCCATCCAAATTATCACAAATTTCATATTGCTGGATTCTGAATTAAGGGCATCTAAATCTTGTTTTTCCTTTATACGCTTTACAACTATACTGCCCTTCCATGTCCCTCTTTGAGTAAGAACCGATTTATCTTTGGAGCCCAGTAATGAAGCATTTGCCATTAACCACTTTATGACTTTTTTCATATATGCACCAAGAAGCAAAGGCAAAATTACATTGGTGAGTTATTAAAAACAGGACTCAATGCTGGAATTATTTATTACTTTTTTAATGTTGCACGACAGTTTATTTTACTTCTGAATCTTTAATTTTAAAAGTCCCTGACCCTGAAATAAATTCTTATTCCAAAAGCTAAGAAAGGTCAATCTTGTTGGACAGATTTGACCTTGGTGGGCTACCAGGTAGTTTCTGGGAAAATAACATTCACATTCCCATTCAAATTTAATTAAGCACCTGTGACCTGAGGATCTGCTGTGTTCAGTGCTCAGGAGTAGAGAATGTCCGTATTCAGTCTTCTCTATGTCACCCTGCCATGGGCCTGCTGGACACCTCTATCCAGAAGAATCTCAACTTGTTCAAAATATACCTCATAATCTTCATCCCCAAAGATCTTTTGCTGCTCTCTCCTAGCTACTTAAAGGAGTATCAGTTTCCATTCACTTGGGTTGACACCGCTGGAGTCACTCTCCATTATTCACTCTCACTCATTCTCTTCAGTCAACCAGTTACTAAGACTTATCGATTCTCCCTCTACATTCCTCACCTTTTTCCACTCATGGAGCCATCACCCTGGTTCAAGGCTCATCATCCCCGGCCAAAACTATTGTAATAGGCTCCTCAAGCTGTTGGGAGTGGGCAACAAACTAGGCTGTTTTTGAAATGGAGCCTGTGAAAGCTCATGTGCTAATCAAGAGTGGAATTAGGAATGAGTGGCTGCTGCACTCTACTGGAATGAAATAGGAAGGCAGGAAGGAAGGAAGGCAGGAGGGAGGGAAAGAAGGAAGGAAGGAAGGGAGGGAAGGAGGAAGGTAGGAAGGAAAAAAGAAAGGAGGAAAGTATGAAAGTAGAAAAGAAGGAGGGAAGGAAGGAAGGAAAGATGGAAAGAATGAAGGAAGAAAAGAAGGAAGAAAGACAGGAATGAAGCAAGGTATGGAAGAGAAAATCAGCAAGCCTCACCAAGAGGGTCCTAGGTAGGAAAGAATTTCCCAAATCACCCAATAGTCCCCATCTGAATGTTCCCCTGCCTCAGTTTAGTTCCTGGATTCCAGTGAAAAACAACTCCCCAGTAAAGAGTTAAAAGCTGCTTCTTTCCAGTGACTCATCAGTCCCTGCTCTGGTTTCTCTCTTTCCTTGATAAATGTTAGCTCAGGCCTATCTTCCTTTATCCTGTGGCCTTTGTGAGTTATGGCACGAAGTGTCTGTAAAACGGCTTTTCAGAAATGTGAAACAGATAATACCTCACCACCTTTCCATAACCCTCTTTTTTAGGAAGTGGCACAGGGAGATAATTGAATCCTTTGTGACTATTGTTCACTCAACAACATCCACATTTCTTTTCATCATTAGATATTTAATCTAGCAGTGATTTTTCAATGCAAACTCTTTTCCTTCCTTTGACATCATGTTCCTATATATCTTATCCATTCATTTGACAGTCTGATGCATTGTCTCATTGCAGACTCACACGAGAACCCCCTGGAACTTTGCCTTTCTTCACAATGCTAAAAGGACAGTCAAGATTGTACCCAAGGATAAGCTTTCAGATGAAGGCAACAGTATTTTTCAAGACGATTCAATGAGAGAAGCAGATTGAGCAAGTCTGTGGCTAGTCCTGGCTAGGCCTTGCTGTTGACACAATCATCAGAATCACTGGAGGATTTTCTGATCTAGTTGAAAAAAGGAGATTATTAGATTTAAAATAATCATGTAATTAGAGTAACACAAATATACTAAGTGACAAAATGTGGGGTGAAGATACTAAGTGATGAAGCAAAAGTATCCATTAGCAACAAGCTATTGGAGGTAATGCGTTTGGGTGAGTGAAGACCATAGGTATCCATAGAACATCCCTTTGAGAGAAATCACTGAGTGTTAGACTATTCAGAAAAAGTTTCATAGAGAACTATAATGCACTAACAAACATTTATTAAGTTCCTACCATGTCTCATGAATTTGGGATGCAATACACAATGGGTAAATAAACCTAGTTCTTAAGGGGCTTATAATCCAAGCAGAAAGGGTGGATGGTAGGATTTGGGCTGATAGAAAAGATAAAGGAAACAAAGAAAGAACTGTATCTAGTCCAAATTCTTCACTTTATAGATGAAGAAACTGAAGTCAAGGGAGATTATGTGACTAGCCCAAGATCACACTCACTATTCCCCTTTGAAAAGCCATTACCAGTTAAGATGTGTCTGATGAGTTTGGGAGGTAGTATTAGTGGGGAGGGTTGTGTTGGGGAACTATTTGACACAAGTCCAATAGGAAGTGACTCCTTGGCATGCAACTGAGATGGTTCAGTTATTAGTCTTGGTATTTGAAAAATAGCTTAATTATTATTCCAGCAAGAATCTTCAGAAACACAATTTGCACAAACTGCTAGCAATTCTTATGCTTATTCATAGGTCAGACCAAGATAGAAATTTTCCAGCTCCACTAGCCTTTCTAAGGGTCATTGGTGTCAAGATCAAAACCTCTAATAGCTTCTGCTCCTGGGAATGTACCAGATCTTGCTGGACCCTGCAGCACTTATTTTAGATGGGAGGAGGTTCCTGGAAGATTACCTTCAGCCTGTGACACAGTGTTGGGGGCGAAGGGGAGAATCAGTATCTAAATTATGCTTTTTATTTTTTAAAGTTTCTCTTTCTTAAATGTTCAATCTTTCATCCAGGACTAGCCCTTGACAAAATGGGGACATAGATCAAATCTTTCATCCATGAACAGCTCTCTATATTTCCCCACATGCTTTCTCCTTCATTGTACCCATTTCTCCTCCTCTCAGCCCCCTACACTGTTTTCCTCTCTCTTGTCTCCCTCTTCATCCCTGCACAGTCTTCCTCATTATACCACATCTTCATTCTATCTCTTTGTCCTTTAGGCGACCCCCATCCACAATGTCCTCCCTCCTTCCTTACTCCACTTCCTCAGCGGTCCTTCCTCTCTCAACCTCATCAATGTGCTCCCTCCTCTTTCAATGTGACCCTCTTCCCTTATTGCCCCTCCCTAAATGTTCCCCCTCCTCCTTCATTGCCCCCTCCTCAATATTCCCTTTTCCCCTCACTGCCCCCTCCTAAATGTCCCCCTTCTCCCTCACTGCCCCTTTTTTCCAAGTGTCTCTTCTCCCTCATTGCTCCTTACTCAACATTCCCCCTCCTTCCTTGTTGCCCTGTCCTCAATGTGCCCCTTCTCACACATCTTGCCTATTCAAGGGGGGCCTTTGGGTTCAGAGTGACCTAGATGCTATCTGTGGTTGGTTTGGGCTCTCATACCTTGTCACTGGTCTCACAGACAGACAACTGCCCTAGGGTATCCCCTAGACTTCTAAATCCTGGAGTCTTAGAAATCTTGGATGAGTCCTATTCTAGCCCTGATAGTATTTTTAGATATAGATCTTAAATGTGAGAGTTGGAAAATTTCCCAAGAGATCATCACATATCCTCTTTTGGGCAGGGAAGATATGAAGCTCAAAGAATGACTTGCCTAAGATTCTACAGCTAGTAAGTGGTAATTATGTGAGTAGAGGGTCAGAACTCAAGTCTAATAATAATAATACTTATGTTAATAGTTAACATGTATATGTCAGGTTCTGGCTAAGAGCTTAACAAATATTGTATTATCTCGTTTGATTATCACAACAATTCTGGGATAGATGTTATCATTATCTCTATTTTATAAAAGAGGAAACTGAGGCAAATAGAGGTTAAATGACTTCCCCAGGGTCATAAATTAATAAGTATCTGAGTTAAAATTCAATTCTTCTTGTGGGCAGCTAGGTGGAGTAGTGGATAGAGCATTGGCCCTGGAGTCAGGAGGACCTGAATTCAAATGTGATCTCATATGCTTAATAATTAATTACCCAGTTGTGTGACCTTGGGCAAGTCACTTAACCCCATTGCCTTGCAAAAAACCAAATCCAAAACCAAATTCAACTCTTCTTGACTCTAGTTGCATTGCTTTCTCTACCACACCAAGTATACATCATTTAATACTGAAATAGTTTAGACCAAGGTCAGTTTATTCTAATATAACATGGCTAAGTGGTCTAGAATCCTGCCCTGGATAGGGCTTGGTAGAACCCAATCATGGCATTCATTCCTCTTAAGGCTGCTTGGTTGCTGAGATGAAGCTTAAGGCAAATACTGTATTTTTCTCTCCAGTTTTAATTGGTCCATTATTTTTTAAATTCTGTAGATGAGGGAATAAAAAAACAGTGGAACATTGCATTTATCACACTCTAATTAATATTCTTCATTACTACAAAGACAGGAACATGGTTGTAATATTTTCTCAAAAAGTTTTAATTGAACCAAGCAGGGGTGAGGAGGCGGGTGTTAGAGTGAGAAAGAACCAGGCTTCTTGGATGTTGTTGGGTTTTATTCCCCCCCAAATCCTTACAATTTGTGCTGCTGCTTGAAAACCACACATCTTATTAGTATGATCCGTGCCTTAGTTAATTATGAACTAAAACAAAATGGCATTTAATGCTGTGCTGAAGCTTTAATTAAAACCACAACCTTCATAGCCAGGAACTCATTGAAGTAAGAGGTGGTTATTGTTCAATGGCATCGACTCCTGCCAAGGCAGCTGGAGCCCCCAGCATCACCCCCTGAAATCTGGCGCTGCTGGAGAGTTAGCACTTTTGGATACTATCTCTTGTTGGCCAAGGCACTCCCTTCTGCCTCCTCTGCCAGGAGAAGGTAAGCTTGTTGTGAATTCCAACAAGGCAGGCTTTGTGAGCCATAGGATCAGAGACTCCTGGATCTAGAGTTGTCTGATCCGGCCAGCTGGTCAGATTGCAAATGCCCCCCCACCACTGTATGCTGAACACTGTCAAATGATGTGATTATCCCTCATTACCTGACCACCTGGCTTAGCTTGTTATAAAGAAATGCCATTCTAGGCTTCTCTTAGAGGTCACCTCCTAATGGTTACTGCCTTTATTAGTCATTAATTCACATTTTCTTCTTTGTTTTGGTTCCCAGAATCAATATCAATTTTTATACTTGGACCAAATGCCAAGGTGAGCAAGGAAGGGCAGGCATTAGGTGGCACGGTGGGTAGAAGCTTAAATCAGGAAGGTTTGAGCTCAAATTCCATCTCAGACCCATGATTAGCTGTGAGGGCCTGGACAAATCATTTACTGTCTCTCTAAAACTAGTTTCCTTACCTGTAAAATGGAGATAATAACCTAGTTCATAGGACTGTTGCAAGGATCAATGAGATCTTATGTAAAGTGCTGTGCAAACCTTAAAGTGTTATTTATTTATTTATATAAAATATATAAACTCTATGATTATTAATTATCTTCTACCTAGGCAAAGTGATAGAGAAAACCCAGTCATGCATAATTTGCCTTGGGGTTTTGGTTTGGTTTCCCACAGTAAGCTGACACATCAGGGTCCTCAGGGGACTCACAGTCCAGCAAGTCAGAAGGACAATAGTAATAATGCCCACTGAGAGAGAGGTAGATGAAGGAGGTGAGAAAGTACACAGAGTCCTAACACAAGGTGGCATTTCATTTCTATGATGGGCCCGGTTTCTACATCAGTGGAGTGGGTGACCTTCCTTAACTCTGGGGGAATGGGGAAGTGAAGAGGTGATATATTTTGGGGGATGCTGAAAAGATGAAAAGTTAAAGCTTTGGAATATAGAATCTGAGATGCAACAATAAACTGTGTCCTTTGGCTTCAGTCTTCTCAGAGGCACAGAAACCTGGAATGTTGGCACAGAGAAGACTCATCTCTCTCTCTCTCTCTCTCTCTCTCTCTCTCTCTCTCTATATATATATATATATATATATATATATACACACACACATATATATACACATACATACATATCACACACTCACACACACACACACACACACACACACACACACACACATATACATAAGATATATAAGGGAACTAAGACCCAGGAAAGGAAAGTGAACTTCTTTGAAATCATACTGTTAGCAAGTGGTAGAGCTAAAACTCAAAAATCCAGCTCTTGATTACTAGTCTGGGCAGCTGGGTGGCACAGTGGATAGAGTGCTGGGTCTGGATTCATGAAGACCTGAGTTCAAATCCAGCCTCAGACACTTACAACCTGGGTGGTGACCCTGGGCAAGTCATTTAACTTCTGCTTGCCTCAGTTTCTTCAACTGTAAAAGAGGGAATAATAACAATTACTTCCCAGGGCTGTTGTTTAGGATCAAATGAGTTAAGATTTGCAAAAGCACTCAACACAGTGCCTGTCAAAGCTAGATATTCAGTAAACTTCCTTTCCCTCCCTTTTATCCATTTTTCATTCTGGCCATGGCCAGCTTGGGTCTGACACTACAGGTTTCATTTGATCCAGAGCATGCTTTGGTTGTGTTATCAATGAAGGCTGAACAAAAAGCATCTCTTTTTAGTCTAGTCTGCTAGAGACCAGCTCAACTTTCTCTGCCCTGTCCCTTACCTTGCTTTTGACTTTTAAAGGAATATTCTGGTTGTTATAATAGCAATTTAGATTTATATAGCACTTTGTGGTTATAAAACATTTCACATCCATCATCTTATTAGACAATGGTCAGCCGCAGTGATATACAGCTGCACATTTCTGTGTGTTATCTAAGGATTACTAACCTAGCTAAATTTGGAAAGCTTCATCATCAGTTTTGGCTGAAAACATCATCACCAGGTTGCTGAAAGAAAAATAAGACTCTAGGAAGGAGCTGCCAGGAGAGGGGCTGGAAGTCCCCAGTATGTCCTAATCCCTGCCTTGCTTCACTAGGGATTGGGGGGAATGTCCTCTTTGTTGAAATCCAGGACTTTGTCTCTCAGTTGAGGTATATTACTTCCCTCCCAATGGGAGAGCTCCTTCATTCTGTATTGACTGGTATAAATTCTCCTGTGTGTACCCTTTCTGATTTGTCTTTGGATGCTGCTAATTTGGATAAATGGGTTTCTTTGATATTTGTCTATGACAGATGGTATTGGAGCTGGTATTTGGTGGGGATGGGAATAAACTGTGAATATAAAACTTGGGTCCTCCTTCCCTCTACTAAGAAATAGCAATCTGAGATCTAGAATAAACCTGAAAAACCCATATCCCTTAGACTAGCAAAGCTTAAGGGAGCAGAAAGATTTGATTCTAGTTCAATGCCTCCTCTTTCTGAGGAGAGCAGAGAGGCAAAGTTTCTGGTCCCAACCACCTGTTTCTCTCCTCCTGGCAAGAAATAAAGTCCTGCTAGAGAAGGGTAGGGAGAGAAAATAGGCTAGAAATGTCTATTCTGCCTCCCTTCAAGTCACACAATGATACTCCCATGTTATATGCAGTGACCTGTCATCTCTACATCAATGACCTGGGCTATACAATTTAGTTGATCCTGGATATCTAATCTGGTGAAGGGAAAACCAGCCAGTCAGTCAACCAACTTAAATGGTGGGGAGTGGTGATAGTTTTTCCTAGGAATTAAAATGAAGCACTGACCCTGGTTATAAAAAAAAGGAAGGAAAGCAGCTGTCTTCAGGACTATTATAGGATATGCTGTGCCCAAATATGCTTCAGAGATTTCAAATGGAGATCATTTCCCTACCCTGAATACTTTGTAAGTCTCTCTGTAATCACTCCTAGGAAGTAATTAAAGGAGTTTACTTCTTTCTTTGGCTTTTGACTTAGTTTGAATGTTTATGAGTCAATTGATCATGACTTTGAAAAGGAAATAATAATTATTTCTAGTAGGGCCAAGACTTCCCTTCCCCATGCCCATGTATCCCAGTGGGAATCCACAGCAGTTACAGTCATTAACTTAGCAAGCTTCAATGATTAATACCAATCAATAAACAACAGAAACAGATCTGTGCTCTAAATCAATTGTCCCATTAATGAACATAAATACATCACTTCAGCCTTTAAGCATGTTCCCTGTTGAATGTAAGCTAGGGAGTAAAGCCTAGGTACAGGGGTTCAAGTTTTTGTAAGATTAATTTAAACTCTTGCCTAGTCCCTCAAGCCTTAGGTCCAGGTATGAGATGGGGAGTGAGGTAGGAGTGGAGGGTATTGCCAGGTTCCTGATGAACCATAGGCAAGGGCCTATGATGTAAGGCTAAGAAGTGGGATTGAAGTGACTTTCCTAAGAGATTCATTTGTCAGAACTAAGGAAGTAGGGGAGTCAAAGCTTTCTGTTGGCATTATCCGGCATACGTTGTCTGACATCAGGGAAGTTGAACTACTTCCTGGTCTACAATAAAATATAGAGTATGTGGATGTCACTAGAGATTGTTTGGGGCAGTAAAGAAAATCTGCTTAAAAAATAAAGGCTAATATTCTGTATATGGAATAATTTCCTACATATAGGAAGGTTACCCAAGGATCTAAGTCTAGGAAACAGAGAAATAACCCAACTGAAAGAGTGGAGGAGTGAAGTCAGCATCTGGAGATTGACTGGGAGCCTGGGAGAGGGCTTTTCTATAGCTAGGTACCTGTCTTTCTGTGGACACAAACTATGGAGAATTCAGCTCTGAAAAGAGACTTTTTTTTTGCCTTAGGGGCAGAGTGGCACTGGGTTCTGGGATGAGCTCTGGGAGGGGCTGGACGTCATCAATAATCCATGAACCTCTTCTATCCTAAACGTCTTCCCTTCCTAGAATCCTGGATTGTCTTAATTGCTAGCATTAAAAAAACCTTGCCCCTCATGACAGCTATAATCAGAAGCAATGACTGGCAAGCCTAATGGGAATCCTGAGCTCCTGGGGGCCACCACAAGAAAGATCATAGAGTGAGAGCTCCTTGAAAGTAGGGATTATTTTTTGCCTTTCTTTGGATCTTTAGTATTTAGCACAATACTTGTGCTTAGCAGGTTGACTAACAATCACACCAATACCTTTTATGGTCCTTGCATTCCAGTGTGACCACGACTGTGAACCACCATAGATGGGTAGCAAAAGGCAAAGCCCCAGATATGCAAACATGTGCATATAACATATACATACATGCTACAGGTAAAAATATATACACTGAAGTCTCATTATTAACAATTAGACTACATAAAACCTCATGACTAACTAGAGCATTTAGACATAAACCTCAGAAGAAGGTGGGTTAGGTAGGAGCTGACAGTTCCATATTGGGATGTAGTCACCATGCTCAGTTTGAACCTTTGGGAACCAAAGATTGTAGGACCTAGAGGATGTCTGTCATACTGCCCTGGAGCACATCTGGAAATAATAGTAAGATTCAATGTGGCATTCTGACGGGGGTCAATGTACTGAAGAGTTAGAAGGAACCGTGGAAGTTACTGAGTTCATCTCCCTCATTTTACCAAAGAGGAAACTGAAGCCCAGAGTAAGAGTAAGAAGGTAATTAAAAGGAAGAAGCAGAGTCAGGACTAGCAGTCCAATAGTCCTTCAAAATAATTGAATTTTTAAAACTTTCGTTTGTTTTTGAATTTTCAGCAGAAATAATTTATTGATGAACCTTAAGACTTTTATTTCCTCGCAATTTAAGAAGTGTCTATGATAGTTTAATATTCCAACTAGGCTGGATTTCATAACTTAATTCATTTTTGTCTAGGATCAGAGATATCAAGCTTGATATCACTGATAAGTAGTTAACTTATAGAGGGAAGAAGGGAACAGGAAAAGAATTTATTACATAGTTACTGTGAGCTAGGTACTACCCCAAGTTCTCTACAAGTATATTGCTTCATTTGATCTTTGCAATAACCCTGGAAGGTAGATACCATTATTATCCCCATTTTTACAAGTGAAGGAACTGAGGTAGTTGGATTATGTGATTTGCTCAGTGTGACACAGATTGTATCTGAGACTGGATTTAAAAACAGGTCTTCTTGACTCCAGTGCCAATACTGTAGCCATCATGCCACAAAGCTCATTAGGTATAGCAAGTACCTTAAAAATAATGTGGTTCAGGGAAGCTAGGTGGCACAGTGGAAAGAGCACCTTGGAGCCAGAAGGACCTGAGTTCAAATCCTACCTCAGACATTTAATAATTGCCTTGCTGTGGGACCTTGGGCAAGTCACTTAACCCTATTGCCTTGCAAAACTCCAAATAATATTAATAATAATAATGTGGTTCAGGAGTCTATAACCTGAGTGTATGTATCTGTGTGTATTTTCATGTGTATATGCACACTGGATTGCTTTGACAGTCTGGTAAAGCCTACATAGCCTATCTCATAACAATACTTTTAAATGTATAAAATAAAATAATGGGATTACAAAGGAAACAAAATTATATTGCAGTAGATTTATCAAAATATTTTTTAAAAATAAAGGTTTTAGACTCCAGATTGTGAACCCTAAGCTAACCCATCTCTCATTTTGCAGATAAAATGGAGATGTACAAAGTTGAAACAGGTTGCCCATAGCCACGCAATTAGTGCTTAAATCCAGGATTAAAGCTAGGACCTCAGAATCTAAATCTAATAAGGCTCTTTCCATTATACAACACAACTGAAGTTTCAGAGCACTCAATTATGGCTCATATAAGGAAGGAATAGGGGAGTTTCTTGCAACCCTATACTCTGAGTTTCTTCTTCAAGATCCAAAAGGATAAATCTTATATTATATTTGTAACATTTAATTTTTTTCCCTACCCTGTAAAAACTTTACAAAAGGCAGAAGACATAAATTAAGACCAGTGGACTAATGAAGTTCACTGGTATCACCAGAAGATTATTTCAATTTAATCAATCAACAAGCATTTTTTAATGTTTCTAATGTGTATTAGGAACTGTTTGATATCAAATATAAAACTCTCAGAAATGCAGAATCTTAGGGATCTTATTCTAGTCTAACTTGTACTAAACAAGAAGTAATTGCCTTTGTCTGAAAAGCTCCATTGAGTGAGAAGCCCACCACCATCACCCAAGGATGTCCCCATTGCACTTTGGACAGCTCTAGTTGTGAAGAAAATTTTTTTCCTTTGACAATTTCTAATCATTATTTTGGTTTTTCCTCTGGAATCAAGCAGAAATATGATTGCTATTCCATGTGACAATTCTCCAATTATTTGCAGACTATGTTTTTTTTCCATATTAAATAGCCCCAGTTCTTTCAATAAATTTTAGAGTGCCATAGTCTCCAGTTTTCTCACCATTCTCAAAATGTCACACCCTAAACTGAACAAAAATAATACAAATGTAATCTAAATAGAAAGACAGAGGACTTTCAGTTTTGGGATCCTGGCCACTATACCTCTGAAAATGACTGAATTAACACTTTTGGCTGCTCTGTCAAACTGCTGACATATATTGTTCCCAAGGCCACCAAAACTTGATTTTTTTTTCCAGTTAAACTGATGCCAAGCCTCCCCTCTCCCATCTTGTATTTGTGAAATTGCAGGACTTTTTTTAAACCTAAGTATAGTTATCCCTATTTATTTCTATAAAATTAAATCTCATTAAATGTCATTAGTTTATTCATAAAAAAATTTCCCTAACTCCACCATTTTTCTATAAAGCCTAGGAATTACAAATTGGTCAGTTAATGTCAATGAAAGTTTTTTGTTGAAGGGTCCACAAATTTGGTACCCTCTTGGAATTTTTGGCAGTGAGATAATTTTTCTTTCAAGGAAAGAGAATTCTTAGAAAGCATAAAGAAATCAAATGAGGACATTTTTAGGGAAGTGGGGAGGTTATAAAAGGGCAAAATTCAGTGGGGATATTTGATGTCAGAACTGGTGCTTTCCAAGATTTTTTAGTAGTATGAAAAAATATTTCTAGGATAAGAAATTCCAAACAAGTACTGAGATCAAATGAAGCATTTGGGGGTCACATAAATTAACAGACTCATTGAAAATTCATTGGGTCATTTGAGGTCAATAAATACACTTTTTTTAGGCACTTGGGACAATAGATGAACCTGAAAACAGATTCCTAGAATCAAGTGGGAGTCAAATGAAGGCATGCTTGGAATTACGGAGAGGTCAAGAGCTTTAATAAAAGTTTATTGGCTTTCTGTAAAAGTTAATAAATTAATTTGTAGTTAAACTAGTATTTGTAATGCAATGGAAAAGTATTTACTATGTATGAAACATATGCTAAGTATTGTGGATACAAAGAAAAAAATAGATGCTATCCCTCCCGTCAAGGAGCTAATATTCTAATTCGAAAAGACAAGAGGTAAGGAAGGTTCATGTTTGTATTCAATTCCATCAGACCATTGGGAAGGATGGGAAACCCAGGCAGTAATGAGGAAGAGAAAGTTCCAAGGTAGATGGCAAGGCCTATGGTATCTTGGGCATCAATGGTAGATCCCCTAACAAGAGAATATTAAGTCCAATGGTTAAAATGGAGTGTGGGTCTGGGAGGGAAATGATCAATGAGGCAGTTCCCTGGTTTTTGCTGTTTGTATGATTCACTTCTCTCCTACAGTTTTTGGGGTCATGCAGTCTCCATTCCTTTCCTTTCCTTTTCTCAGTCTTTTGATTACTCCTTTAGGGGCCAAGGATTTTCCCCTTTCTCCATTCCTGGTTATGAACAAATTGAGTGTCCTTAAGTCATGGATCAACCTTATCAGTAAGAAAAGAGGGAAGAATTGGGGGAATTGATAATACTGTGTGTTTTTAAATTTACTTGTTTTTGACATTTGACTAAAATATTTAAAAAAAACATTCCTAGAGAGATTTATAGCTCAGAGACTTAACTTAAAGAGAATTGTGCTGCTTCTTGACTTGCTATTAATAAATAAAAATAATAACAACAGTTAATATTTATATAGTGATAGACATTCTGCTATTATTATTAATCTCATTTTATCCTCAAAACAACCCTTGGAGATAGGCATGTTATCCTCATTTTAAGGTTGAAGAAACTTTGGATTTGAATTCAAGTCTTGCTGAGTTTGCATCCAACACTCTAGCTTCCTGGATGGAGCTTATGATTCCCCTTTGGTCTCAGGGACAGTGCTCAGTACCCCATTTGGGACACAGAACAGCCCCAGACTTGCATTCTTTCCTATGCCAAAGCCTTTGAGTGATTTGACCCAAGACTCTCTAGAGCTCACTTAAGACAATCCAGGAAACCTAATCAAAGCAAACTGTCAGTTTCCTACTGTAGAAGTAGATTCACCATTTCCTGGGGGAACCTCCTCCTACTCTTCTCTCCTCCCTCAGGAAGACAAAATGTTCCCCAGAATCCATAAAAATTATCAAGAAGATGTATTATGCTTGTTTAAAGAAATTTATAAAAAAATCAAATGTACATGTAAACACTTCTGTAAAGGACTTCAGAGAGCATTTAGTTCAATCCCTTCATTTTACACGTGAATAAACTAAGGCACAGAGAGGTGAATTGAACAAAGTTGGGTTCGATTCAAAATCATCTAAATGCAAAACCAATTCTCTGTTCCTCTCTAACTCACTCTAATGACAATTATAGAGTGAAAGTTGGTTTCCAAGACAGCAAGTTTAACCTTTTTATGGCCTGCCAAATCTCTAAAATCTTAACTTGAAGAGAAAAATCTGTTCTACATTGGTTAGAGAAAGTTCTTCATCAGAAGTTTCTGGAATGGATTAAAGAACAAATCTATTTATCATTCTTTAATTTTGTTTCAATTTTAGGAAGCAAAGAAAATAAGGTCTTAAACTGAGTTGTTGTTGGTCAATCATTTCCTATTCTTCATGACCCCATTTAGGGTTTTCTTGGTAAAGATATTAGAAGGGTTAGTCATTTTCATCTCCAATTTATTTTACAGATGAAGAAACTGAGGCAAACAGATTTAAGTGATTTGCCCAGTGTCCCACATTTATGACCAGATTTGATCTCAGGGAGATGAAGTCTTCTTGTTTCCAGACTTGGTGTTGTACCATCTTGCTGAACCATCTTGCTACCTCCAACTGATACTGTACTTAAATTTTAAACTCAGTAGTAGAAATTAATTTTCATTGGGTATAGATGTGTTAAGAAGTAGTGAAAGTGATAAATGTGAACCAAATACTCATTATTCTGGGGTCATAACTGGAAGATAATAAAGTTTAGAGAATTTAGTACCTGTGAAGATCTTGGAGCTTATGTATTATAACATCTTGTTTATACTACAATAGGGTCTTTGAACTTTCTCAAAGAATTTTTTGAACTTATCTCAAAGAATTGAGATAAACAATGCTATCATGTTCTGAAATATTTTGCAAATATATGATACATCAGAAATAGCCAACTAAAACAGGGATGTAAAAGTAAAATAGAAATGAATCCCTGAAGAAAACATATAATATTAGAAAACCACAAATTAGCATTATTTATATTGGATTGTATTTTTATTTATTTTGTTAAATATTTCACAAGTGCATTTTAAACTGCTCCAGGCTCCTTCTGGAGTTTTGCTGGTTTGATATTTAATACCTGTAACCTTGGTGATTCATGAGACTATCAAATTCCCAGGTCATGTCTGTAGCTCAGTGCTTTCTCTCCAACTGCATAGTGTGACTGTATCAGTCTGATTAATTCTTTGCCATTTCAAGGCTTACACACTAAAACTTAGATTCTAATAGACCTGATCCTAAACACAATGCAGAAAAAATTTTGTTTGGACACTATTTACTGTCTATTCCCCTCATTGGGTATATAATACATGCTACCCTATTTTATCTCTAATATCATTATCCTATCCTATTATTAACATCTTATTAACATATTAACATATTATTGATATCATGGGGCATCTCCTACCACCCCAGCCAGAATCTGAACTCTCTGAGGGTACAGTCTATGTCTTATACTTCTTGATCTATCACACGAATATTATAAACTTACTCAACAAAAGCTTATTGATTTGAAAGAGTAAATCTTTGTGGTAAATAGGACTGTAAATCCTATCATAATCCATGACAGGGTTTTTACCTTAGGCTATGAAGGGTTATGGAAATCATATCTTGTGCTTTGGCTTATGCAAAAGTGGTGAATGTTCTTTTCTCTCCACTCCCTTTCTTCATCTGTTGTCTTTTTGAAGTTAGAATTCAAGAGTCCTTCCCTGGCATTGTGGAGTTGTACCATCTTCATCTTGACTGAACTGGCTTAGTCGGCTTTCACCCAACCTAATGTATGGTTGAACTAAGTATTTACTGTCTCCCTTCTCAGCCTGGACGCCTTATATAGGCACCCTCAAATGAGTGCATGCTCATTTACTGCATCACCAACCAGCTTCACTTCGTTTCTAATTTCCTGCCCTGTGGCATCACCATCATTCAGTGAACAAAATGACTGATTAGTCTGGAAAGGACTCGCTTCTAAAATACAATATTTTTCCACACTTAGAACACAGTAATTATACTTTGATATAGTTGGGAGAACAAATGTTCCCCAAGCTAAAAACCCCATTCTCAGTGTGCTGTGTAAATCAAAAGAATAATGAAACTGCATCAAGATCCACATCACGTTAGCAGCCAATTCCTCATAAATAGTCAAGCCTCATTGTATCAGACTAAGCAAGAAGAGGAACTGTCTGAATTGGAGAAATTTGGTTTTATGGTACAGACAGTTACCCCGACTAATCCAACAAACCACTGCCAAATAGAGGTTCTTCAGCATGCTTTAATGAATAAATGAGAACAATTTACACTTTGGCTATTAACTGTTGGTAAATGTGTACTTCTAAAATGCTTGCAAATTAATTGTGTGACCAAAGGCCAGTCAGTCACTTCACCCCCTCAATTGCAAAATATGACCCTATTTCCTTATTTGCAAAATGGGACTAATAAAGCTTCTTGTAAGACTGCAAGTCATAGTCATCAAGGAAAAGAAATTGAGCATCATTCAAAGAGTGATGGAGAAGCACAGAATGAACATAAGCAAACTGAAATGCATTATAAACAATGACTTGATTTCTCTTTAGGCTGCATTCCTGACTCTCCTGGACTTTCTATACTATGCCACAGAACCCTATTCCCCCCGGAAGGTCCTCCACCCATGAACTCCTTCTCACATTGGAACTACCCTTTGACCTTGCACTCCTATCTCTTCCTCTGATAGGCTGGTTCTTCCTATAGACTTCTGTTTTTAAGAGCGTTCCCAGGATAGCCATGCCATCATTTTTCCTCCAGAAAATTCTCTGATCATCCCAGAATTTCTCTATGTAGCCCTTCCCTGATTCAGTTATCTCTTTTTTTTCCTTAATAGTATTTTATTTTTTCCAATTATATGCTTTTAACCTTTTAATGTTCAATTCTGTAAGATTTTGAGTTCTAAATTATTCTTTCTTCTTTCCTTCCTTTTCCTCCTCCCAAGATGTAAAGCAATCCAATATAGGTTATACAAGGACAGTTATATTAAACATTTCCATGCTAGTCATGTTGTAAAAGAAGAATTAGAATAAAAGAAAGCACAACAAGAAAGAATAAATTAAAAAAAGTGAAAATAGTATGTTTTGATCTGCATTCTGACACTATTATTCTTTCTCTTAACTTGGATAGCATTTTCTATCATGAGTCTTTTAGAATATCTGAAAAGAGAGCAGTCTATTATAGTTGATCATTGCACAATGTTGTTATTACTCTATATAATGTCATCAATGTTCATGTACATCTTTTCTGGTTTTCTGAAATTTGCCTGTCTATCATTTCTTATAGAATAATAGCATTCTGTTAATTCATATACCACAATTTGTTCAACCATTCCACAAATGATGAGCATCCCTTCAATTTCCAACTCCCTGCCACCACAAAAAGAGCTGCTATAAATAATTTTGTATATGTGAGTCTTTTCCCCTTTTTGATGATCTCTTTAGGATACAGACCCAGTATTGGTACTGCTGGACCAAAGAGTATGCACAGTTTTATAGCCCTTTGAGCATAGTTATAAATTGCTCTTCAGAATGGTGGGTCAGTTCACAACTCCATGAACAATGTATGAGTTTCAATTTCCCCAATTCCTCTAACATTTATCATTTTTATTTTCTTTCATGTTAGACAATCTGATAGGTGAGAGGCAGTACCTTAGATCTGTTTTAATTTGTATTACTCCAATCAATAGTGATTTAGAACATTTTTTCATATGAGATAGCTTTAATTTCTTCATCTGAAAACTGCCTGTTTATCTTTTTTGACTATTTATCAACTGGGAATGACTTGTATTCTTATAAATCTGCCTCAGTCCCTTATATATTTTAAAAACGAGTTCTTTTTAAGTAATGCTAACTGCAAAAATTGTTTCTCAACTTTCTCTTTTCCTTCTAATTTTGTATGCATTGCTTTTGTTTGTATAAACCCTTTTTAATTTAATGTAATCAAAATTATTCATTTTGTATTTCATAATGTTCTCTATCTCTAGTTTGGGCATAAATTCTTCCCTTCTCCATAGATCTGACAGATAAACTATTTCTTGCTCTCCTAATTTACTTAAGGTATTACTCTTTATATAATTCATATACCCATTTTGACTTTATCTTGGTATAGGGTGTGAGATGTTGGTCTATGCCTAATTTTTTCCATACTAATTTCTAGTTTTCCCAGCAGTTTTCGTCAAATAGTGAATTTTTATCCCCAAAGTTGGAAACTTTGGGCTTATCAAACAGTAGATACTACAATCATTTTGTGTTGTGTACTTCATCTAGTTCACTGATCCACTACTCTATTTCTTATCATCAAATAGTTTTGATGATTGGCATTTTAAAATATAGTATTGAATTTGGTATAGTTAGGCCACCTTCTTTTGCATTTTTCATTAATTCCCTTGATATTCTTAGTCTTTTGATCTTCAGATGAATTTTGTTATTTTTTTCTAGCTCTATAAAATAATTTTTAGTAGTTTGGTTGGTATGGCATTGAATAAGTAAATTAATTTAGTTAAAATTGTCATTTTTATATTTGATATTTGATATTAGATATTAGAAATTTATGTTAGACATATTTATACTGTATATTATATAATTATATTAGATTATATTAGTCTACCCATGAAAATGGATATTTTTCCAATTATTTAGATCTGATTTTATTTTTGTGAAAAGTGATTTGTAATTTTGTTTATATAATTTATATAATTCCTGTGTTTATCTTGGCAGGTAGACTCCCAAATATTTCATATTGTCTACAATTCTTTTTTTTTGTTGTTGTTTGTTTGTTTGGGTTTTTTTTTTGTTACAATTATTTTTAAATGGAATTTCTCTTTCTATCTCTTGCTACTGGGTTTTGTTGATAATATATAGAAATGCTGATGATTTATGTGGGCTTATATTATAGGCTACAATGTTGAAAAATATTTCAAATGCTTGATTTTTAGTTGATTCTCTAGGATTCTCTAAGTATACAATCATATCATCTGCAAAGAGGGATAGCTTTTGTTTCCTCACTGTCTATTCTAATTCCTTCAATTTCTTTTTTCTTCTTTTATTGCTAAAGTTACCATTTCTAGTACAATATTGAATAACAATAGAGATAATAGGCTTCCTTGTTTCACCATTGAGCTTATTGGGATCTAGCTTATCCCTATTTATATAATGATTGCTAATGATTTTAGATAATTGCCGCTTAAAATTATAAGGAAAACTCCATTTATTCCTATGCTTTCTAATGTTTTTAACAGGAATGGGTACTGCATTTTTGTCAAAAGTCTATTTCTGCATCTATTGCAATAATCATATGATTTCTTTTAGTTTTCAATTTGGTTAGTTTTCTGTTGGTTGTTATTGATATGGTCAAGTATGTTGTTAGTTTTTCTAATATTGAACCATCCCTTTGGTAGAAATCACTTAAAAATTCATCTTGTCCCAAGATTTCTTTTAGGGAGTTCTTTCTTAAATGGGTATTTTATTTCCTCTTCTGTTAATCTGGGCAATTTATATTTTAGTAAATATTTATGCCTTTTACTTAGATTGTCAGATTTATTGGCATATAGCTGGGCAAAATAGCTCCTCATTAGAGCTTTAATTTTCTCTCCTTGGTGGCAAATTCATCGTTTTCAGTTTTGATATGGTAATTTGGTTTCTTTCTTTCTTTTTTTTTTTAAATCAAATTAACCAAAGGTTAATGTTATTAATCTTTTCTTTGATTTTCAGGATTTAATTGGAGATTTTTAATTTGCTTTTTCAAGTTTTTTATAGTTGCATGCTCAATTCATTGATGTCTTATTTCTCTATTTTATTCATATACGCATTTAGAGAGATAAAGTTTCCCCTAAGAACTGATTTGGTAGTTTTGGTATGTTGTCTTTTTTGTCATTCTCTTTGATGAATTTGATTGTTTCTATAATTTGTTCTTTGACTCCCTTATTCCTTAGGATTATATTGTTTAATTTGCAAATAATTTATAATTTATCTTTTCATGGACCCTTATTACATGTAATTGTTACTGCATCATGATCTGAAAGGGATGCATTTAATATTTCTGCCTTTCAGGATTTGAACTTTTTAATGCTTTAATACATGGTTAATTTTTGTGTAGGTGCAATTACTTGCTAAAAAGGTATTCAATTCCCTTTCATTTTTTTTCTCCTTTCCCCCTCCTACTTCCTTATATGGTAAGATAAATTTATCTACCCAACTAAATGTATGTATTATTCCTTCTCTGAACCAAATCTGATGAGAGTAAGGTTCACAAACAATGCTCACTCCCCTCCCTTTTCCCCTCTACTGTAATAGGTCTTTTGGGTCACTTCATGTGAAGTAATTAATCTAAATTTGCCTCTTCCTTTCCTTTTATCCCAGTAGTATCCTTTTTTTAACTCCTTAATTTTTAAAATATTATCACATTAAAATCAACTCATATCTACACCCTCTGTCTATGTATACTCTTTTTAACAGCTTTAATAGAGATATAGTTCTTAAGAGTTACAAGTATCCTCTTCCTGTATAGGGATATAGACTGTTTAATATTATTAAATAATACTTTTTTCTTTCCTGTTTACATTTTTTATGCTTGAGTTTTTAATTTGAAGATTGAATTTTCTGTTCATCTTTAGTTTTTTTTTTTGAGGAAAATTGGAAAGTTCCCTATTTCATTGAATGTCCATCATTTTCCCTGAATAATCATGCTCAATTTTGCTGGGTAGTTGATTCTTGGTTGTAAGCTAATCCTTTTTACCTTCAGGAATATGGTTTTCCAAGTCCTTCAATTCTTTAATGTAGAGGCTACTAAGTCCTGTGTAATCTTGACTGTGACTGAAGCTCCTTGATATTTGAATTGTTTCTTTCTGGCTGCTTACAATTTTTGATTTGACCTGATAATCCTAGACCTTGACTAATTTTTCTTGGAGTTTTCATTTTGTGAATTCTTTCAGGAGATAATAGGTGGATTCTTTCAATGGTTATTTTACCTCTGGTTCTAGGATATAAGGGCAGTTTTTCTTGGTAATTTCTTGAAAGATGATGCTCAGGCTCTTTTTTTGACCATTACTTTCAGGTTGTTCAATAATTCTTAAATTCTCTCTTCTGGATCAATTTTCCAGATCAATTTTTTTCTGGTGAGGAATTCTACAATTTCTTCTAATTTTTATTCTTTTGATTTTGTTTGACTGATTCTCAATAGCTCATTGAGCTCTTAGTTTCCACTTGCCCAATTCTAATTTTTAAGAAATTAGTTTTTTGAGCTTTTGTATCCCCCTTTCCATTTGACCAATTCTATTGTTTAAGGAGTTGTTTTCTTGAGTCAACTTTTGGCCTTCCTGTTCCAAGCTGTTAACTCTCTCTAGAATAACTCTCATTTATTTTCCTAATATTTCTTCTGTCTCTCTTATTTGATTTTTAAAATTCTTTTTGAGCTCTTCCAAGAAGGCTTTTTGGACTTGACACCAATTCATATTCCCCTTTGAGATTTTACATATAGACATTTTGACATAATTGTCTTCTTCTGAACTTACATTTTGATTTTCCCTGTCTCCATAGTAGCTTCCTATGGTTGGGGCTTTTTTCTGTTTTTACTCATTATTTAGCTCTTTTGTGACTTTTAAAGTTGGACCCTACTCCTGTCCCAAGCTTCTTGTACTGGGGGTCAGGGGGTTTGGTCAGTAGCTTTCCATGCTGGGACTTCCAAAGCTCATGACTTGCCCCCTGCACTGGGATGGCCTGGCCTAATTGCATCAGTTGTACCATGATTCCAGGGCTGGTATGTTGTCTTCTTCTCTGGGTCTGGAAACCTCACAGCTGGTCTGCTGTGGCACTACCTTCTGAGCCAGGATGGAGGAGCTTTGACTGTTGATCTGTGCTGTGAGAACCTCTTTCTGGCTTGCCCACACCCTGCCTGTCAATGTTGGGCTGTACTCTGCTTTTGAGCTAAGTGAGACAGACCTTTCCTGAAATCCTTCTAAATTGTCTTAATCTGGAAAATTATTTCACACCATCTTTTTGTAGGTCACTTAAGAATCCGTTTAGCGGCTTGATTTAATATTATTTCTGGGAGAATCTGGGAAGAGCTCAGGCATTTTCTTTGATTTTCTCTGCCATCTTTACTCCTCTTCATGCAGTTTTGAATCAAGTATCAAAATCTCTTCTTCTATCCTTCTCAATTTCCTTTTATGTATTCTTTCCCTCTATTAGAATGTAAGTTCTGTGAGAGCTGGGACTGTCTTTCTGCTTACATTTATTAAGTGCCTAGCACTTAATAAACATTTAATAAATAATTATTGATTTGATCTATTTACTACAAATAAGGAATTTTGAATGAGAAATTTTAAAGGTGTTATCAAATTAAGGCATCAACAGAAGAAGAAATGAGGATTTCCAGTCCATAGGGTAGGCTGTGGTGAACTTATGGGAGGACATGGACTAGCATTGTATAGGAATTGGCAGCCATGAAAAAATTGCAATCTAAATAATTAGAAAACATGCCTTCATTGATAAAATCCAATATATATTTGATTAGTTGAATAAGGTTTCTATCACCTACCTTACAGAAAGTGCTTAAATGTTATACTATATAAATGTAAATATAAATATTTTAAAAAGTTAGTAAATAGGTGGAGCCAGGATGGTGGTGTGAATGCAGTATTTCTCGGAAACTCCCCCCACCCCCCCAAAAAAACTCCAAAAGCAGTCAAATTATGGCTCTATTCAAAAATTTAGAGGAGCAGAACCCACAGAAAGACTGAGTGATACAATTTTGTAGACCAAGATAACTCAGAAGTTCCATGGGAAAGGTGTGTTTCACCAGGACTGGGGGCTGGAAGAAAGCTGTGGCCACAGGACAGAGCAGCCCAGGGATCACCTGGAACAGCTTGAAGGGGTGGTGGGAGAACTCTGCTGCACCAGAGTGAGTTTGGAGTGAGGAGCCCCAGCCTCAGAACAGTCCTGTGGTGAGAACCTGCAATGGGAATTGGGGAAGCCAGTCTACATCTCTAGATCACAGCCCACAGATGGTAAGGAGGGTGGGGAATCTGAAGAAATCTGTCTTTTCTCTCTGGGGCAGGGCTCTGCTGTTTGCCCACACTCAGATCCGGGTTGCAGTTTGGGCTTCCATACTGTGATAGCTGAGTAGGGTTCCTCCTCACAGCTCCAGGGCAGAGGGAACACTTGTGGTCATCTACATATCAAAGCATAGGCAAGAGAGCATAAGACCTTGGAGGAATAAAGGTCCCAATGGGGTGTCCCAACCCCCCCCCCCAATGCTTTGGAAGTGCAGTAAATTAGTTTTAGACTGAGAAAATGAGCAAACAAAAGAAAAAGAAGAATCTGACCATAGAAAATTACTTTGGTCCCATGGAAGATTCAGAAGATGACAAACTCGAAGTTCTATATCCAAAGTCTTGAAAAGAAGTAGAAAATGGACTCAGTCTATGAATGAGCTCAAAAAAGACTTTGAAAAGCAATTAAGGGAGGTGAAGGAAAAATTGAGAGGAGAAATGAGAGCAATGCAGATAAATCATGAAAACCAAATCAGCAGCTTGGTGAACTAAATACAAAAAATACTGAAGAAAATAATATGTTAACAATCAGTTTAGGCCAAATGGAAAAAAAAGCAAAACAAAAGTCAAATGAGGAGAAGAATGCCTTAAAAAAGCAGAACTGGCCAGCTGGAAAAGGAGATTAAAAAAGCTCTTTGAAGAAAATAATTCCTTCAAATGCAGAATGGAACTAAAGGAAGCTGATGATGACTTTGCGAGAAATCAGTAAGAAATAAAACTCTTCCAAAAAATCCTCAAATTAGAAGAAAATGTGAAATATATCATTAGAAAAACAACTGACCTCAAAAACAGATCCAGGAGAAATAATTTAAACATTATTGGGCTGCCTGAAAGTCATGACCAGGAAAGAACCTAGACTTCATTTTTCAAGGAAATAATACAGCAAAATTGCCCTGAGATCCTAGAAGAAGAGGGTAAAATAGAAATTGAGGGAATTTACCAGTAACCTCCTGAAAGAGATCCCAAAGAAAAACTTTCAGGAATATTATAGCTAAACTCCCAGACTCCCAAGTCAAAGATAAAATACTAAAAACTTCCAGAACCAAACAATTCAACTACTGTGGCTCTATAGTCAGGATTATACATGATCTGGCAGCATCTAATTAAGGGTTCATAGGGATTGGAATATGATATTCTGGAAGGAAAAAGATCTTGGTTTACTACCAAGATTCAACTACCCAGAAAAACTGAAATCCTCTTTCAGGGGATAAGATGGACTTTCAATGAAATGGGACTTTTAAACTTTCCACTGAAACAACCAGAGCTGAATAGAAAGTTTGATCTTCAAGTACAGGACTCTGGTGAACCATAAAGGAAGTGGATGAGAAGGACCAACTAAGAGGAATTTAATGATGTTGAACTGTTTGTATTCCTGCATGGGAAGAAGATACTGATAATTCATATGAACTTTCTCATTTATAAGAGCTGTTAGAAGGAGCACATATAGACAGGGCACAGGAAGGAGCAGAATATAATGGTATAATATAGTAAAAAGATGGAGTCAATGGGTGATAAAGGAAAGTACTGGGAGAAAGATAAAGGACAGGAAGAAGGGGCTAAGATATTTCACATAAGAGTCAAGAAAAAGCCTTTTCAATGGAGTGGAATGGGGAAAGGCAAGTGGAATGAGTGAGCCTTTATTCTCATCAGAAATAGCTCAGAGTGGAACTAACATACACACTTAATAGGGTATAGAAATCTATCTTACCCTAGAGAAAAATGAGAAGAAAGGGATGAGGGAAGGGGGAATAGGTGATAGAAGAGAGGGAAGATTGTGGAAGAGGGTACTCAGATACAACACACATTTGGACAGTGACAGGATGAAAGGTGTGTGTGTGAGAGAAGAGAATAAATGAGAGTGGAGAGGAATAGAGTGGAGGAAAATACAGTTAGTAATAGCATCTGTGGGGAAAATATTGAAGCAACTTCTCTGGTGGACTTATGATAAAGAAGGCAATTCACTCCAGAGATACAGTCATTGGAATCTGAACACAGACTGAAGTACATTTTTTTCTCTCTCACTATTCTTGAGGTTTCTCATCTTATTGGGGGGGGGGGTATGTCTTATAACAAGATTATTATAATAATATAAAATAAATAAACAAAATTTTCTTAAAAGTTAAATAAATACAAATTATAGTATGAATTCTCTATAAATCCTTTTCATTATTTTTTCTCTTAGAAAGATTGTACTATGTGGAAAGTTTTTAAGCCTCAAACAATGCTATCTAGGTATTAGTCATTATCATTATTTTACTCATAATAAATCAATTATATTTTTGTAGCTTGTCACAGTAATAATGCCATTAATGCAATAATTATTTGCTAAGTATTGGTTCATAAGTTTTCTTAACAGATCCTTATTTCATTGAAGGTAGAGACACACTTTGTCCTAGCCCATCTCTGAATTATCATGGGTTCCAAATTAGTTTATTTCACATTGAGATTAGCTGGCTAATATCTTAAATGATACATGGGAAAGATCTGGCTAACATCTTGAATGATACAGGAGAATAATCTATTCTAAATATTAACTAGTTAAAATTAGTGAAGTTCAACAATCATCTAAATATAGAATTTCTGAGCTCTTGATTACATTGGTATTTGTCAGTGATTACGGCTTATGTCGACATTAGATAACTAACCTCAACTATAGCCATGATTGGATTTCAGTTTTGTAAATATACATTTTTGTGGGTATGTATCATGGTTTAATATGGCTAATATCAAGTAAATAAAGACAGTTAATAAGGTCATAAATTATATTGAAATAATACTCACATTTATTGATTAATGGGTTAATTAATGATTTAATAGATATAAGGGGGAATAGCATTCAATAATTCTGATAAAGAACTAGCCTCAGAGTCATGAGTTCATGAGTCTCAAGAGGATGAGTTCAAATTCTACCTATACATATACTAACTGTATGTTCCTATTCCAGTTTGCCTTTTCGTAACTCCAGGAGATTCTCTTAGTTTTTAAGTAGCAGAGAAGACACAGATATATATTGGTGAAAGGAGTTTTTCTCATCAGGAACCTCTTACATTTATGAAATCACAGATCTTGTGGGGAAGAATTTATAAAATACTTTCTGGAAATAGTCATGTAAAATAGGCAGTATGTCAATCCTCCATGATCCCCTCATAGAGCTTACAATACTCTAGAAGGAAGTGTCAACATAAACTATCATTCAAAATAATTGATTTATAATTATCCAAGTTGCCACTCAAAATTAGAACTCAGAAGAGTCCTGATTTCTAGACCAGGACTTAGACCCCAAGGCACCATGTTTTGGTTGTAAGGTCTAATCCATAAAAAGTATTAGATTAACATACAATGTTCATCAAGACCATCCACTAGATCTCCAAAATCAGATAGGCAGAAAAGAAGACTGAGACAGAAAAATTTCTGGTCCTAGAACACACTGATGGAGGAAGTTCAACTGGGTCATGATTGATCAACTATATTATACAAATTGAAACATATTTTTTTTTAGATTTTTTTTTTTGCACAGCAATGGGGTTAAGTGGCTTGCCCAAGGCCACACAGCTAGGTAATAATTAAAGATCTGAGGTCTGATTTGAACTCAGGCCCTCCTGACTCTAGGGCTGGTGCTCTATCCACTGCGCCACCTAGATACCCCTGAAACAGTTTTTTTTAATTCTCCTTTTAAAAGAGAATTGCAGAACTCAAAGAAAATCACTAGCATTAAGGACTTCTGGAAAGCAGGAAATAAACCCTCTGTCTACAGACTCAGTCACATTTACCATGATAGTCCTCAGTGTGTGCAGAAAGAAAAGTTATTCTCATCTTTATCCTAATAACTCAAGTTAACAGATGCAGCTCTAATGAAATCCACCTTCCCTTAATTCCCTTTTAAATAATCAGTCTTTTAAGAGGAAGACTGATGTCCTGTCCTGATTCATTCTGCTCAAGAATACCTGAACTGAATCCCTACTGATCCTACTTAAACTGCAATCACGTCCTTGGATACATTTGCCTTTGCATATAATTAAAATACCTGACAAAATACCTCCAGTAACAGGCAGCTCAAAACTACATGAGGTTGCCTATTCTACAAAAGTACTTTCCTCATATTTGAACTTAAAACCTACCTTCCTGCTTTTTCCAATCATTGATTTTAGGTCAGTCCTCTGGAGTCACTTGGAGCAAGTCTATCTCTCTCTTCCATATGATAATCCTTTTTCAAGCACTATAAGAAAGGGAATATTTTTCCCTAAGTATTCTCTTTTTGAGATTTATACTTCAATTTACTTTAACTATTCCATTGTAAATAGCAAAAGCACTGAACTTGAATTTAAAAGATTTGGGTCTAATACCCAGCTTTACCAATGATTAGCCAGGTTATTACACATAAATTGCCTATGCTCTCTGAGCTTCATTTTATACATCTGAAAAAATGGGGATGGCATTTGTACCTCTCTCACAAGATTGTTATGAAGACAGCACTTTACAAAAACCTTAAAGGATCACATATAGGTGTGTTGTTGTTATTAGTAGTAATAGTGAGAAGAGGAGGAGGAGGTATAGATAAAATGTAACAGCAGTAATAGGAGTAGCAATAGTAGTAGTCATTGCAGTAGTAGTGCTGATGGTAGTGATAGTAGAGGTGCTAGTAGTAGTAGTAGTAGTAATAGTAGTAACAGCATTGGGAGTGAGAGTAGAGGTAAGAGGAGGAGGAGGACTATGAATAATAGCAAAATTGTCCCTTGATTTTTAGGGAATTCCCTTAAAAGAAGCTCCTTCCACTAATGAAAGTCAGCCACCAGTATACTGGTTGTTCAGTTATGTCTGACTCTTTGTGACTCCTTATGGGATGTTCTTGGCAAGGATTCTAGAGAGGTTTGCTATTTTCTTCTCCATTAAATTAGACAGAGGTAAAATGATCTGCTCCACATCACACTGCTAATGAGTGTTGAGGATGGATTTGAATTCAATTCTTTTTGACTTTTGACCCTGTGTTCTATCTACTGTGCTATTCGGGTCTTCCTAGCTCAGAGGCTATATATATATATATATCCTATTACCTCTTAGTGATCATTATGATAATGAGGAGGATGGAGGTGATGAAAATGACAGTATAAACCACACTGAAAGGAATTTGAGGGTATATAACTCTTTGGTTCTTAGTCAAATACACTGGTCCCCTCATTAGAACCAAACCTGTTCCAATAAGAAGATCCACTAGTTCAGCAGGATTATTTGAGGACACTAAGATTGGCATGTCAGAATTTTCTTTTTTACTGAAGCACATACCAGTCTCTGAGTTCTTGTCCTGAAGTAAAAAACAATGCCCCTTTATCTCCTTATGGTCTTCCAGTTATTCCAGAAAGAGAAGAAATAGCAGGTGAGAAATGGGAATGGTGGTCTCTTGTGACTTTGTGCTGGCTCCTTTTGAGCCTGACCAGGTTCTCCTTGTAAATCTATGCAGCCAAGGAGAGGGGCAAATGAAGCTGAGCACGGCTTCCTTTGTCTCACTGCCTCTGAACCTCTTTCTTCCCTCCCCCTCTTCCAGTGGTGAGCCAGCTCTCCCATTACTTACACTGCCAGCCATAAACGCCTATTTATTTGCGGACTAACTTTCTGGTGGTTTAATATCCCCTTGAATTACAGTACAATCTCTTTCAAGTTATATTTGATTATTTTTCACATTTAAAAACATGAATACAATTACCTCATGATGACATATGCCATTACAGTCAGAGATAAAATAGTATCGCAATGCTATGGATGCATCTTATACAAGTAGGCAGCCTCTAAAAAATATATCTCCAGCATGGAACAAGATCCACAGTGATAGGTGCCATATAAATACATATAGAACAATAAATAGATACAAAGGAAATAGATGCTGAATAATTAATCCTTGCTTCTCTCTAGAAATGAGCTTAATAAATCTGTCTTCAGTGTTCATTTATTTCTAGAAAAACAAATATTTAAAAGTAAAGAATAAGTAATATCCAGGAGGGAGCAAAATAATAATAATGATAATAATAATGATGATAATAAAATAAAGAAGAGAGATTATAGATTGCTGAGCCTCTATTATTCCAGTCTGATGCTGACAACATCCAGCAAGATCTTATTTGTAAAGACTGAAAGTGTGTTTACAACAGTTGGTGCTCTATTGTTGCCCATTCACGGAGAATGTGCATATTGATGGGTCAAATCTGGACCCATCTCATTTTAAAATCCTGGTTCCCAGGGTCAGTCCAATTTCTAAGCTGCAATTATACAATATCATTCATTGGCCTACACAATTTACAAAGCACTTTCATGTCTATTATTCAATTTATTATTATTATCATCAATTCATTGTTACTAAGCATTTATCATCTAATATGCGCCAGACCCTGTTACTAGGCAGTGAGATACAAAAACAAGGAATGAGTTAATTCCTACTTTCATGAAGCTTACATTCTATGGGAGGGATACAATATGTACTTAGATAAATATTGCAAAGTGATTTTGTTAACGGGGTGAGGAGGAGATGTTGGGCCAATACCTTGGCAGGTGCCAATCCTCACAGCAATCTTATGAGGTAGGAGGCAGCAGAAAGAATCCTGGACCAGGGTTCAAGTCACCTCTGAGCTTCCTCATCGGTGAATTTATATTGCCATAAATGTATTTTAAATATGAGTTTTTATTATTATCCTCATTTTATAGGTGAAGGAACTAAAGTCCAAAGAAGGGGGGCACAGATAGTAATTAAAGGGGGGGGGGTTGGAATTCTTCCACAGCATAGGACTATGTGGTAAGATAGAAAGGAACTCCCCAAATCTTTCATACTGCCTTAATTTCCACCAAACAGAAATTAATTGGGTTTAAGAAGCTCCTCTTTAAAAATGTTCCTTCTAACGATCCGCCACTTGGTCCTTAGAGCGAAATATCATTTGCTTCTCCTTAAGTTCAATTAGAGAGCATATAGGGAAATAACTACTGTTTGGAGAAAGGGGGGAAAGAGTAATCTGTGCTCCTAGGTGGAAGAGACTACTGGTTATGGCATTGTCGTGGGTTGGGAGGAGGCTTTGGACAACCAGGTTCACTAGGAGTCTGGGGTAGAGGAGAGGAAAATCAATGAGGTTAGGATCGAGGATAAATTCTACCCACTTTTTTGTTTTATGCAAACATGGCCCTGCTCATTCTCAATGAGTGACACTTCTATATGGTGACATTTGGTTCAATGATGTGCCCAGGTTTCTAACAATATTAATGGACATCTGAACCTGAACTAATAGGAATATAATGTCCAAAATCAGGGAGTGGTAATCCCATCCCACTGTTCTCCTCAGATCATAGCTGTTGTGTTTAGTTCTGTAGGCCTACTTTTAGGGAGGATATTATAAAGTGCATAGCAGCTAGATGAGAGCAAGTAGGGTGGCAACAGATCTTGAAATGATGTCCTATGAGGACTGATTGATAAGGGATGCTTAATCCTAGAAGAGTAAAGGTTATTTGGAGCTGTCCAACTAATTAAAGATCTGTCACATGGAAGAAAAGTTAGATTTATTCTATTCAGCCTTAAAGGATAAAATGAAAAGCAATAAGTTACAAAGAGAAAAACTGAAGCTTCATATAGGAAACATATATTAACATTTAACAGTTGTAAGAAAGAGTAATAAGCTGCTTTGTCCAGTAATTGAAGGTCTTCAGGAAAAGACTGGATGGCCATTTGTTGGGCTAATTGTAGTGAACATTTTTGTTCAGATAAATATTGGATGACAAGAATTATGGGATTCATATAACTCTGAATTTTGTGATTCTGTGATTTTCTGTATGGGAAAAAAAGCTATTGAGCCTCCATCAGTAGGACACATTTGGGTTGTTTTTCTAGTAGTGAGAATGAATTTATAATGAACTAGTAGGAAGTAAGCTCCTGGTGCCTAGAAAGTTTCTAGTACATAGTAAACTCTTAAAAAATATTTGTTGAATGATTCATGTAAACTCTTGCTTCTGAATAGCAAGTGTATATAATAGATTTGCATTTTCAGATATAATCATTTTCCCCTCTATTTTACTATGTTATGGAAATGCTTATATTTTATTAAGTTCAGAATGAAATAAATAAAAGAAAAAAGGAAAAAAAAGGAAAAAAGAATATTAATGAAACATTAAATAATTCAAAGAATATACAGAAGCAAGTTCAGAAAGACATAGACAAGCCCACACACATTGTTATTATTGTATTATACTTACTATACACACAAGAACAATATATATGTAAATAACAGTTTAAACTTATTGCCTGCAATATATTTCTGTTCTTTATTAAAATGTTCATGTTTATTAAATGAAAAAAATTAAAAACCTCTTTCTTGTGATTCCTTTTGTGACCTTGTCACTTAGTCTGATTGTACACTCACACCCTGCAGAGCTCTGACTTTTCAGATCAGAAATATGGTAATAAATAATAATAATAATAATAATATCCCAAGCACTTTACAATTATTATATCATTTGTCCTCATAAAAACTCTATAAGCTATGTGCTGCTATCTCAGTTTTACAGATGAGGAAACTAGATTTAACAGAGAGTAATTGACTTTCCTAGGATCTCACACCTAGAAAAGTCTGAACCCAGATATATAGACTCAAGTCTTCCTGACTCCAATCCAGAATTCTATATACTCTGCCCCCTAGCTGTTTCATCAACACTGCTTCTACTAATATGGAGTTTATTATGATTCCTTCAGGAACTAAGATTTACCCTGGCAGAGTTTATGTGAAGGGTATGGAAAGGTGATCCCTTAATGATTCATACGTCAGCCAAAATGTCTCTTGTCCCCATAAATCTATACAGGTCAGTCCTTGGCAACATTATAAAACTGGGCAGTTTGCTTGATTTCTCCCTCCATCTTTCTTTTTGTGATAATACCTTATTTCCAGAATTTCCTCATTGACTTGGGCTCCAAGAGCTCATTGCTCCCTAACAGTGACTTTTTGGTCATCCTGGACTGTTCCTGGCAAAATCTTTCCCTACCTATTTGATAAAGTAATTGAAGGTAATGTTTCAATAGCTAGTAACTTAGAATTTGAGCAGAAAACACTATCATATTTTAAAAGAATCTACTACATGAATGGAAAGGTACAGTTTTTAGAGTCAGGCTGAAATACTTGAATGTCCAAATACCAATCTAAGTCTAAGAACAATAAGTCCCCTCTTTTTTAAAAGTTTGTCAAATAATAGGTCAAAGAATAGGGATTGCTGTCATTCTGGATGATGACAAGTATCCTGATCCCTTGGCTTTCCCAATTCACTGTCTAATATGAAGAAAAGCTTCTCTTTTTTTCAGGTTCTATGTGATTAGGCTATTCTTATTTCTGGAACAGCTGCTATCAATTGATCAATCATCAATCATTAAGTCAATACACATTAAGGAAGCTCTAGCTGGTCCCCACAGAAGTCTGGTTTATAGTTGGCACTGAGTAAGAAGAGGGGGGAGTTTGTAGGCTTGGAGACCTGGAGTCCTACATGGCAGATTGCCCACAAGAAGAGACTTCTCAACCACAGGACTGGGAGTTGGAACCCACCCTGTACTTCCCCAGCACATGCTCCTACTGTCTTAGTAGCTTTGCCCATGCTGTTTCTCTTAATCTGGAGTACTTTCCCCTCTTCTCTTTCTGTACAAATCATTACATAATCATTACATTCTTCAGGATATAAATAGGACAAGAAAACCTTTTTTAGTGATTTCTCCCTCCTCTGAACTCTTTTAACCTTTATCTTATCACAAAATTTATCATTTCACCACAAATTATCTTGCATCATTCTCGACTTGTTTATTATCTTTTAACCTACTCTTGCAGTTGGGAGGACCCTAAAGAGAACATAAAGTCCAATTTCTCTTCCTAGGTAGAAACTGCTCAAATCTAAAGATTTATCCAGAGAACCTTTAACTAAGTGAAAAAAAAAGAAACTGGGGGTGATGGGAAACAATTACTTGTGTTTGAGATAGCCTATGTTGTAGGGGGAAAGCGCTAGGCTGGAGGTCCAAGAGCCTTAGTTCAAAACCTTCTTCTGCTACTTATATCACTTTTTTTGGCAAGATAAATGGGGTTAAGTGATTTGCCCAGGGTCACATAGCTAGCAGGTGTCAAGTGTCTGAGGCTGGATTTGAACTCAGGTCCTTCTGACTCCAGGGCTGGTGCTCTGGAGAGTGGGTGCACTCACTTATATGACTTTAATTTACAACTAAATCCATCTTCTCACCCATAGAACTTTTAACAAAATATGAAAAAGAAAATGGGAGTGTTGGAGGTGGGAAACAATTCATGGGGAACCTGAGTTCGATTTTGCCTCAGTGGTTTAGCAACTATTTAACCTTCCTGCTCCCCAGCTTTTTCATCTACAAAATTAAGGAATTGGCCTAGATATCCTGTAAAAATTCTTCCAGTTGTAAATGTCTGATCCTATGTTCTTTCTGACTCCACTGCCTCCTCTCCAAAAGCAGGGCTATGTATCCTTCACTTACAGAACCTTGCACAGTACTGGCTATAAAACAAACACAATGACAAAAAAAATCTGTGTTTCATTTTGTTGCTGTTCAATCATTTCAGTTGTGTCTGACTCTTTGTGACCCCATTTGGGGATTTCTTAGCAAAGATACTGAAAAGTTTTGCCATTTCCTTCTCCAGCTCATTTTGCAGATGAGGAAACTGAGGCAAACAGGGTTAAGTGACTTGTCCAGGGTCACACAATTAGAACTTGTCTGAGGCTGGATTTGAACTCAAGTCCTCCTGACTCTAGGACCTGCCCTCTTTCCTCTATACCAACACCAACTGCCTATTGTTTGATCTAGAACCTGCCAAATGATGGTAATACAAAGCAAAGAAGATTGCCGGTCTGAGGTCTTGTTCTGTAAAGAGATGGTGAAACTCTTTCTGCAGGTCAGGACTTGTATGTATCAATTTCTTTAACTCTTATCTTCCAACCCACCATATTTGTGTTCAGGATACACATGTACCCTAATCATCATCAGTGCTGACAGGTAACCTAACTCAGAATACGTCTGTGAGAAATGCAGGACCCTGGGTCAGATTGCTTGATGCTTCTTTTCCATTTCAACCTGGTCAGTTCTTTACTTTCTTTTCTTTCACCTTGGAAGGATCAGCTTCCCTCTGTTCTAGGAGCAAGGGGGTCCATTAGGTCCCTGATAATCCAACAAATTTTTCATTTTAATTCAAGAGATAACCATTAAGCTCCAGCTAAGTGGAGCAGTAGATAGTGCCCGGACCTGGAGTTAGGAAGAGTCTTCTTACTGAGTTCAAATCTGGCTTTAGGCACTTACTATCTGACCCTAGACAAGTCACTTAACCTTGTCTACCTCAGTTTTCTCATATGTAAAATGAGTTGGAAAAGGAAATGGCAAATCATTCCAATATCTTTGCCAGGAAAACCTCAAAATGACTTTACAAAGAGATGGAACGACTGAAAAAACTGAACAATAACAGAGGTGTTTGTTGCACACAGAGCTAAAATAGGATATAAATAAAACTAGTCTCTGTGTTCAGAGGCTCCCAGTCAATTATGTTCAGATCATTTTACTCAAATTCTTTTAGACCTACCTGATTGGTAGTCTTTCTGCTCATAGATTTTTTTACCCATTTAAAAAGGTGGGTAAAGTGGGGCAGAGAATGGGGTTCAAAGCAAAGAAAGAAAAGAAATTTGATTTCATATTGGGAAAAACCTTGTCTTTGCCTTACTGTGAGGACTTTGAGTTTCACAGAATTTCAGAAGTGGAGAGGGCCTCCAAGGACATGCAGTTTAATTTTTTAAATGGATAGAAATCCCCTCTGCAATGTTCCCAATAAGCTGTCAACAGCCTCCACTTGAAGCTGTCTGGGCGAGGAGGGCACTCACTACCTCCAAAGAGCAGTTTATTTCATTACCCTGATTGTAAGGAAATGTTTCCTAGCAAACAGAATTAAATGTTCCCCTCTATAACTTCCACCCATGGTTCCTAGTCAGCAAAGTAGAACAAAACCAATCCCTCTTTCACATGACAGCTTTTCAAATACTTCAGTGAAAGCTTTCATTTTCCCCCTAAACCTTCTTCAAACATACCAACTTCAACAGATGCTCATATGGCTTGACCCTAAGGCCCCTGACCACCATAATCTCTCTGATCTGGATCAGGCATATCAATGTCCTATTTAAATGTATTCAAGATTATTTTATTAGATTTGGGAGGGAACTCAAAAGTCATCTAGTGCAACCCCCTCATTTTGCAAATTAATTAATAAGCAATAACTAACATTTATATAGAATCTACTTAGTGTGAGGCCCTGTGCTAAAATTTTTTTTTATAAATATTATGGTTGGCATAAGAACACTGGGAGATAAGTACTATTATTATCTCTATTTTCCAGATAAGGAAACTGAGGAAAATAGGCTAAGTGATGTGCCCAAGTTACACATTACTAATTAAGTATCTGGGGCTATATTTGAACTCAGTTCTTTCTGATTCACATCTTCCTCACTTCAGATTCAGTGTTCTATCCACTGAAATACATAGTTGCTTTAAATGAAGAAACTGAATCTCAGAGGAGTTAAATGACTTGTTCAAGATCACACAGGCAGAATCAAGATCACAAAAGTAGAATTCAAACCCATATATTCTTCTGATCAAGTTTACTAAACTGTGTTACCCTCCATCTTTTTTTTTAAATTCTAAGTTATAAGGAGAGTAGAAATGAAGGTGATATTAAAAAAAACCCTGTTAATCATAAATTGTTTTAAATGCAGTCAGAATTGAATACTATGCTGGAGATTTCATCTGGCTAGGGCAGAGTACGGCAGTTCTATTATCTCTCATGTTCTGGACACTATACTTCTGGTTTATGATTGAATTGACTTTTTCCCCCCTTTGATCAAATACCATGGAAAACTGCATAAATATTGACTTCTCTCCAACACTTGAGGCTTCTCAGAAGGCCCTGTTACCTAACATTTACACCACTGCTGTAAGTTGAGTGGCAATTACCCACATCATTTGTCAGATGAGGAAACTGAGGCTCCTGGAAGTGACATGCCCAAGTGATTCATCTTGTTTAAATTCTGTCTTTTGCCTCCGACCCCTGTACCATTTCCACTACTATACCCAACTCTTTCATTCTCATCGTTTATTATTATTATTTTTTTTTTTGGTTTTTGAAAGGCAATAGGGTTAAGTGGCTTGCCCAAGGCCACACAGCTAGGTAATTATTAAATGTCTGAAGCAGGATTTGAACTCAGGTACTCCTGACTCCAGGGCCGGTGCTCTATCCACTGTGCCACCTAGCCACCCTTCATTTTCATCTTTCAAAAGAAATTTAGAACTTTAAATTACTTAAACTAAACAGTGTCTGAACAGCCTCATTTACACTTGCATTTAAAGTCCTCTCAAATTCCTAAAGCAAATACAAATTAAAATATTAAACATTTACAAAAGTTGTTCATCACATATTATGCTCAGAATTGTTCAAGCTGAGAAGATACACATTTAAGATAACCCAAAGTCCCTGTCCTTATGGAGGTTATACTCTAAGGAAAGTCTTTAATTTAGATATTCATGATATGTAGTATTACAAAATAGAGGTGCAAAAAGATTGAGAGGGAAGGTTGCCCCAGGGCCTGTATTTAGAGATCATTGAGGCTGTGGCATTGAGTTTAAAGGCTAGGGTAGAAAGTAATACTTTGGTGCATCTGATGGAGAAATTCAAGTTTGAAACTTTCCTCTCCCCTCCAAAAAAAAAGGAAAACCTCTCTAACAAATACTTTGATAAAACAAATCCCTTCCCCTGCCTTCTCAATAAAACGGGGAGCCAAGAATGACTAACCAGGAGAGAACTCTGAGGAGGTACCAAGAGAAACTGGGGTCTTGGTGAGAAATTGAGAATGGGGGTGGCTAGGTGGCACAGTGAATAGAGCACCGGCCTTGGAGTCAGGAGTACCTGGGTTCAAATCCAACCTTAGACACTTAATAATTACCTAGCTGTATTGCCTTGGGCAAGCCACTTAACCCCATTGCCTTGAAAAATCTAAAAAAAAAAAAAAAAAGAGAGAAATTGAGAATGGATTCATCTTGGGAGGGTCTACAGCTAAAAGCTGCTATTGGTCTCCTCCCTCCCTGCCTCCCCTCCCCTATCCCCTAGGTGGACAAAAAGTTAAAAAAAAAGATTCAGTTATAGGAGTGGAGTTGTAACAACTGTTCAGTTGTGATCCACCAGGAGAAAGAAGTGTATTTCTACTGAAGATGTTTACATTTCTGGGAGAGTTTGGGTGAGGGTAAGCCAAGTCAAGGTAAAGTTTCTGCAACAGAAAGAACAGGATCCTATAGTCCTGGATTTGGAACTAGGAGAGGGCTTAGAAATGACCGTAGTCTACCTCACTTCTCCAGTCTGAAGAAAAAGAAAATGGAACTGATTAAAAAAAAAGGAGATATTGGCTTGCCCAAGATCACACAGGTAGGAAGAAGCATGACCAGGATTCAAATCTAGATCCTCCCAAATTTCACAGTCACTGTTTATTCCACTGCAAGCTATCTCGGACACTCAGTGGAAGAGAGGAGGTCGAAAGTTTTCCACCAGTATTTCAAGAGCTAATACTGAAAACCAGGGGACCCAAGGGGCGCTGGGCGGGGGCAAGGCGAGATTCCTTAGAAAGTGAAGTGGCTCTGGATGCGGCTGCCTCCTTGGGACTCCAGAGTCCAGGCAGCAAGGGAACCTTGGCTTGTCCCTGGCCCGGAGGAAGTTAGCGGATCTGCGCCTTCAGCTCAGAGTGCCAGCGCCCACTCCTCCAGCGAGCCCAGAGAGGCGCGCTGCCCCGACCAGAGCCGGGGGTCCGGAGCCCAGGGTCCTCAGCCTCTAAGAGGCAGTCCAAGTTCCCGGAGCTCGGAGCGAGCGCTGAGAGCGCCACCAACAGAGACCCCGACTCCCCAGGGTTGGGGAGGGGGGCTCCCCGGCATCCGAGAGAGGCTTCCCTACCTCCGTTCCCGACTTCCAGGAGTCCTAGCTGTTCCAGAGCCTTCACGAAAGCCACGATGATGACCAACACCACGATCATCTCCAGTCCTTCCAAGTTCATGCTGGAAACTCACTCATTCACACGGATGCATTTCGCCTTTCTCCCCTTCGCCCCTCTTCCCCTCCCGTCCTCTCCTACAGCAAGACCCTGGGACCGGGGACTGAGATGTCTGTCCGTCGGAGACAACGCCGACCCGATTCCAAGCCTTAATATTCTCTCCCTCCCCCCCCCGGCCCCGACCTCCCGAGAGCGCCCAGCTGGCATGGAGCCGGGCACCTCACTACCTTCCTCTGCGCGGGACATCCCCAGCGCAGGCAGCCGGGGTATCTCCGGCTCACTGTATCACCCCTACAACCCGGTGAGTTTCCAGGACGCTTTGCCTCTCTTGTCTCTAAGGCAACGCGACCCACCCCGGAGGTCTCTAAGTGCAAATTCAGATCAATCCCCTCAGCTAGGCTTCGGGTAGCCCCGGAATAGTCACTTGGTGGAAACTTTTGGCAGCTACAGGGTTACTTGGAGAAAGAACGAGCAGTGACAAGAGGGATGCAGACTTCGAATTCCTTGCTGGAATGGGGCAGCAGATAGAGCACTGACCTTGGAATCAGGAGGATAGGAGTTTGAATATGGCCTCAGACACTTGACACTTATTAGCTGTGCGACCTTGAGCAAGTCACTCAACCCTGATTGACTCATCCAGGGCCACTGGAACCAAATGGCTCTGGACAGCACCCCCCTCACTCAAATCTAATTTATGTGCTTGTCATGGCATCACCTACCTGATGTCATGGTCCACTTCAAAAATGGAGGACAAACATCACTTGCTGGACTGGGATTAGTAAGGAGTAGGAGTGGAGTGGGGGAGGCCAAATAGTTCATTTAATCCGACAATCCATTATTCTTTATTACAGATGAATAACTGAGGTCCATAAAAGGAAAGGGATTGTCGAAGGCACAAAGAGACAGATGATTGGAACTCAGGTCCTCTGATTTACTCATTCAGTCAACAAGCACTGATTAAAGGTTTCTTTCTTTTGAGACTCTTCAAGCTTGTCCAATAATTAGGAGGTGACTTATGGCAAGTCATTTTCCCTTTGAGGACTTCATTTCCCTCTTCTGTAAAATCAGTGATTTAGTCTTCATGATTCCTAAGGTCCATTCCAACTAAAAATTCTATGATAGTGAGAACATGTAGGCAACTTACTTAAAATATTTTGATTTTTTGAAAGTTCTTTCATAAGTTGAGCAGAAACCTTCCTCCTTCTGACTTTTTTTTTCTTTTTTGGAAGCTATCAGAATGAAGTGACTTGCCCAGGGTCACATAGCTAGTAAATGTCTGAGGGTGGATCTCAAATCAGATCCTCCAGTCTCCAGGGCTGGTGCTGTATTCACTATGCCACCTAGTAGCCCCTTGGCTTTCAACCATTATTCCAAGTTCTACTCTTGGGCCAAGCAGACTAAATCTAACCATAGGAATGCATATATATATAATATATATATATATATATATATATATATATATATATATATATATATATATATATTTAAACCTGCAAAAGACTTAAGAAACCATCAAGCCCAACCCTCAGGTCTTACAGTTAGGACCAACTGAGGTCCAGAAAAATGAAGTGACTTATGCCCAAGGTCATTCAAACAATAAATGACAGAAATGAATTATACACAAGGTTCATTGACACTAAAGGCAGTGTAGCTACCAGAGTATTTTCCTCTTCCATATGATAATCTTTCACATATATCAGGGATTTTGCCCTCATATCAGTCTTCTCTTCTCTAGGCAAAATGTTCCTAATTTTTCACAAGTCCCATCTTCTCCAGCAGAAATAGAGATCCAGGGCCTATTGGTTGGACACATTTCCTCTAAACTTATTCTTCTAATGAACCCTATCATTAAAGAACACCTCAGTTAGCTAATTCATCACATTATTAATAATTGCTATTAGAATAAACATTCTGAGGGAGCAGTGAGAGTTCTCATTAGCCTCTGTCTTCCTGCTCCACAGGTCCTATTCCAAACAACTTAGAAAATACAAGTCCTAAGGATAGAATGTGCCTGTCCTCCCAAACCCAAGCATTGTTTCCAACTGCTAATGTGGGTTAAGTGCAAAAGCAATTTATTATGAGGTATTTGGAACCATTTATTTCAGATTATGGAGGTGAAAATTACAGGCATCTGCCTACAGAAACTGAAGAAAGGAAAATGGCAGTGTGTGTAGTAGGTGGAGTCAAGGAGAGCCCTAGAGCAGAGCAAGAATTATTTCCTAGTCAGTCAATAGAAAATGTCTCATTTTGAGATCTCATTTTGTTCATGCCACTATGCTCGGAAACAAGGAAGCATTAAGACATTCACATCCCTTGTATTTCTCCAGTCTTACTGTTTCACTGGGAAGTCCTAAACTAACCTTTGGAAGAAGAAAACTATTACCGCAAATGCAAGGTGCCAAATATAATAATAATAATAATAATAATAACACAAATGCAAAGTGCCAGATAAAATAATAATGATGATGATGATCAGAGATAATGTGGTACAAGTGAAAGGAAGTCCTGGATTTAGCATCATAGGACCTGGATTCATAGGACCTTACTACCTGTGTGACCTTAGACAAATCACTTACCCTGTCTGGACCTCAGTTTTCTCATGCATAAAATGAAGAATTTGGACTAGATAGCCTCAAAGATCCTTTCTAACTCTTCTGATAAGGAGTTGAGTTGCAAAGTAAGGGTAGCCAGTGTCAACAGGGTATTACAACTTGATGAAACCTTTGTACAAGAGAAATGAATATACATGTGGAGCCAAAAGAGTTTACAATTTATACAGAATATATAATATTATAATAACAAGACAAAAGAAGTAAGGTAAAATATAGTTGGGATGACCATTTCTGAAGCACAGTTGACTGAGACCTGACCCCAAGATGGAGACCCCTGCAAAAGAACTCATCAATAGGAAAAGGGGACTGGTATGGTGGATGGATATTCCAAGGTATGGCATGGGAGGTAGAATGGTACAGTAAATGTAGAAAAAGGAAAAGACCCCTCTCAAAGAGGAGGAACAAAGTTATGGCAAAAGCTTCATTCTTTTCTCTTACAAACAGCTTTTCTATGAAAATTGAATGGTCAGAGGTCTCAGCAGCACAAGCAATTTCTCAGTTTAGCCAAGACTGATTGGTTTCTGTCTTGACCCCCCCCCCCAGAGACACACAAGGAGTTCAGCTTGGGATGCAATTATGATGATAACTCAGAGATGGTTATAAACTTTCACAATTCAAAGCCTCCTGTTCTAGGTTCAGTGTTTCCGGAAAATATGGCAACTCAAAAAGACAAGTTGAGGGAACTCTTAACATTCCCCAACACTAGAGAGCTTTAGGTTGGGACAGTCCTTGGAGGTGTTAGAAATTGACTTTAACCCCAAAGTATAGATAGTATTTGGAGAGAATGAGAGAGTCTCCAGGTATTGGTGATTAGGTTGGTGAAGTGATTTGTCCTAGTTTACTATGGGTCTTAGTCCTAAGGCCTCTGGGGAATTAGTCCTGTCTAGTGTGCCTATTCTCCCCCATTTTTACACTAAAATTAGAGAGGATAGCTTTTTAGTTCCTATAAAGTTAGAGAGAATACCCCCCCCCCCCATACACAAACAAAATACCCTTTGGCTACTCATGGGTTGGAAGTTTCCTGTGACTTTGAGTTGTTAGTTTGTCTTTAAGGATTTGAAATTTCACCCAGAAGAGGCATAGGGAGAAGGAAGAGGGCATTGTAGGAATTAGGTGGGGGTGAGGCCTCAGTGAGAGCCCCATAGTCTTTCTAAGCACAGCTGTCATGTGTAAAGGCGCTTCTAGATATGTTACTATGTCACAGTCAAGAAGTCAAGCATGCCATATCTGAAAGGGATCTTTGAAATCACAGAATATTAAACATAAGAAGTCATAAACTTCTTAATTTATAAATTGAAATAATTTATAATTTATAAATGAAAAAGTTGAATTTTAGGGTTTAATAAATGAATAAACTAGAATTCAATCCTGTATTTTCCCTAGTATTGAGACTAACTTTATTTTTTCTCTTTCAAAAATGTTTTTAATCTACATTTTTCTGCCTCTATGTTACTTCTCCATGACTACCTAGCTATCTAATTACTTATGATTACCACTGTCATAAACAACTTCAATGAAATCACCTTTGTAACAAGGAATAATTAATCAAAAGAAATCAGCATATGGACTATATCTGAAAACATTTGCCTCACTCCACCATCTCTCTGGGTGGACTTTGCTTCCATGACTCAGCTATCGTCCATTCACCTTACCAGTCCCCTTTTTCCTATTGATGAGTTTTTTTGCAGGAGCCTCCATTTTGGGGTCAGATTTCAGACAACTATGCTTTAGAAATGACATTCTAACTATATTGAACCTCTTCTGCCCCCCCCAAACCATGAAAATCTATTAATGTTGAAAGCATCACCCTTTTTCTAGTCACTCAGTTTCACAAAATCAGTCACTCTTGTTTCTTCCATCCAATATCCCCCCACCATATCCAATCAGTTGCTAAGTGATCAATTCGCCCTTCAAAGAATCTCTTATCTCCACCCCTCTTCTCCACTTGCCTGACTACTCATCTACTCCAGGTCTCACCACATCTGACCTAGAATATTACACAGTACTCTCCTAATTGGATCCCCACCTCCAGTTTTCCCCTTTCCATGTCACTCCTCTACTAAAAATTTTTCATTGAATTTTCAGTGAATTTAGGATAAGCAAAACATTCCTTTAAAGCACATTAGAGTCTTGCTCTTACCTATCTTTTGAGGGTTTTTTTTGATAGCATTCCTCTGTATGCACTCTCTGATCCACACAGACAGGTTTTTTCGCTATTCCCAGGATATACCATTCCATTCCCATCTCAGAATGCCATCACTTTTTACCTCCACTTCCAGAATTCTTAACTTCCTTCAAATCACAGCTTAGATGCCACTTTCTGCTTAAACCTTTTCCATATCTCATTTCTCTCCACCACTATAGATAAATGCATATAAAACACAGCAATAATTAGTATTTTCTCTCTTGAAAATATCTTGTTTAGATTTGCGTATTTGTGTCTGTGATGAATCCCTTTAATAGAAGTAAGCTACTTGAGTCTGTGTGCATGTGTGTGTGTGTGTGTTTGTGTGTATGTGTGTGTGTAGAGGGATTTAATCCCCCCCCACAAATAGTTGATGTAAATACAGTTAGGGGAAGACAATAGAATTGAGGCATTATTAATACTCTATTGAAGTTTAAAGTTGTCTATGACTTTTCATTCCTTTAAAAAATGTGAAAAAATTTTGATTGAACGGGAAGGAGAGCTGAGTGAAGAGGGGTTACCTTCCAATTGGTCCTTAAAAACAAGAGTTCCAGCCCTAAGATAGCTCTTTCCACGTATGGTTGAGACTCATTCAACAGGGAGCTAGCTGGATGATAAACTTTCTGTGAAAACATAGACTCAGAGTAGAACAGCATTTGAAATAAGGAAGCAGCTTCAAGAACCCTGACTTGGTGACAGAGAAGACAGTTATGTGTTCGAGAAGTGAGAAGAAGAAATCCAGGAAGTTCTCTTAAGAGACACATGCAGTAAAGAGAAGAGTATAAAGTAGAAGAAAAAAGATATTTAGACCCAGTAGAAGGAATGAAATTATCTGGGTCACAAATGTTGCCCACGTGGAAACCTCACTACTGTTGGGGAGATTCTTTCAGCCAAGTAGAATGGAACCTCTTGAGAAAGTTGTATTTGTCACTGATGATCTGATGACTGTAGATAAAGATAGAAGGCTAGACTGAAAGCAATGAAATGTATTAGTATGCTAAGGAATATCATTCCCAATGAATAGCAGCTTCAGCTTTCTAGGGCTTTCAAGTCCACTTAGAGTACACAGTCAATCAATAACATTCTGTGGCAACTTAGGAGAGATAAATAAAGCATTTCACAGAAGAGGGAGGAGAGGAGAGGAGAGAGTGAGAGATCAGCTAAGGGAGAAAAGGGTAATATTTGGAATACAACTAGCAGGATTTATCAGAATAAAAAAAAAACATTCCCTAGTTCAAGAATGGGAGACAAAAAAAGGAAATGATCAGTACTTTTATAATTATAAAATAAATCCTTTTAGAATATAACTATAGGGTCTCTTATCTAGGGACTGCATGTAGTTGTTACATCAGTGAATAACAGCATCCATTTACTGAATCCTAACACAGTTTATTTTATTTTATTTCTCCTTCAATAAAGCTTGGGGACTTTCTACTATTTCATCATCAGATGGTTAGAGGATTGAGTTCATCATAATGCTGCAGAATGATATTTCCTATTTCCCCCCACATAATCAGTATTACTTTATTTATGTTCATATAACTTTAGTTATGTCCATATTATGTTGTGGATATTTGTGGGAAAGTGTACCTACAGGTTTAGGGGGGAAGAATATAGCTACAGTTCTTACTAGTCCATCTTAATAAATGCTTTTACTTTGAGTTAAATGGTGTCTGTTGACTCTTAAAGGTGCAATGATGGAAGCTAATAGGTACAAACTGGGAAAGTCAGGAAAAGTCTCTTGAAGGAGAGGAGGTGTGTACAGGAGTTAGTGTACAGGAGTTAACTGACCCTGAGTAAATGGTAACTGTTCAATAGGAGAGAGAAAGAGAGAGAGAGAGAGAGAGAGAGACAGAGACAGAGACAGAGAGACAGAGAGGAGAGAAGAGAGACAGAGACAGACTCAGAGACAGAGACAGAGAGACAGAGATAGAGAGACAGAAACAGAGAGAGAGGCAGAGAGACAGACAGAGGCAGACAGAGAGAAAGAGACAGAGATAGAGACAGAGACAGAGACAGAGACAGAGACAGAGACAGATAGTATTCTGTTTTTTGGAAGGCACCCTAGAGGTTATCTAGTCTCATAGAGTATAAATAACTGCCCCAGGTCACACAGCTAATAAATGGAAGAACCAGGATCTCTTATCTATAGTTACTCTATGGGACATAAGCTGGAGTTCTTTGACTTGGGAGTTCTGGAACTTGGCTATAATATTCCTGGAGGTTGTTTTTTTTTTTTATCTTTCTCAGGGAGATTGGTGGATTCTCTCTATTTCTATTTTTCCCTCTGCTTCTAGGATATCAGGGCAATTTTCCTGTAGTAATTCTTTGAAAATGATGTCAAGGCTCTTTTCCTGATCCTGACTTTCAGGTATTCAAATAATTTTTAAATTATCTTTCATGAATCTGTTTTCCAGAGCAGTTGTTTTTTCAATGAGATGTTTCACATTTTCTTCTAATTTTTCATTCTTTTGGTTTTGAAGTATTGTGTCTCGATTTCTTGTAAAATCAGCAACCTCCCTCAGTTCCATTGTTTGTATGAAGGATTTATTTTCCTCAGAGAGCTTTCTTATCTCTTTTTTCTTCCATCTGGTCAATTTTGCTTTTTAAAGTATTATTCTCCTTAATAACTTTTTGAACTATTTTATCCATTTGACCCAAGCTGGTTTTTAACATGTTATTTTCTTCAGCATTTTTTTGGATCTCCTTGACTAAGCTTCTGACTTCATTTTCATGTTTTTCCTGCTTCTTTCTCATTTCTTTTCCCAATTTTTCTTCTATCTCTCTCACTTGATTTTCAAAGTCTTTTTTGAGCTCTATCATAGCCTGAGCCCAGTTTCTGTTTTTTTCTTGGAGTCTTTAGATCCAGGAGCTTGTACTTCCTCATCTTCAGATTGAGTGTTTTGATCCTTCTTGGGATCACAGGCAAAGTATTTCTCAATGGTGCTCCTCTTTTTTCTTTGCTTACTCATTTCTCCAGTCTGTGCCTGGTTTTGGAGTGCTTCCTGAGCTTTTGATTATTATTGGGACACCCCCACAAGGATCTCAGTGTGTGAGACTCTGTCCTCCCTCCTGGTCTGTGAATGACCATAAGCATACCCCTCTACCACAGCTGAGGTTGGGGGGGGGGGGGGCTGCTGTTCTATGGGGGGACCTAGACTGCGATAAGGATCTGAATATGATCAGAACCCCAGAGTCCTGTTCCAGGGACAGAGCAAAGAGCTCAGCAGTCTCTCTCTTTACTCCCTTCCCTAGGCTCAGCACTCATGCCCTGGTGGCTCCTGCTTACAAGCTCTGCCTTCTTCCCATTCCTGGATCTGGGCTGCCAGGTCCATGCTGCTCACTGTGTGCCCTGAGGGCTGGGCTTCACATGCTCGCTCTGGAAGAGGTACCCCCACTGATCCCCCAAGTTGTGCTTGGTGTTCCCCGGGGGTGTAGGTCAGGAAACTGCCCTCGCTGCTATGAGCCGCAGCTCCTAGCACCCTGGGGCTGCCTCTGGGAGGCTGAAGTTCCTTCACTCTGGCCAGCCACCCCTCCAACCCTGTGGAGTGGAGCCTTTCTGCTCTTTTCCAGGTTACCTTGGGTTGGAGAACTGCCTCACACTGCATCCCTCTGTGGATTCTGTCTCTTGAACATTTAGTTAGAGTCCTTAGTTTATAAGTTTTGAGCAAGAGCACCTAAGAGACGATTCTCTCCTATCCCCATCTTGGCTCCACCTAAGCTGGAGTTTATTCTTATTATCCCCTAATTCTATAATAATCTATCACTCACCTTTTTCTTTTTTCTTTCCTTTCATTTGCTTGTAATTGTAGTAAAATAAAGTTATCAAAATGGCCAGAAAAATAATTTCCATTTACTTGAGGGTATTGATCAGCTCTTTGAGAATAACAGATGTTGATTTTTTTTGAATCTGTAACCTAATGTCTTTTTTTTTTAGATTTTTGCAAGGCAATGGGGTTAAGTGGCTTGCTCAAGGCCACACAGCTAGGTAATTATTAAGTGTCTAAGGCCCAATTTGAACTCAGGCACTCCTGACTCCAGGGCTGGTGCTTTATCCACTGTGCCACCTAGCTGCCCCATAACCCAATGTCTTGCATAGTGCTTGGTATTTGGCTTTTGGCTGCTTGATTGATCACTTTCTAGTCTCAAAGCTCTCAGAATTAAAGTTTTAATTGACCCTAAGGTCAGTGAAAAACTGCAAAGTATGTATAAGCAACAGATTACCAATAATGATTTGCATAAGTCAGAAAGCCAGTGAAGTGGTCCAGTGGGTTGTGCACCAGGTCCACACAGTTAAGACCTCAGTTTGAATCCTACTTCAGAAATTGATTAACTATGTGATCCTGTGTAAATCCTTTAGCCCCTGTCTGCCTCAGTTTTCTCATCTGTCAAATGGGGATAAGAGCATCTACCTCTCAAGGTAGCAGTGAGGATCAAGTGAGATAATATTTATAAAATGCTTTGCAAATCTAAAAGTATTATAGAAATGCTAGCTATCATCAATATGGGGAATGAAGTTGGCAGGTCACATACGAGAGAGAGAGAGATAATAGAGAGTTTTTGAGGGCAGTACCTCAATTCACAATTAAAAAAATTAAATTAAAGTTTCCAGCATGTTGAGTAGATCCTCTATGGAAAAGTTATGGATAAGAATTGCACAGGATGAGAAAGCATTGGTGGATCAGTGGAAGGAATAACCATATCAAAGATGCTTTGGAAACATCAATGCTGCATATTCTAATCCAATATTAGAATTGCAGTATCTGGTACATAGTAAGCTCTTTAGAAATACTTATCAATGAAGTGGAAGACTTGGCCCTAGAATTAGGTTGTGCTACTCATCCTACCCCTGTCCCCACTCTAGCTCTGGGCAACTGGATAGTCTTAGAATAGATGATAGCTAGGGATTCCACTCCCTAGGATGACTCTTTCTGCTCCTTACAGAAAAAAAAGATCCTTCTTAAACCTCTGAGATGTGATCAGTTATATGATATAATGAATAAGAGATATGGAACATTCCATTCTATCTGTGAGGGTTAACTTAAGTAGTTAAAGTAAATACTTATAAGTGCCCAGTGCCCACCCCACCCCCTACCCTTTCTAGGCTCAAGATTTTCTTCTCTTCTTTGAACTTGACTTGAAGCTTCCTTACCCTCAAAAATAGTTATTGCAGCAATTTTCATGGTTTGTAAAGAACTGGAAATAAAATAGATGCTCATCAATTGGATAATGGTTAAAAAAAATTGAAGTATGTGAGTTTAGAGGAATATTACTGTCCTGTAAGAAACTATGGACGTTGGAGATGGCATTTAGCCAGGAGTAGTCCAGTGCATGGAAAGGCTCTGCATCCTTGTAAGAAGAGGTCCCAAATCCAGCACAGAGGGGCTTATACTTGTTTATGGTGCCAGAACAGGTACCAACTAGCAGGTCTGCTGCTCACTGTCCAGTTCAGTTCTCAATCATAGATCCAGGTCATTGAGAAGGAGGCTTGTACTTAAGGTTGTTGCTTCAGAATGAGAAGCAGTGTCGCTCCCTGGGTGGTATACCAAGAGAACAGAAAGAGGTGGAAAGAGGAAACAGAAAGAAGAAAATAGGGGAAATTATTTCATATAATCTGGTAGAAAGTCTGTACAAATAAGGAGGAGGGATAAAATTTAAAAAACAAACATAAGAAGGAAGAGTTTGGGGAAAACAACTTAACATTTAAACTCCACTCTCATTTAAATTCATGAAAGGAGGGGAGAACACACACAGTTGAATTCAACAAGAAACTAGGAAGCAAAGGAATGAAGGGAAGAAGAATTAAAAGGGAGAAATTGATCTTAAGCAAAACAAATATCTTTTTTTGTGGTGATAAAGAATTTGAAACCTAGTGGGTTTCCATCAATTGGAAAATGACTGGACTGGTTATGGTATATAAGAGTGATGGAATACTATTGTGCTGTAAGAAATGATGAAAGGGATGGTTTTAGAGAAACCTGAACTGGTTTGTATGACTGAGGCAGAGTGGAAGGACTAGAATGAAGACAGAAGTTTAAACAATGGCAACAGTGCTGGAAAGACAGATAACTTTGAAAGACTTAGGAACTCTGATCATGTGATGATCAACCACAGTTCCAGAGAACAACCACTATCCAGAGAATTACTTTCTTATAAAGAAGTTAAAAACAGTGCAGAATGAAATAAATATGTATGTATATACACATATAATATTTTTATAGATACCAACATCAATGTTGATATAGATATATGACCAATGAAGAAATTTGGTTTGGTTGATTATGCATGTTTATAACAAGGGTTTTTCTTTCTTGTAAGGGTGAGAGGTAATAAAGGTGAATTTTTTTTAGGTTTTTGCAAGGCAAATGGGGTTAAATGGCTTGCCCAAGGCCACACAGCTAGGTAATTATTAAATGTCTGAGATTAGATTTGAACCCAGGTACTCCTGACTCCAGGGCCAGTGCTTTATCCACTGTGCCACCTAGCCACCTCTAAAGGTGAATTTTTCTAATTGAAAAGAATAAAATTTTAATATTAGAAAAAGGATAAGGGAATAAAGATTCTGCAGATTCAATTAGATGGATTCAGAGAATCATAGTGATTCAATTCAATTTACTTACATGTGTTTGTGTTGTTTCCCTGATAGAATATAAGATCCCTGAGATGGAAGACTTTTTCTATTTTTGTCTTTATATCCCTATTATCTAGTACAGTACCCTTAACACAGTATTTCATAAATGTTTTATTGTAGTTATTGAATCCACAACAATTCTCTATGAGCTGTGATACTTGAAAGAAACATCCTGATATAAATATAGATAGATAGATAGGTAAATAGATAGATAGATGGATGAGTGGACAGATGGATGGATTAGATAGATGACAAGATGGGTAGATTATATAGATAGATGGATTAGATATGTATATAGAGGAATAGATGATAGATAGGTTAGATAGGTAGATAGAAAGAATATTTATTAAGCATTTACCATATGTCAATACCAGCTTAAGCACTAGGAATAAAAATACAATAATAATTTTTTAAGAGTCCCTACCTTCAAGAAAGACAACATAGAAAAGTGCTGAGTCTTGAATGGAAAGAACATGGATGGCTTAGGGTACTTCATGAAATCACTTCACTAATCAGAGGAGGACATTAATGTAGTTAGAACACTACACTGAGAGTCCAGAAGACAAGGTATTGCACTAAACTTGCCATGGTTGTTGGGTAAGTAACTTCACCCTTTTGGATCTTAGTTTATCCACCTGTAAAATGGGGAGGGGGTTAGGTGAATAGATGGAATGAGTTTGCATTAGATGATCCACGAAGTCCATTCCAGTTCAGACATTTTGTGATTTTATGATGCTATAATAAGAAGATGATATCATCTGTTAATATACAATAACAGTATGGGTTGCTTCTTTTGTGATCCTGTGTTCCCTAGTGAAATGATTATCACATCTGATTTACCTGCAGAACATGTTGAATTCAAAACCCAGAAAGACAAAAAGGGACATGAAGTCTGTGGGTGACTGGCCAAGTGTTAAGGAGACCAAGATCTTCATTGTGGGTCACTCAACATCATTCTTTTCCAGGCCACAGACTGTTCCCCTAATAAAACAGTCAACACTTTTCTCCCCAGAGCTCCCAAGGTAGACCAGACTAAAAAATGTGGTTACTTCACTGTGACCACCTCACCTCCCAGCACATTTTCCACATTGATAATAAGCAGTCCCACTCATCCCTCAGACCCCCATGAAGGGACTGTTCCTTGTTCTATGTGAATTAGTGGGCCTGTGTATGATTAGATTACATCAGCTGCAGCAGCCTACTATCCCCATTGCCTGCTCTCTGTGTGTAATTTGCTTGCCAAGATCAGATTGATTGGCAGGAGCCAGAATATGCCTCCTCTTCTCAGTTTTTTTCATTTCCCTGTGAGCTCTGAGATGATTAAGAAACTAAGCAGATGGGGAGTCTCCGTAGTACTGGCTTTCCGGAAATACCCGAGAATGAGCTACTGTTTAGAAGGCCTCAGCTGGTCATGTTGTTTCATAGAAATGATGTTTATATAAAACCCCAAACCCTCTACCAGTTGGTTGATATTTTTCCTCACTGTGATTTATAATGATGGCATTATCCAGTTTGCAGACATTGAATGGAGAAAAAAAGGCTGAATCAGAACAGTTGGATCCTGGACTGTTCAAAAGAATAAAAGCTGATAAACTAGGGTCATATGGATGGAAAGGCAAACATTAACTGATATGATGGAGATGGCCCTCAAAGTCTCTACTTTTCTCAAAATAACTGCTCCTATTTCTCTTTGCCCCCTTCACCTCTTCCATTAACCTGCCACCTTGCCTGAAGTTTTTCCTAAAGGGATATCAAGAGATGTGAACTGGGAAACTGATTCATGAAGCTAGATTGCCCAACAAAAAGTAAGGGATAGGACAGAACAGGCAAGTTTGAGTTGATATGTGAGAGGTGGGTCTGGGAAGAAAGTTTCTATGTCATTTCTGGCACTGAGGAAGGTTCATCATTGACAAGCCAATGTGAGCCCAATGAGAGACAAAGGCAAGCTGATAGGGATGAGGGCTATTCCCAAGAAAGCTAGCTTTTATCACATCATAAATATAGAAACAGAGGGCATCTAGTTCAATCTCTTTATTTTACAGATAAGAAAAGTGGGTCTTTTGATTCTGGAGTCAGAGGTTGACCCTGATGTGGAAAACAGGATCCCATGGAGGTGCCTCACCTCAGGAGGATGATGAGGCTCTCAGGGGCTCACACTGGGGCCTTGCACCAGAAATTCTTTATTACTCATTGTTTCTGGCATTGTTTCCTTGGCCATGGGACAATTCTTCCCTGACTTAGAAGCACATGGATTTGACAGAGACTCTATGTATCTTTGGAATCTTCAGGATCATCTCAAAGGCCATGTACCTCACTGTTAACATCATCACTAGGAAGGACCGTGTCCATTAGAGGAAGAAAGGGAATTTGCATTTATAAGGTGCTCACTTTGAGCCAGACACTGGGTATAGGCCTTTACAAATATATTAAATTTCCACAACAAACCTGGGAGGAAGGCACTATTATTACTCTCATTTTAGAGTTGAGGAGACTAAGGTAGAGGTTAAGTGATTTATCTAGATTTCTAAAACTAATAAGTTTGTGAGGCCAGATTTGAACTTAGGGCCTCTGTTCTCCATGCCTCTATTTATGACATCTTATACCATTAGCCCATTTTGCATGTGAGCCCTAGAGGTGCTGAACTTGTTTTTGACTTCATACAGTTTCTGGGATTTTTTTTTCCATTGGGCAAAATCTAGTCTTTCTCTGGCCCTCCAACTATAGTTACATGGGTGTTTTTGTTTAATTATTTCAATTGTCCTATTCTTTGTGACTGCATTTGAGTTTTTCTTGGCAGAAATACTGAAGTGGTTTGCCATTTCCTTCCCCAGCTCATTTTACAGATGGGGAAACTGAAGCAAGCAGGGTAAGGTGACTTGCTCAGGGCCACACAGCTAGTAAGTAAGGTTAGACTTGAATTAAGGAAGATGAGTTCTGTCTATAGCCCTGGCACTCTCTCTACTCTGACACCTAGGGATCTCATGATGTCCGTGATTTTGTTCAGCCTATTACTTAAAATGTTGCTTAAAAACGGTAACAGCTAATTTACAAGTTTTTTGTAAGGTTCAAATGCAATCATGTATTATAAAATGCTTTGTAAACTTTTCTGTTCTGTATACATATGAGTTGCTACTTGCTTCTGCTGCTCCTACTACCTGTATAGCAGGAATGAAATGGTCACTATCAGCCTTTTTTGGCTAAATAATTCCTCTTTCCTCTTTATTTCTACTTTCCCCAACAGAATTCACAGAACAATGTTTTATAACTCCATACTATGATTGTATTACAATATAATGTTGTACCTTATGACCAGATACCTGTGTTGACATCTAATCTTCTTACTAGTGCTTTCAATCTCAACAAGAAATGGAGTCATTAAATGATATATAAGGATGCCTGCCAAATGCATATTGATTTAGTAAACCACATATTAACATTATGCTCTGTTGTGTTTTTTAGGGCAGTTGGAGGGTGCAGGGAATAGAATGCAAGTCCTGGATTTGAATCTAATCTCACCTTTTCTGAGTTCAAATCTGGTCTCAGACACTTTCTAGTTGGGTGACCCTGGTCAAGTCACTTAACCCTGTTTGCCTCAGTTTTCTCATCTATAAAATGAGCTAGATGAGTATATGGCAAACCACTCCAATACTTTTGTCAAGAAATCCCTCCAAGGGATGGGAATTCAGGGAAGCCTGGAGGGATTTGCATGAACTGATGCTGAGTGAGATGATCAGAACCAGAAAAACACTGTACACCCTAACAGCAACATGGGAGTGATGATCAATCTTGATGGACTTGCTCCTTCCATCAGTGCAACAATCAGGGACAATTCTGGGCTATCAGCAATGGAGAATACCATCTGTATCCAGAAAAAGAAGTGTGGAGTTTGAACAAAGTCCAAGGACTATTTCCTTTAATTTAGGGAGAAAAAAATTGGTATCTTATCATCTGATCTTGTTATCTCTTATACTTTATATTTCTTCCTTAAGGATATGATTTCTCTCTCATCACATTCAGTTTGGATCAATGAATACCCTGGAAGCAATGTAAAGACTGACACATTGCCTTCTGTGGGGGGTGGGGGGAGGGAAGTAAGATTAGGGGAAAAATTGAAAAAACTCAAAATAAATAAAATCTTTAATTTAAAAAAAAGTAAATCCCTCTAAATGGGTTCATGGCAAGTTGGACATGACAGAAAATGCCTGAACAGTAATTATGCTTTTATTTACTTTGTCAAATATTGCCTAATTATATTTTAATTTGGCCTGGGTAGCACCACCCTTTGTCATATGGCAGTATGTTTGTCACCTTTCTACCAGATGGTGCAGTGGATTGAGCACTGGCCTTGGAGTCAGGGGGTCAGGAGTGCGAATCTAGCCTCAGATACTTGAAACTTACTAGCTGTACGGTCTTGTCCTTTAACCCTGCTTGCTTCACATCCAGGGACATCTCTAGTCATCTTGATTCAAATCTGGTCAGTGAACCCAGATGGCTCTGGAGGAGAAAGTGAGACTGGTGACTTAGCACAGCATCCCCTCCCTCAAATCCAATTCATGTGCTTGTCATGGCACCAGCTCCCTGATGTTGTGGTCATTATCATCAGATTGTAAACTCCTTTGGGGCAGGCACAGAGTCTTATCCAAGCTGAGGAAATTGAGAGAATTGAAGGGGCTAAGACAGCAAGTGGATAGTTGTTGGAATTGAGTGAACCACTGACTCCATCTTGTGTCTTAATTCTGGAGCTAGTTCAATTTCCTTTCTATTCAAATATGGATTTAATGAGAGAAAAGTCTATTCAACTACGAGAATTGGGAGAAAGCATTATTCTTTTGTTTAAACCTAGTCCTGCATGGCTGGGAAATTGGATCACCACACACACACACACACACACACACACACACACACACACACACACACACAGAGATTTTATTTTGAAGTTCATTCCTTGAGGTTGAATCATGTCATCATTCCAAGATTGGAATGGGTGACTCTCTAAGAAAGAATGTCAAACATAAGTTGAGGACCCTATTTAATCATTCAGGTGTCTGGGGGCTGGGGACTCTATATACATTTGTGTTGCTTGTGTGACTGCAGTTGGGATGAGTCTGGATGATCTCCAAAATTCAAAGTCTCTTGTAGCTTAAAATTCCATCCTTCTACATTGTTTTTTGTGAGTTTTTATATGTGGTTATAAGATTGTGTGTGTGTGTGTGTGTGTGTGTGTGTGTGTGTGTGTGTGTATGAACATATCTATGACTATATGTGGTTGTCTAATACTGAAATCACTAATTTTTGTTCCCCCCCCCCAAACCCCACCCAGGTAGTGCTCTCTGGGGGCTTCCTTTTGATATGGAGGGAATGGGTGTCTTGTTCTCGGCTTGTGGTTCTATCTAGAAAAATAAAATAAAGAATACTCTGACGTTTCAGAGATCTGGGGAGCTTTCTAGAACCTTAAAAGACACTTCTCTCAGAGGATGCTTAGGAAAAGAGCACTGTCAATATCCTAGCAGAGGTCAAGGCCAAGTTTTCCCTCAAACACCCTGTTAAAACCCCTTCTATCCAGGATGGTGGGAGGGCTGGAACATCTTCCAGCCTGGAGCTGGAGCTGGAGCTGGAGCTGGAGCTCTGCCATTGTCTGTGACCTCTGCCACAGCTCCCTGTTCAGCTTCTCAGCTCTCTGCCCTATTTGGCTTTGAACTTGGCCTGTGTTTGCTTAATTGCACCGAACCTCACTCTGTTTCACCCCCCATCCCTGGAAACCTATTTGGATCAAGCCCTTTTAGGCTTCCATTTGCATAATGTTTCTGGCATGTCTGACCCCGTCTGGCCTTGGCCCTGACCTCTGCCCACTCGGCTAACACTATAACTCTCTTATTTCTTCCCTTGGCCTTTGATCCTCAACCACAGCAGGGAAAGCACAATCAGCAGCTCGGCCTCTCCCTCTTCAGATGCATTTCTCACCCCACTTCTGGCAGGGGTGCGATCATTGTTCCAGCCATCCAGATTTAAATCCTGGCATCTTTTTTGACTCTGCCCAGTTTCCTGACATCCATTCAATCATCAATTCCTTCAGCTAGAAGCCAGGCCATATAAACATTAACCAAGGAAAATTGGTCTGTTCATTGTTAACTGGACATGCCATACTTTTCCATCCCTGAAGTTTTGCTCATGCTATTGTCCTTTCCTGGAACATCCAATTCTTCCCCCTCCCTCTTTTCCACTTGTCTAAGCCCCATCCTTTCATCAAGATCCAAGTTAAGGCTTACATCCTCCATGAAGCCTTCCCTGACACCCTAGAGGGACCTCAGAGGTTGTCTAAGACAACCTTCCCATTTTGCAGATGAGGAAACTGAGACCCAAGGAAATTAAATGTCTTGCCGAAGCTCACACAGGCAATGAGCATCAGAGATAAGATCTGAACCCATGTCTTCTGATTCTAGAGTTAATGTTCATTCCTTTGCACTATGGTTCCTTCTTTAGAGTTCTGATAGCACCAAGGAGCCATAGCTCTCACTCATCTGCTTTTTAGGATTTACTGCCACAGGGTGTCAGCTGTCTTTTCATGCATGTGAAATAAAATATTAAACCATTGGGAGGTTGAATGGTGCTATACCAGATTCAGAATCATAGGACTTGGGTTCAAATCCCACCACTGCTACTTATTGGTTGGTGACCTTGGGGCTGTTATTTCACCTCCTTTGGTTTCAAATTCATCATCTGTAAAATGTTGGGGTTGGGCTTAATGACCTGTGAGACCTCATCTATCTCCAAATCTATGATTTCATGTTCCTCCTAGGGCTAGGATCCCAACTTATTCTTCATTGCATTCTTCTTCATAGGTGCCCTCACTCAGGGTCCTATACATAATCAATATTCAATAAATGTTTATTAATAGTGGTGAGAATGATGATGTATGTTAGACTTGTGTGATTATGGATGATTTTTGGATGATACTCTTTAGGGTGTCTGTATGACTGCTTAATTATGAGTGGTCATATACATGAAGTCTTATATATCATTACGTAAGCAACATGGGGCATGCTCGCATATCTGTACATCCAAGTTAATGTAATACAAACCTTTGAGTTTTCCTTCTTAAGAAAATAAATCTATCAGAGTTCAGGACCTCATAGAAAGTCAATTATCACACTCTTTAGACATATAAGGAATCAAATGGGAAACACATGATATTTTCCTCAAAATTATAACTAGAGATGGGCAAAAAGAAGAGAGAAGCAAAACGTGGCCATGGGGTGATGTAGCTGGTGAGATGTTGCTATGAGTTGGAAGGTTGGCTTTGGTGTGGCCACATGCCAGAGCAGAGCATGGAGCAGAAGCAGAGTGCACTCTGGGGCCCACCCCTCCTCAGGATCAGGTCCTGAAGCATTAATTGTCTTCTATTCCACTTACACAGACCCAAAGTATCAAGGACTCACCTGAATTAAGCAACCAAAGTAAGCCCTTTGGCAGTTCACCTACCAAGATGCCAGGCTCAGAACAGCCCATCCAAGAGGAAGCCACATGCATCAAAAGTCAAGATCCTGCTCCTTCAAGAGCACAGTAATACCTGACCCTTTAGTCAGCCTGGTCCTCAAGGAGAGAAACCTCAGGAAAAATTTGCTGAAGATGTACATGAGGGCCCTTTTCTACTTTCATCTAGAGTACCCTCCCTTCCACTTCTTTATAGAAAAATCCCTATTAGCTCAAGAAAAATTCAAATACTAATATCACCCCGCTGACCATGTGAACCATTCACAATGAATGAAGGATGTCTTACTGTGGCTGCTTTTGTTCTCAAACAGCAAAGTTCATCAGATCACTCACTTTGTCCTCACTTACCTAGAAGAGAGAACACAGGTGGACATTATGGACATTGGACCCCCTGGGTCCCCACTGAGGGAAGGATTTCACCCAGCAGGGTCACATAAAATGTCTTATCCCACAATGAGAAAACAAAGGAAACACCCAAAGTTACATTTTGGAAAAGGTAGGCTTTAAATACTCGTCTTTGGGGACACCTACTCTTTACCAAGTGGATGAAAATAATTCAAAGAGATAGAAAATCATGTCTGTTCAGTGAACTGTGGGATTCATCCAGAAATCGATGGGTCTAGTCTTAAGGAGACATATGACTTACTTGGCAAAGGGTACCCATTCCCTTCCTCATTGCCTATCCTTCTTCAACTCCCTGGTCAATGACTATGAGATTGATTTAGGGTTCCCATGACATATTTGTTTCTTTTCTTTTTTAATATAGAACAATATGATGTCTGCAAACCAAAAGGAAGTAGCATCTCTAAGCATGCAGTTTTTGTTAGTTAGCATTAAATATAATGAGGCTTCCAAAATCCCATTTCCTGCATATCTGAACAAAACTGAAATGTTCCTTTTCTCATTCATGCCCTGCAGAGCTGACTGTTCCCTGGGTGTTTCTTTTGCAAAATGTCAACAAACAAAAAGGTCCAAATCACTTCCTGGACCCTGGTTAGGCAGTGACAGGGTAAGGGGTCAGAATCCTTGACTCCTGAATTTCTCTCAGTGGACATTGAAATGAGAGCATGTCCTTGCTGTTAAAATGAGAGATAAGGACCTATCTTGGCAGTCAAGCTACTCTGTCATAAATTCACCTGTCACAAAGTTGTCACTTTTTTTAAAATTTTGTCTCAGAGGGCTTTTTTTTCACATCTCAAACAGCTGCCACAATACTTTGAGTACACTACCACCCAAGGACAGTAACATCATCAGTCACAAGACCCAAACTCTAAGGTCCATGCTTTTCCCTGTACCCAAGTGCACCCAGATATTTTCCATAAAATTTTTTCCATGGATTAATGCCAAAATTTAAGATACTTTGAGCAAACATATATCAAAACAGGTGCTAATAATTTTGGAGGAGCATTTAAAGCAAGCAAATTATAAGATATAATTAGCTCTCTTTCATAGTATCCTTGATTTAGAGCTGATGGGCACTTCCTCCCCCCCTCCTTTTTGTAGATGAGGTAATTTGCTTTTGCATCCCTAGTACCCAACCTAGGGTCAAATGCTTGTGGAATGGGGTTGATAAAGCTGTCCTCCATTCCCATAGCCTGAGCCCTGATTCCTGCAGTTTTGGAAGTTCAACTGAAGGGCCTCAATTTCACAAGCGTCTATGGGGACCAAGGAAGGGAAAGCTGAGGAATCAGCCATCTTCTGACTGGTGACTTAATCTTTGGTCCCCACGGTCCAAGTCTCCCCATTAAAGGAAGTGCCCACTCTGCCTGTTCAATATTTTGGCCCTCAGACAACCCACGTCTCCTCACTGAATCCAGACTGCTCACAGGGCCAAAGCCACAGCATTTTGACCTTTCTAGTTCCAAAGGCTTATGTCTGTCTCAAAATACAACAAAAGCAGTAAGCTTTGCTCCTCACTCTATCCTTCTTTATATCTGCTTATGGGATTCAAAGTAAATTGGAGACTGAAGTATTCCACCCCCAAATCTTAAGTTATTTGGAATTTAGAGGAGCAATGTTGGGATAATTGAGGGAATGCAGGAAGTCCTAGAATTAGGAAGATCAGAGAGTCAGGAAGATCTGGGTTCAAGCCTCTGCCATGTATTAACTATGGGATCCTTGGTAAACCACTTCATCTCTGATTTCAGGTCATTCTTGAAGACTTAACTACTAAATTACAGATGGGCTGTATGAGTGGAAATTCACTGAGATTATATTTGGAATCCAAGAAGGGAAGCAGTCCTAGAAATCTTTCAAGTAACTTTGGACTTACTTTCCAAAAGCTATTTGGGCTTCATATAGAGAGAAAGGACAGAATGAGATCATCTAGCCTGTGAATACACACCTGAAGTTAATCTTATTTTCCTTGTCCCTCCATTCCATAATGGGGAATGATGGAGGGTCTAAAGATAAAATGGATGAATTAATCATTGACTTGACACTTGCTCAGCCTTGACATATCATGAGTCCTCTGTGTCTGTCCTATCTAGCTGCCTTACTTTGAATTTTGCACCTACTAAGCTAGCCCACCACAGAGCTAACTAGAAACATTCCCTGTTGCTTGCAGACTTCTTCTCTCCAACTTCTGATGCAAGAACATCCTGATTCTGTGTTCTAGTAGTTTCTGGAAGGGATTGCTTTTTCTCCTTCCCCTTACCTTCCAATTTCACTGAAACTCATAAATATCTCAGATTTCAGTCAGACTCTTTCATACTTTGTGAGGAGGGGTTTGGGTACACATGCCTTTTAATTCCTCTTCATATAAACTAATTTGCTCCTTGACCTGGTTATAGTCACATTTGGACTTTCAAACTCTGGCCCACAAACTCAACCAACATTATTGTGTAAAGGTGGCAGCTGAGACCTAGTTTTCCATTATACTTTGTTGCTCCCCCTTCTATGCTTTTTTAGTTTTAAACTTTGTCTAAGGTTGTGGATGTGAAAAGTACTATTTCAAAACAAAGGAAGATAGGGAGATTTCTGTGGGGGACAGAGATTTGGAACCTTACCAGTATAAAAATTATATCACTCATGAGACCCTGTGAGATCAAGATTTGATTGAGGAGAAGACCAAAGCTGGTTTGGTATAATGCAGGAAATGCTGGTTTTGGAATCAGAGGATCTGGGTTTATATCCCAGCTCTGTTATTGTTTGTGTGACCTTGGGAGGCAAGCATAACTAACATTTATACTTATAACTGTCATGAAGGGCCACTAATAAGGAAAGTCTTTTAACCATGGGCTTTGAGACTAGGCTTCGTCTCAACTGAGACTCATCACATGGTTTAGATCTGTAATTTTTATCAGTGTAGAGAACTCCCCATGTATATTTAATTCTTTAATAATTCATGGGCTGGGGCAACTAGGTGGGGCAGGGGATAGAGCACCAGCACCTAGCTGTGTGATCTTGGGCAACTCTTTTGCCTTGCAAAAAAAAAATAATAAGTCATGGACTCTCTTCCACAGTTGTCAGCAGTCCAGGGAAGTTAAACAAATTGCCCATAGTCACACAGGGAAGACAGTATTTAAATTCAGGTAATCACCCTGACAGGTAATATTATACCCATTTTATATAAGAAAAAATTGAAATAGAATGATTAGCTTATGGTCAGTCAACTAATAAGTGTTTGAGATGGAATTTGAACTCCTGCTTTTTTGTTTGTTTGTTTGTCTTCAGGCTTCTTACTTGAAATAATAAAGCCTATGACTATAACGTCATTTTGTCTTAATTAGACCTTTATTTTTGAGGGGTTGTTTAACTTTTTCTGTGTATCATGGACTTTTCTGGGAGTTTATGGACCCCCTCCTCAGAATGTTTTTCAATATTTGAAAGAAATCTTAAATTTTAGTTAGAAATTAACCAAAATAAAGATGTATTGTTCAATTGTTCAAGTTCATAGCTCCCCCTCCCTTTCAAAGTCAATTTTCAATGGGCCCCTTCAATCTTTAGAGTTCTTGAATCCTAGGCAAATTAAGGATAATTTCTATCATCCTTTCCAATTTTCACTTGGTATATATATATATATATATATATATATATATACTCAGAAATCAAACGGACTTAGTTCTATGGACATCAAAAAAGGGAGTGAGCAGGAAATCTTTGACATTCACAGTATCTGGATACAGAGACTTCCTGATCCTGAGACCTCTCTCTTGCCTCTTGGATGCTAGCCTGTGATTCTTCCTACATCTAATTTTGCTGCAGTTATATTATCCAGGCTGCTGCTGCCCTCTGCTGCTTCTATCCAGGATGGCAGGTTCCCTCAGGGACAAGCAATGTCTGAACATCCCCACAGCTGCCTGTCTCCTCTGACTGCCAAGGACCCCTCTTTACAGGGGGAACCCAAAAGTGGGGGATAGATTTTAACATTTCAGAGAGAATGTGAGCTGTGATTGTACAACATCCCTCCTTCCCCTCAACCTCCAGTCTGAGAGCTTTCCCTAGTTGTGGAAATTCCAGAGTTTATTCCAACTTGTTCTGGGTTGCTCCCTAGATACTCATCCTAAGAATACTCGGCTGCTCCATTTTGTTTGCAGCTTCCAGGTCTCATCTGCAACAAACTATTTATCCTGGGGCTGGGAATATAGAATGGAAATACAAGAAAAGAAGAATGAATGAATGAATAAATGAATGAAAATGTATTTTTTTTTGCTAGCTTCACAAAAGGAATAAGGTGGTAATCCTTGCTTTCAAGGCATTTATATTGTGATAAAAGACTATACATAAAGGGAACTGGTGAGCAAGAAACAGAATTCCAGGGACAGAGTCCAGGTTCAGGTGAGAGTGGTAGGATGGCTAAAGTGCAGGTAACATGGAATCCTGATTCTAAGTAAATTAAGGTGAAGAAGAGGAAGAGGATGAATGGTGATAAAGGAGAGAGCAGCAAGGTTAGTGGAAGAGATTCTTGACCTCCTATTCCCTTCTTTCCCCATTTGACTTTAGACAAAGCATTTTGCTTCTGGGCCTTTTCTTCTGCCTGGGCCCCCTACCTTCTCTACTGGACCCAAAGCACTTTGATTCTTTCTGTATTTTGGAAGAATCACTCTACTTGTGATGCCTGAAATTACCTGCCCTGAAATTCAAACCTATTCTTCAGGTTCCGTTACTCAAGGACAATTGATGGAAAGGGACCTCCAAGTAGAAGGGCAAGCCTATTCAGTAAGGGAAGGAATGAACTGAAATAAAGGAAACTGAGAGGAGAGAGTCAAGGAATCTAGGTCAGTGCTGTAGTTCATGTATCAAGCAAACTGGACTGACTTGAACAACTATTTCCTAATAGGGAAAACTCAGTGGAACTGGAGGACAGAGCTTCATGGAGTTAGAAAGAATGTGTGGACCTGTAAGGGAGCAAGGAAAAGAAGGAACTTACAATTGAGGAGCAAATAATTCTTATGCTCTAAGTTTGACAAGACTGGGCTCTGAATCTACTCCATGTGCTTGTGACTGTCTACTTCTCTGTGATTTGTATACTTATAAATTTTCATCCCTGGAGTCAAATGGCTTTTTCTGAAGTCAAGAGGAGAGTGAATGGGTATGAGGAAGGCAATAGAAAAGCAAAATGAAGGCAATGACCCCAAAGCTGTAAACACAAGAAGGAATACAAGTTATAGAATTTAGAACTAGAAGGAAACATTTGAGATCATTTAGTACAATCCTCACATATTAATGATAAGAAAAATGAGGCCCTGAAAAGTTGGGACTTGTGCAAGTTCACACAAACAGTGATAGAATTGAGATTGGTACTCAGGTCTACAAACTGAAGATTCAGTTTTTAATCTGAGGTACCTGTTGCTCATACCCATTGAAAAGGGGCTATTTTAGGTACCACATATGATGACTTCCATGTCTCCTATAGGGGTCATCTTAGATGCTAAATATGATGACTTCCATGACTCTTATAGGAGCTATCCTAGGTACTGCAATGTGATGACTTCCATGACTCTTATAGGGGCCATCCTAAATATGCGCATGATGACTTCCTTGTCTCCTGTAGGGGCTATCCTAGATACAAAACATAATGACTTCTATGTCTCATGTAGAGGTGTAAGATGGTGAGCCTCTCCAAGTTGCTCCTTTGATTTACAGAGAATCCCAGACTCCCAGTTTTCTATTCCTACAGTATGACAAAGTCTGACTGATCATGTCTACATGATGCTTTTACTCTCTTGGGGAGATAGTCTTAGTCCTCAAATTTTTTTATGCCACTTGGTATTGTGCATTAATGCTCTTAATCCATATTCAGTGTCCTAAAGCCAGAACATATCCTGAGTTCCTGAGTCCCCTTCACCTTAACAGAATGGTCTTACTGCTTGCTAATAAAAAGTCCTGATGTTAAAGTTTTCTGGGAGATGCTGAAAAATCAGATTAGCTATATGTGATTTCTTTTTGTGTTCAGAGAATCAGCTTCCCAAGTACTGGATAAGGAAGTATGATTGAATAGACAGTAGCTTCTTTGAGAAAGATTTGGGGTTTTCAGTGGACTTCAATTTTAATCATTGCTTATTCCTCAGCTATTTCAGTCATGTCTATTTGTGACCTCATTTGGGATTTTCTTGACATGACTAAACAGCAACCACAAATGTGCCAGACACTGAGGGTATAAAACAAAAGTAAAACCCAAAATAGTTCCTATTCTCAAGGTACTTTAATATGGGAAAACAATTCACAAAAATAAATACATGCAAGGACATAAACAAATACATTCATAATGGATGGAAAGTGTAATCTAAGGAGGTGGGTACTAAAAACTGTGGTCCAGGAAAGTACAATGGGTAAAGAAGTGAAAGAAAGCCAGAAAGAAGCTTCTTACATATTGCAGGATCAGGTTGAATGGAAGAGGGATTCATTTTTTTTTCTGTTTTATCCAGAAGACAGAATTGGGATTAACAGGGGAAATTTGCAAATAGGCAAATCAAACTTGATAGAAAAAAACAGAACTTTTTAACCATTTGAGTTTCCCAAAATGGGACTGACCAGGTAGGATTACAAAAGGTAACCTAAGGTACAGTTAATATAAAAGTCAGGGCCTTTCCCTTAAAAAGGAGTCTTCCTCTGCCTGGTCCATAGTCCTCCCTTTGCCAGGAGAACCTGCTTTAGCAACTCTCTATATCCCCCCTGGATGTGTGCACACACACACACACACACACACACACACATTTTGTAGTCTTTGTCTCTGAGAGAAGTATTAATAATTATTCATCTACTTTTAGGAGAAACAACCAACAACCAAAAAGCTAGAACATACTCTCTCAGTAGGGTAACCTCTGGAGAGTGGATACCATTCCATTCAGAATCTGCCTATTGAACTAGGCTGCCTGAAGAAGTATCCCATTTTTTTCAAACAGACTGGACAATCAATGGTTAATTACTTGATAAATCCTTGTTGACTAGTTTTATAGCAGGAACCCTGTTGGGACATAGGGTTGAAGTAAGTGGTCACTGTGGTCCTTTCAGCCTGGGCACATTAGCAGAGTCCGACTGATTGTTGGATTGATTGAAGTCAGGTCTATTAGCAAATTGAAATGCAATCACATTGTTAAGTGATGTCATTTTAAGATGCTGTTTTTTTTATTCATAATGAAAAACCTACAGTTCTGTGACAGTCACATGATCATACTGCTCTTCCCAATTAATCTCCAGTTACTTCTAGAATAAGGACTTCCTAGAAAAATCATGGCTTAGAGGAGACAAATTTAAGTTCAGACTGAACACTAGATGGTGATCAAACCTTCTTGTGTTTTCTCTGTCATGGCCTAATCACAGCCTTGGTGCATTCCTGAGAACATCAGAGATGTAGGAAACCTTAGAAATCATCTGGTTTAACCCCCTCATTTGACAGATGAGGAGGCTGAGGCCTAGAGAGGATATGACTCACACAAATTCACACAACCAGCTATTGGAAGAGTTAGTTCTAGAATAAAGGTCTAGAGACTCTCTGTCCTTTTATATTAGTATAGTAGAAAGGAGAGAACTCACTTCCCCAGAATATTAGAATTAGAAGAGACCGTAGCATCCGTTCAGTCCAGCCCACACTAGAGCAGGAATCTATCTCCTCTACACATTTCCAGTAGGTGACCATACAGCTTCTGACCAAGGCTATGATGGGGAACTCACTCTCTGTCAAGGCCTGTTCTATTTTGGAACAGGTCTGATTGCTATGATTTCCCCTCCTAAGTCTAATTCTGCATCCTTATTATTCTAACTTATTGCTTCCAATTTCATCTTTAGAGCCAGGCATGGCAAGTCATTCCTTCTTCCCTTGGCTATTCTTCACATAATTGAAGACAGCTAAGACTTTTTTTTTCAGGTCAAATTCCTAGTTCAATAGGCAGATTCTGAATGGAATGGTATCCACTCTCCAGAGGTTACCCTGCTGACAGTATATTCTAGTTTTTTGGTTGTTTCTCCTAAAAGTAGATGAAGAATTATTAATACTTCTCTCAGAGACAAAGACTACAAAATGTTTGTGTGTGTGTGTGTGTGTGTGTGTGTGTGTGTGTGCACCTGTGCATGCAGGGGAATATAGAGAGCTGCTAAGCAGGTTCTCCTGGTGAAGGAAGGACTATGGATCAGGTAGAGAAAGACTCCTTTTTGGGGGAAGGCCCTGACTTTTATATTAACTGCACCTTAGGTTACCTTTTGTAATCCTACCTGGTAAGGTACACTGACATTGGAGGGAGAGAGAGGATACCTGCACTCCTGTGACATAGACAGTGACCCCCAGATGTCCAAGACCCTAGAAGGAGGTGAAGGGGTGTTAGGCATCAAACAGGGTTCTTGACAGTGGAGTAGTGGCACTCTTTCTTCTCAAATTAGATATAGCTACACTATCCCAATGGTGGCCTATAGTGGGCATGATTCTGAGCGATGATAAGAAAGAAGCATGGTTGAATGAGTCTTTTCAGGAGAATAGTATTGGTCATATTGTAGATGAACTGGCCTGTGGTACAAAGCACAAGATGGTAAGGAAATAGCACACTCTTCCAAGTTTATGTGTCTTGAGCAGTGTCATAACCACTGAGGCCTAGTTACAATTCTTTTGTTTTTTGGTTTTTTTTTTTTTAGGTTTTTGCAAGGCAAATGGGGTTAAGTGGCTTGCCCAAGGCCACACAGCTAGGTAATTATTAAGTGTCTGAGACTGGATTTGAACCCAGGTACTCCTGACTCCAGGGCTGGTGCTTTATCCACTGTGCCACCTAGCTGCCCCTCTTTTGTTTTTTCATTTTTTTTGCAAGGCAATGAGGTAAAGTGGCTTGCCCAAGGTCACACAAGCTAGGTAATTATTAAGTATCTGAAGCTGGATTTGAACTCAGGTCTTCCCTCTAGGGCAGGTGCTCTATCCACTGCCTCACCTAGCTGCCCATTCTAGTCACAATTCTACTTAAAAGGGAGGAAAAGGTTTTTCTGGAAAAAGAATAAGCCTGATTTGATTGGTCCCTGAAGTACATTATCTTGTACTAGCTAGTGATCAATAAACATATAGTTGATGATTCAATGAATAATCTCACTCCTCCATCTATCCTTACTCATTCATGCCTTCAGGGATGCCTGAAACTCCATTATCCAAGACAGTGAATACTCTTTTTATCTTGAGATTATTGTGTATTTACTTATCTAAAGATCTTGTATCCCAAAGTTAAACTCTTAGAAAAGGGCATCTATAATCCTATCATAATCCTATCTGACCCTTCTTTCTCCACCTCCTTTGCTGGATCCTCAACCAAATTACACCCTGAGCCATAGGGGTCCCTCAGGGTTCTGTCCTGGTTCTTCATTTCCTTTCCTTTCTGTAATTCACATAATGATCTCATTAGTTCCCCTGGATTTCATTACTATCTCTATGCTAATGACTTTCAAATTAACCTATCCTCTTACCATACTCTCTACTGATCTCCAGTCTCTCATCTCTCATCTCCAACTACCTTTGAGACATCTGGACTTGGATGTCCAGTGGACATCTTAAACTCATTATGTCCAAAGCTGAACTCATTATATTTCCCCTTAAACTCTCTTTCTTCTTACTTTTCTTATTATTGCAGAGGACAACACTATCCTTCCATCCCTTAGGCTTGCAACCTAGGAGTCAACTGTGCAAGAACTCCAGTGACTTCCTATTGCTTGCTGTTCAAAGCCCTTCTTCACCTAGTCCCTTCCTACCTTTCCAGTTTACTTATACTGTACTCTTCAACGTCATATACTCTTCCATCCAGTGACAACAGCCTTCTAGTTGTTCCATTGCAGGAGACTCTAGCTCCTGGCTTTTGGCATTCTCTCTGACTGGCCCCCAGGACTGGTACACTCTCCCTTCCTTTCCTGCCTTCTGTTCTCCCTAGTTTCCTTGAAGTCTTTCTGAAATTCCCATGTTCTACAGGAAGCCTTCTTCAACCTCTAGTGCCTTCCCTCTGTTAATTATCTCCTGTTTATTTTATATATAATATATGGGCATATAAATACACACACAGATATTTCTTCACATGTTGGGTTCTCAATTGATCCTTGAAGGTAAGGACTGTCTTGTGCCACATTTTTGTATTTTTAATATTTTCCTTTATGTCTGCACAAAGTAGGTCCTTAATAAATAGTTGTAGATTGATTGAGAACAGGAACTATTTAATTTTTTTGTCTTTGTATCTCTAGGTTTAGAGTAGGAGGAAGATGAATTGTTCAGTTGAATTGAATTTATTACTCTAAGAGTTCTTAATTGTTTTTATATCATGGACCCTTCTGGTACTCTGAAAAAGTCTCTTTCTTAGAAAGGACTCTCTTAGAAATCTACATCATAACCATTACTTTCTTAAGTCTAGATAATCAGAAAAACAATAGATCAAGTCCTAATTTGTAGAATTTGTCAGTTTTTTAGGTGTAAATGCATTCTCAGTTCACAATCCACCTCTGATTAGAACCCAATGTCTCTGACTCCAAAGTCTTGCATCAGCTTTGTCACACTGCCTCTCAGTGTGAAAAGTACAAAATAAAGAGATTACATGCCTTAAGGAACTCCCAGTCTTGTGAGAGGTGGGGGGAGATAAGTCCCCCACCCATGGAAACAACTAGAGACTAGCAGAGAGAGAGTGTGATATAGTAAATAAATTCAGTGCTGGACTGGATGTGAGGAAGACCCATCCATATTCAGATATTAGCTCTGCATTGCACCTGGATGATCCTGGACAATTCACTGAACCTGGTCCACCTTCACTTTCCTCATCTATAAAAAAGGGATAACCACAGCACCTGCCTCATAGAGTTGTTACTAGGAACAGGTTAACTACTGCACGTAAAATTGAAGTCTTCAATAAATGTTAGTTGTTTTGTTTCTAAATATAGGTATATATGCATATATAATATAAAATAAATATATATATTATGACATAATATATAATAAATTTATAATATATGATTCTACAATAATTACATAGCTGTATGACCTTGGGCAAGTCATTTAACCTCATTGCCTTGCAAAAATAAAAAAATTTATAATATATAATTCAAACATAAATAAGGTATACCTAGACCAGTGCTTGACCTTAGGAACTTAGGGGAAAGATCCATGGAGGCTGGAATGGTCTGGCAGTGTCCTGTGGTTCTACAATCATTGCTTTCCCCACTGAACTTCTGAGGGAAGCTGCTATCCAGAAAAGATGCTCAGAGGGAGGAGTGAGGGAGATGAGAAGCCAGCACAAAAAACCCTTCTTTCATCCTCTTTAGCACTTGATAAATAATGGAAAATAAGTAAATCAGCCCTTTGCTTGTGGTCTGTGGGCTGCTGCTCTGTTGGGGCGGGGGGAGCATTCTCCCTCTGGGGTAAGGAGATAATTCTGTTTGTTATTTTAAATTTGGCCTGAGGAGTTAGCTGTTTTTTTTCTGATCTCTTTCTTTTGACTTACATAACCAGTTAAAAAAGCAAACATTATCATTCAGTTCCTATAGAGAATATCATACCTTTCTTTCTTAAAATGCCTCAGTGTGGGTTATTTTTGAGGTATTTATTATGTTGATATTGAATATATATTAATTAATCATAGCTAAAATGGTAAAGGTTAATTAGAGCATGATGCAATGGAGTGGAAAGAGTAAAGGCTTGGGAACAGGGAAATCTGAACTGTGGTCCCTGGTTTAGCTACTAAGTCATTGTTTTGGGTCATTTCCCTTTTCTCATCTGTAAAATAAAAAGATTGAACTAGATGTTGGATGAAGATTCTTTCCACTCTTACAATTTGTGATGCTATATGTTAAAGTCTCTTATTTGTCTTCTCTTAAGTCCTTTTCAGTCTAATATTCTATAATCTAAGGTCCCTTTCTTGGTTCTTTGGTTTTGTTTTTAAATTGATGATTTTTTTTAAAAAAACAGCTAGGTGTTATTAACAACCCTTTACTAAGGAGTGGTTTGCACATACTCTACTGGTCAGAGGTGCCCCATAAGTGCCCTGGTCTCTATGATTATCAGTCAGGGGCCTTCAGTCGCTTAGCTTGATGGTATAATTTATTCAATATGGATTTATGGATCTAACCAACCAAAATGAGCTCTCAGTGCTCATTCTGCAACTTAACCCACTTCTTTTTTGAATGTTAACTCTAGTCATGAGAACTCCTTATAATTTTGGCTTCTCTAAGAAAAAAAGATAAGGATTTTTGGATACTGCAAGTGTCACTCTTTTTTTTAAACACAGAATCAGCCAGCACATAAACAAAAGCTAACAACTAGGAAACAATGCAGAATAAGAATCTCAATTTAATCTATCAAATGTCACTAAAAAACCACTGATTTCCTCCATACTGGTAGACTCCCAGACATAAGACTGATCTGGATCTAGAATTTCTAGGAAATATCCATTTTAACTTTGTTTAATTCCCCATGGGAATTAGAGGGAAAAGGAAGATTAGATGTTCATCAAACTAGACTGATTTTGTTCCTGGGACCCTTGGTTTGGAGGATGGATCTCAGATCATGTAGTAGAGGATCTGGTGTGATTTGGGATTCAGGGGGCTTGATGCTTTTCTCAGTTATGACAATATGAACTGAAGTCCAGAAAAGGTAAGTCACACAAACTTAACATCAAAGGCAAAATTTAACCCCACTGAGGATGTTAAACCCTGGAGAAGGATCTGGTTGGGTCAGGAGAAGAGGGGAGGATAGCTGGGCTATTGGGAAGTGATACAATTTCCCAAGTACAGTTTGCTTTCAATTATAGGAAAGGTTGCCACAATGACTAATAAAAGAGTAAAGATTAGAGAGGCATATTTCAGCTAGATGTAAGAAATAAAAATTAGCAATTAGATATGTCCCAAAATGAAATTCATGATTCAGAAGGTAATGACTTCTCTATCAATCACTGAATCTCTTCAAAGGTTATTAAGAGGATCTTTACTTTATATCAAACCAAACAGATGACCTTTGAATTCTCTTTCAACTTTGTGATTCTGTGTTTCTAACACTTTGTCTTTTATTTTCTATGGGGCTTTCCACCTCTGACATTCTATTCTTGTCTCCTTAAAGTCCAAACAATCTCCCAGGAGCCACAAGGACTTTTTCAAATAGTGACTAATATTTCATGACAGTACAACCTCAACATCCAGTTGTTATCATATCTCCAGATGCTGTTTGGAAACACGAATCTCCATAGAAATTATCATTTTGTGCTTCTTCTGTTCAGGTCATCTTTTGCTTAAAAATAGGCCAGACCCAAGAGAAATCAGAACCTCACAGAATTAGTGATAGAATTACGCAAATACTGATATGAATTAATCTCTTCTAGGACTCTTTTTCTCACTCCTCTTTTGATTTTTGTGTATATATTCCGAATACCAAGCACAACAACTGGAAAAGTAGGCATTTAATAATTATTTTAAAAATTGATTTTTCGAGTCATCTATATTTCTCCAAAGCCAATTTGTTGTTGATAAGAAAATGTCTGTGATGTAAGGAAAATGGCATTCTTTGGCCACTTGGTTATTCAAACCTCAAAGTCATTCTTAGGATAGGGGCATAGTTATTTTTTTTTTTTTTACTTCATTCTCCCTGATTTGTAGTAGATACCTTGGGATGTAGAGATATTGTCAAGCTGATGTGAGTATAGGGTCTAGTTTCTCTGAATGCATGAATGAATATTTATTCTGTGGCAAGAATTGTGATAAGTTCTGGGGACACAAATAGAAAAAGGGAGATAGTTCCTGCTGCTTAGGAGCTCACACTCTAACTGAGACAAGGCATAAAACAAGTTTGACTTTAGGTTAAATGAATAAGTCCCCAAATCCTAAGGGTTCAACAGTAGAGGAGAGGGAAAGATTCATAAATCCTTAAGGTAGGTCAGATGATAGTGCAGAGCAGATGATGACAACAAGGCCTGGTGGTCTTCCACTTCACTGGAAGGAATAGACTTCTATTCCATTCAAATGATATGAACAACCAAACAGTTCACATGGCAGGAGGAAGGAAGGAGAGAAGAATAGAAAGCAAAGAGGGAAGAGAAATATATCTCAATGGTGGTGAATCTTCTGTACACACATCTCAGCTGCCATAGACTGGATCAGAATTGTACATGGGGCTGAGGGGTGGAAAGAATGAGAGATATATAAGTCCATGGGACTATAATACCTAGATTTTTAAACTCATTTATCATCCAAGGTATACATCTTGGAAAATGTTAATAGATTTATTGGCTCTTAGAGAGGAAGGTGCCTCAAAGATCATGTAGACCAACTCTCTATTTTGTAAATGAGAAAACTGATGCTTAGACCTTAGTGTCACACATCATGGTAGTATCTTCTCAAGGATGGAATCAGGGTTTCCTTCCAGAACTCTTTTGACAAGCTCTCTGCTTACATTCTGAAAAAAAGTCCTTGGGCATGCCTCCTGTGAGGGCTGGTTTTGTTGAACTCTTTTCTAGTCCACCTGATTTATAGGCTTCTGATTTCTGTGTTAGTCCAGACATGAGCATATTGGTTGGGAAGTAACTGTTTGCCCTTCACATTTATCTCCAGGACTGAATTCCAAGGGCCAAACCTGCTGATTTTCCCTAGGGCAGTCAAAGACCTGTTCTGGATGAAGGATGGACATTTGATTTCCAGGATAGCTACTTTAAGCAGTCAGGCTAGCATGAGATCAATACATTTATCAAGAGGGAGTGAACAGATGTTTTCTGAACAGCCAAACTCTAGGACAAGAAGGAAGAAAGAAAAAAAAGAAGCAGCAAATTAGAGACAAAATGATTTTGCATTTCTGTTGAGTGATGAATGGAAGGGATCAACAGGGGACCCCAGTCAGCAGGAAATATAGGCAGGTGTCCTGAGCTGGCTTTGCCATCACCCTGATGGAAAGAAAGGAGAAGGCAAATTTCATCCCAACCTTGAGTGAGCAGCCTTGGTGTTTGAGCACAATCCTGGGATTACAAGCAATGACTGCTTTGTTTATGAATTCCCCGAACTGATAATACAGATTAATATTGAAGTTCCATTCTAGTTCCCACAGAAAGCAGAGAACTTCTCTAAATGATTGGAAAGAAAACCAGAAGAGGGTTTGACATTTTCTGTACTTCTTGATCTTATGTAACCCTGATGGGCAAAATTGAGTTCATGATAGACTAAATTTTAGGTATGTGCTTCCTTAGAATAGGTCTAAGGAGAGTTGGAAAGAACCTCCTACCCCTCAAATATCTCTTCTCGCTTAGGAGAAAATCCACTAGTAATTCATTTCCTAAATATTCTAAGACCATGATGTTCTATGAATTGCTGCCTGGTAACATTCTTTGGAGCAGCTGATGATGTTTGTCCTTTATTCTTGAAGAAGACCATGACATCAGAGAGGTGCCAAGACAAGTACACAAATTGGATTTGAGTGAGGGGGATGCTATCCTAAGTCACCAGCCTCTCTCCTCCAGAGCCACCTGGGTCCAGTGGCCAGATAAGATTCAGAATGACTGGAGATGGTCCTGGATGTGAGACAATCAGGGTGAAGTGACTTGCCCAAGGTTGCACAGTTAATGCATATCAAGTGTCTGAGGCTGGATTCGAATTCTTGTCCTCCTGACTCTGAGGCTGGTGCTCTATTGGCTCAGTGGATAGAGTGCTGGGCCTGGAGTCACGAAGACTCATCCTGAGTTCAATTCTGGCCTTGGACACTTCCTAGCTGTGTGTGACCCTGGGCAAGCCACCTAAACCTGTTTACCTCAGTTTCCTCATCTGTGAAGTGAGATGGAGAAAGAAATGACCCCAAATAGGGTCATGAAGAGTCAGACACAAATGGAAATGACTCAATAACAATATCAACAACAAAGAGCATTCCTAGGAGAATGCAGACATCAAAGAAATGCTGGGTTTTGGTTTGTTCTGTTTTGGTTATTTTTTTTGCAGCACAGAGCCTTTTCAAAGAATCACTGAATATTAGAGCTGGAAGGTACCTCAGAGAACTGCTAGTCTGTCCTAAGTGTGAAGAAGTATCTTTTCTTTGACATACCCACCAGGTCATCATCATCCCTTCACTTTGAAGGTCTCATATAGGATCATAGATTTAGAACTGGAAGATCAAGTCCAGTCCCATCACTCTACAGATGAGAAACTGAGGCCCCTATTGGCTAAGTGGCTCAGCCAAAGTCACATGAACAGCAAGGCATATAGATGGTTTTGAACTCAAATTTTCCGATTCCAAATCCAGAACTCTTTCTATTTTACCATAAGTACCAGAGTATACTTTTCACTGCCTTAAGTAAGGATAAAGAATAAACTAAACTAGTTTGATATGTTTAGTTTTACTCATATTCCTTCTGTGGTTTTTATACTAGATGCATTCAAATAATTAATTGGGTCAATAGGAAAATTGGCTGGACCTTTTGCTAGGAATTTTCCCAGTTAAATGGCTGGCTTTGTCCATGTAAGGATCATTTACAAGCATTGCATACACTTTGTTAATAAGGAAATGAAGGGAAGTGTTTGAAAGGACCAATCAGGTATTCTAAAAAATCAATAACAATTTAGTTATATATGATGACCTAAAAGAAGCAGTTTAGTCAGAGCTCACAGAACTGAGTGACATCTGGTCTTGAATTTCCAACAAGTTAAATGTTATTTTGCCTCTAGAGAAGGGCAGAAGGAGTCTCAGTATAACTTCAAAGGCTTTCCAACTAAGGACTGAGAAAACTAGATCTGTTTTGAGAGCACCCATCCATCTTATAACAACTGCATCTAATCCATCAAGTATTTAACCAGTTCCTATAGGTGGGAAGTAGGTAGCATAGTGGATAAAATGCTGGACCTGGAGCCAGGAAGACTCATATTCCTGAGTTCAAGTTTGGTCTCAGACCTTTACATCTGTATGACCTTGGGCAAGTCACTTAACCTTGATTGCCTCAGTTTAGCCATCTGTGAAATAAGATGGAGAAGAAAATGGCAAAGCACTCCAGGATCTCTGCCAAGAAAACCCAAATTGGGTCATGAAGAGTTGGACATGGCTGAAAAAACAACTCAACAACAAAAATCACCTTCCATACCTTAGAAATACAAAGATAGAGTGAAAAAGGAAGTTATACCTCTCTAAATGAAGCCCAAGACTACATTAACTCTTTTGGCTGCCACATAACACTGCTGACTCATATTATTTTCCATACAATTGTTTTCTAACAAACTGCTGACTCATATTGTTTTTCAATAAAACTCCCCTAAAACTCCAAGAATTTTTTCAGAAGAACTGTTGTCTCTCTATAGCGCTTTCACGTTATCATCATCTTACTACCAGCTCTCTGGTGGTTAAGCCATGGGTTCAGTCATCTGTAATAGAGATGACTCCCAAACCTCTACATGTAGTTCATCTCTCATTTTCTCAATAACTTTTATTGGGAAATAAGATTATTGTCCTTTCTCCCTATGCAAGCCCTCCTCAGCTCTGCTCTCCTGACAGCAGCTCTCCAGTTACTTAGGTTTGCAACCATGGAGTCATCTTAATCTCCCTTACACCCCTCCCCCATATCCAGTCAATTGCCAAGTATTAGCAATTCTACCTTTACGGCATCTTGCCATTCACACAGTTCCCACTCTAGTACAAGACATTCTTCACTTCTCATCTGGACTATTGCAAAAGCCTCCCAATTAAGCTCACTGCTCCCATTCTTTCCTTTCCCCAATGCATCCTCCATACAGCTGCCAACATATTCTTCTGTTTTAAAATTTATTTAAGGCAATGGGATTAAGTAACTTTCCTAAGGTCACACAGCTAGGCAATTATTAAGTGTCTGAGGTTGGATTTGAACTCAGATCCTACTGATTCCAGGTGTTCTATCCACTGCACCACCTAGCTGCACCCCCCCCCAACATATTCTTAAAGAACAGAGCATTCCCTGCACAAGATCCTCCATTGGCTTCCACGTTGCCTCAAAAATAAAGCACAAACTCTGGCATATGGTATTTTAGAAAAGATAATGGCTCTGAAATGCTGGGTTTGGGCTTCAGTACTGATTTTGATACCTGTTACTTGTGTGTCCTTGGGCAATCAAATTCCTGATCTATAATATAAGGGAATTGGATTAGAAGATCTCTCTAAGGTTCCTTCTCATTAACTAGTGGCATCATAGTCCATAGAGCTTAGAATTAGGAGGACTCATCTTTCTAAATTCAAATCTGGACTCAGACTTTCACTGGTTATGTGACCCTGGGCAAGTCATTTAACTCTATTTGCCTCAGTTTCCCCATCTTAAAATGAGATGGAGAAGGAAATGGCAAACCATTGCCAAGAAAACCTAAATGAAGTCACAAAGAGTTGGGCACAACTGAAAAATGACTCAACAACAACAGAGGTCTATTCTAGCTCTAGATTCAATAATCTTCAGTTTGGTATTTAAAGTCCTTCAGTCTGGCTATGGCCCACCCTCTATAATAACTGTGTCAAATTCAACTAGCAATGGGATCATGAAACTGAACATAAAGATCCCTGCAGTAAACATAGCATTTTTGAGGTGGCACAGGGTGAAAAGAGAGAGAGAAGATAGAATAAATGGAAGGGAAAATTGGATGGAGGGAAATACAGGTAGAAATCATAACTTCTTTTTGAAGGAAGAATAAAGATATCTTCTCATATGTAGAGAGAACTGAGTTGAATTTATGAAAATAGGAGCTATTCACAAATTGATAAATGATAAAAACATGAATAGCTTTCAGATGAAGTAGTTATCTATAGCTATATGAAAAATGCTCTAAATAACTATTAATTGGAGAAATACAAATTAAAACAATTTTGCTATAACTCTGACCAATTAGATTGGTTAATAGGACGGAAAAAAGAAAATAATGTCTAATGCTCGAGAGGATGTGTGAAAATTGAGATATTAATGAATTCCTGGTGGAATTGTGAATGATTCAACCATTCTGTAGAGCAATTTGAAATTCTGTCTAAAGGGTTATAGAACTGGGCATACCCTTTGACCCAGCAATACCTCTATTATGTCTATAGATCCCAAAAGATAAAAAAAAAGACAAAAAGGAAAAGGACTTCTATGTTCAAATAATTAAAGTAGCTCTTTTTGAGTTGCAAAGAATTAGAAATGAGAGGATGCCCATCAACCGGGGAATGTCTGAACGAGTTGTGATAGATGCTTGTGATGAAATATTATTGTGCAATAAGAAATGATGAGCAGATACTCTCAGAAAAACCTGGAAAGACTGACATGAGCTACTACAAAGTAAAATGAATAAGAACCAGGAAAACACTATACATAATAACGACAATATTGCAAGATGATTAATTATAAATGACTTGGCTGTTTTTACCAATCCAAGATAATTTCAAAGGATTTATGATGAAAAACATTATACATCTCCAGAGAAAGAACTGATGGGATCTGAATGCAGATAGAGGCATACTTTTTAAACTTTATTTTTTCTTGGTTGTTTTTGTCTGTTTTCTTTTTATAATATGACTAATATGGAAGTTTTGCATGACTATACATGTATAACCCATATTAAATTGCTTGCCTTCCAAATAAAGGGAGAAGGGAAAGAATATGAAACTCAACATTTTTAAAATGAATTTTAAAATTGTTTTTACATGTAATTGGGGAAAAATAAAATATTAAGCTAAAAAAATTCTTGCAAGTGATCTTGACTTAGAAAATAGATGAACATTATCTATGCTGTATTATATTTTTATTTATATTGTTAAATGTTTCCCATTACATTTAATCTTGGATCAGATTATATTTGGGAGTATGATAGATTAGGGTTGTAATTGATATGGCTATACTTGACTTGCATTACATCATTCTCTTTTGCATGCTCCTTCCAACCCCACATTAGGACTTGTCCATCTATGTTTCAGTATTCTCATTCCCATTATTCCCTCTATCTTTGAAGATTCTTCCCTTTGTGGTCACATACACTCTCTCTCTCTCTCTCTCTCTCTCTCTCTCTCTCTCTCTCTCCCCCTCTCTCTCCCCCTCACACACACACACACACACACACACACACACACACACACACAAACAAATCTTCAATTCAATCCATACCTGTTAAAATTCTTTTCCTACACCTACTTCAGTTGCTGTTTCTTTAAGGAATCCCCCCTCCCCAACTTCTCTACTCCATCAGAAGTAACTGACAGGGACCACTAGGTGGCTCAGTGAATAGAGCACTGACCCTGGAGTCTGGAGGACCGGAGCTCAAGTCCTACATCAGACATTTAGTAATAGCAAGCTTCTGTGACCTTGGACAAGTCACTTAACCCTCTATTGCCTCCTGAAACCCCTCCTCAAAATAGGAGAAGAAGAAGAAGAAGAAGAAGAAGAAGAAGAAGAAGAAGAAGAAGAAGAAAGAAAGAAGGAATTGACCAACTCCTCATGGGAGTTCTCATAGTATATTTTGCTTCTCTGCATATTTATCAAGTTTCTGTTATGTGTTTCAGCTATTTGTGTATGTGTCTGGGCTTCCCTACCATGCCTCTTTTCCTTGAAGAATAGGGTCGATGTTTTCACAATTGTAAAAGGGGGAGCATAATAGTGCCTACTTCCCAGGATTGTTGTAAGGATCAAAAGAATTGATAGGCAAAGCACTAAGTAAAGGTTCTAGAACCTAGGTTCTATAGAAATATTAGATATTATAATTGATGATGAGAATTATTAATTAATAAGGTAGAATTACATGGTATGTAAATATGCATGTTTTATTATATAATAATATTAATAAATTATATTACATGCATTATATTATTTTATTGTTTGGTCATTTCAGTGTTATTCGATTCTTTATAATCCCATTTTGGTATCCATGTGACAAAGATATGAGTGGTTTCCATTTCCCTTTTCAGCTCATTTTACAGATGAGGAAATTGAGGCAAATAGTGTTAAATGACTTGTCTAGGGTCACACAATAAGTATCTGAAGCAGGATGTGAATTCATGTCCTCTTGATTTCAGACCCAGTGCTCTTTTCACTGCATCATTATAAAAAATGATGATGATGATGATGATGATGATGACTGTTGTTATGTTCCATTCTTCAAGTTTGCTCTTCCATCTCCAGCTTCTGTCTCTTTGCATTGTCTTTCTTTCACATATGGAAGATATTCTCCCTTTACCTTTTCCTCTTAGGCTCTTTTGTTTTCTTCAAGGTTCGGTTCAGGTGGCATCTCCTACAGGAAGCCTTCTCTGATCCATTCATCTTATTTTTGGTGTTCTTCTCCTCAAATGATTTTATGTTTACTTATCCATGTACATGGTGTATCTCCTTTATGGTACAGAAAATCACTGGGCACAAGGACCATTTTTCATTTTGTTTTTATAACTGCCAGCTCCTAGAATCATTTCTAACCATGGTAGGCATTTCATAAATCCTTGATGAGCTGTAACTGATGATACAGTCATTACTAATGGAGGAGTCTGAGGCTGGCAGATTTCTTGAATTTGGAGATATGGTTACAGTAAAGCAAAAGACTATTGGGCAAGCCCAATGATGGTAGGGTCAGTGGAGGGATGGCCATGGGGCTGCCCAAGAAGGAAGTTAGCCCAGATCAGAAAAATTAAAACTTTCATATTGATTAGCAATGCGATGAACACTACACTTCTAGGCTGGGTGAAAAAGGAAGAATGTCTCTTCTAAAAAGTGATTATTCAATTAAGCAAATTGAATAAGACTTATTAGAAACCTAAAATAAGAGTTAACAAACTGCGATAATTTCATTGCAACCCCTTTCCCTTTTGAATAGCTGTAGTTGTTAGGAAATGTTCCTAATGTTAAGCCAAAACCAACCTCTATTTAGCTTCCACTCTCTGTTTCTAGTCATCCCCTCTGAGGCTAAGCAGGACAACTCTCATCTCAAGTCTTGAGGGAGGTTCTTTTTGGTTGTGTCCCAGATATATGCTCCCAGAAGATTTCGGAGCACTCTGTTTTTAATATTCCTGTGAAAAATAGCTAAGTTGATAAACCTCAGATGGGAATCCCCAGCTACTTCTGCTTGTCTCCTCTTGTGGAGGAGGAATATTCTCCTGGGAGCATCTGTAGACCCACATCATCATTTATTTGGTAACAAGTTGCTTCTTCTTTGGAGAGTTCCCCTAATCATCTATGGGAAGAATCTGATATCTATTACTGCAAGTGTTTCGTGCTCCGTGCTCCTTTCTTCTTTTCTTTCTCCCTTGAGTACATTCATTCTCCCTTCAAACTCTTGATCCAAAGTAAAAAACATTCTGCTACTTTGAGTTTCTATTTTTCCTTCATTTCCTCTTATGTCTTCTTTTAATAGAACATTATTTTTTCTGATAACCTGGAGAACAAAGGGGTATCTGTTAGGTCTCTTAATCTACTATTCTAGGAATGACTTTGGCCTGCATGTTAAACATAGATACTATCTTCTTGGTCAGGACGGAAAGACAAGCAACTTGCGCACTGTGTAGATCTGTGAAAAATTAGTTTTATCCTCCAATATTTGACTGAAGCTAGACCCTCTGACCACAAATCTTTGTTGCTTTTGTTGGTAGCTCTATTGGTCCATTCACAAGATGGATTGACTATTTGCCTTAGTTCAATCTCAGCTGTCTGGGGTTCCTGAGTAAGGCACTATTTATTTATATCTTCTCTCAGCAGCCCTTGATTGGCAATTAGCTACTTCCTGCCAAAGTCCTAAAGTAAATTACAGTTAAGTACATCTGATGTGTGTGTAGGTATATTAGGGAAATCTAGTTGAATGCAATTACTTATTAGACTCTTCATACCTCTTCTACCCCATTTAATCTCTCATAGTTTTTGGAAGTTTTAGAAACTTCTTGTCTTTCTACTTCTCTGTTACTCCTTGATCTATTTAGAATAATGGAAAGCTCTGCATACTTTTCCAAATTAAGTTCTATTAAATATTCCTTTATTGCTCATATTTTGGTCTAATTATACACCATACACACAAACATATAAATAGATAAACTCAAGTTTGGGTACAAAATAATTTGATGAGTAATAGCCCTTGCAAGTGAAAGTCATTGTCTGCTAATATTCTTTTTAATTCCTTCTGCCTTTCTGGTATGGACAGAGATCTCTGGTGAGGATATCCCTGTCAGGTGTTCATCAATCTCTTCCTGAGTTTTACCAGTAAGGACAGCTTGGCATTTCATAAGGTAGGTTGTTCCATTATTGGTTGACCTAGTAGTCAGGAGATTCTTAGATTGAGCTCAAATATTTCTCCTCCCTATAGCTTTTAAGCATTGATTGTTTTGATTGCTCTATTTTTCTCTTTTGGGGGATAAATGGGGAGTCCAGGATACTTGTGAGATGTTCCAGCCCTGCTCATGTGCAGATACAAAGCTCCATGTTGTTGAAATCCCAACTCCCATTGGCCATCTATGCTATGGAGATGGTGAGACTGGAAAGAGTATTATTTAAGGTCAGAGTAGGACTAAGGAATCTCTTCTTTTTCCCCCTTAAATAGGCTTCTCAGCATAAACTCCTTCTTTTCCATTATTCCAACTACTGTGTCAGGCCTTGAGAAAAAGAATAGAAATCCATGTCCAGCCTGGTCACATTATATCAACTTCTATAAGTGTGGTATCATATTCACTATTATGATAATTCACATTCCTATAGCACTCATAAGATTAACAAAGAACTTTTATCACAATCACCCTTGAAGCTGGTAATAAAGTTAATACACTCAATTCAAGAAACATTTATAGTGCATAGGTATATTAGGAAAAGTTGACTGATTTTAGCTTTTACAACTGACGGTTATACAGTGGATAACAATGGCATAGGGAACAAAATGCTATATATATTTTGAATCAAGAAAACCTGGAATCAGATACTATTTTTGACATTTATAATAGTGCTTTAATGCTTGCAAAGAACTCTACATATATTATTTCACTTTTTTTCTCTCACAACAATGATGGAACTAGGTGGTTATTATTTCCATTTTACATATGGGGAAATTGAGGCATTAAGTAGTTAAGTGATTTCCCCCTGAGCATTGCAGTTTAGTCATTTTTTTCAGTCATGTCTGCTTTGTAACCCTATTTGGGGTTTTCTTGGCAAAGATACTGGAGTAATTTAGTATTTTCTTTTCCTATAGAAGAGGAAACTGAGGCAAATAGAGTTAAGTTACTTGTCCAGGGTTCCACAGCTGGTAAGTGTCTGAGGCCATATTCCAGTACAGGTCTTCCTGACTCTAGGACCAATGTTTTAGACACTTGCTAGTTGTGTGACCTCAGTCCATTTGGCCTCTCAACCTCGCAAACTCATTATACCTTGAGTCTTAGCTAGGTTGTGATCTCTGTCAGTGGAAGAATTCCCATACTCATGAAATCACAGATCCATCTTGCCTATTGACTTATGTACAAGGCTCTAGGTTGGCTACTAAAGTATATAGGGACAAAACCAGTTATTTGAGGAGGGAAAGAGCACTGGTCAGAGAAGGCGGCTTGTGGGGAAGCATCAGAACAGAAGATGGAATTTTGAGTTAGGGGAGTAATTAGAATCAGCACAATTTAACTGGCTTGTAAAACATATAGATGGAATAAAGTGAAATATATTAGGAAAGTTAAGTTGGCTCCAGACTGAGGTGCTCATTTTGGAATAGAAAGACATTGAAGATTTTTTGATTAGTGGAAGGGAATGGACTTATGACTTAGGAAGATTTTTTTTTATACACCTGTGAGGAAAATGAACTCGAAAGGGGGAAAATATAAGAGTAGGGGAGATAAATTACAAAATTCTTAAAATAGTCTATGCAATGGTGGAGCTGTGAACTCATCCAATCCTTCTGGAGAGCTATTTGGAACTATGCCCAAAGGGCAACAAAAATGTGCATACCCTTTGACCCAGCAATACCACTATTGGGTCTATACCCTGAAGAGATGAGGAAAAAGGGTAAAAACATTACTTGTACAAAAATATTTATAGCAGCCCTGTTTGTTGTGGCAAAGAATTGGAAATCCAGTAAATGTCCTTCAATTGGGTAATGGCTTAGCAAACTGTGGTATATGTATGTCATGGAACACTGTTGTTCTATTAGAAACCAGGAGGGATGGGAATTCAGGGAAACCTGGAGGGATTTGCATGAACTGATGCTGAGTGAGATGAGCAGAACCAGAAAAACACTGTACACCCTAACAGCAACAGGGGGTGATGATCAACCTTGAAGGACTTGCTCATTCCATCAGCGCAACAATTGGGAACAATTTTTGGCTATCTGTAAAGGAGAGTACCATCTGTATCCAGATAAGGAGATGTGGAGTTTGAACAAAGTACAAGGACTATTCCCTTTAATTTGGGAAAAAAAACCCCAGATGTCTTATTGTCTGATCTGGTTACCTCTGAGAATTATGTTCTCTTTAAGGATATGATTTCTCTCTCATCACACTCAATTTGGATCAAGGTACAACATGGAAACAAAGTAAAAGACTGACGTAGTGCTATCTATGGGGTGGGGGTGGAGGAGGGAAGCAAGATTGGGGGAAAATTGTAAAACTCAAATAATATCTTTAATAAAAATTAAAAAATAGTCTATGCAAGATGTAAGTTTAACCTAGGATAATTGGTATTTGCGTTGAGATAGGATAGATATTAGCTAGCTCTTGTGGATGAACACTTTAAAGATTTGGCAATAGATTAGATACAGCTTGTGAGGGATGCAAGTGTCAAAGAATACTCTGAAGTAAAATAAAAACCTCAGTGACCTGGGAGAGATAGAAAAGAGAAGTTTGAAGGAGGGGCAGGTGGATGGGGGAAGATGAATTCTTTTTTTTTTTTTCAGCAAGATAGTGGGGTTAAGTGATTTGCCCTAGGTCACACTAGATACTTATTAAGTGTCTGAGACTGGATTTGAACTCAAGTCCCCTGATTCCAGGGCCAGTGCTCTATCCACTGTGCCACCTAACTACCCCGGAGATAACACTTTTTGAAAGAGTTCATTCAGCAACTTTTTATTAAGTACCTACTACTAGGATTTGCAAATGAAATTTTGAAAATGGCTTAATCCAACCCCCTCACTTTGCAGAAGATTCAATTAGGACTCATATGAAGTTAAATAAACTTGAATCAAATTATAACTGTAATAGGTAGTAGAGGAAGCTAGGTGGTGCAGTGGATAGAGTGCTTGGTTTGGAGTCAGAAAGATCATCTCCCTAAGCTCATATCTGGCTTCAGTTGTTCTTGGTTAAGTCACTTAACCCTGTTTGCCTCAGTTTTCTCATCTATAATAAAATGAGCTGGAGAAGGAATGACAAATCAATTCAGTGTCTTTGCCAAGAAAAATTCTATGGGGTTATGAAGAATCAAACATGCAACTGAAAAGCAGGATCTGAACTCATACCCAGATCCTCTAATCTAAATCCAATATTCTTTCCCTTTTTGCCTTTCTGATTTGAGCTTAAGCTCTTAAATCATCATTCTTCTATCCCCTCAGTTTAGAGAGAAATAAAACAAATCCCAGAAAGGATAAATTGCATAGGCAGAGAAGGAATTCAAACCAAGGTTTTCAGACTGAATTCAATAGCTTTCACAATATGCTCTCTCCTTACATTCCCCCTGCCATTCAGGTTAAAGACCGGGTATTACGGATAATGAAATGGGCAAGGCCATGGGGCAATGAGTCTCAGCTCTACCCTAAGGTTTAAAGGGGAAGTCTGGGGACCTGAGGAAGACCTGGACCCCCAGATATCAGCAAAGAGGGCCCACTGGGACCAGGAGCCTTCTGGGCCTCCTGTCAGCACATCTGTATTTGTCACTTTTCTTTTTTTTATTCCAGAGAGGATTTCTCTGGAATTGGAAATGCACGGAGATTTAGGGCCAGCGTGGAAAAGGCTGATTGAACAAGTGTGAGAAGCAGAGATAACTCCCTACTGACTCCCCTGAGGCATGTAATCTGGCTGGTGCTCAACAAGGCCTCCGGCATCCTGGACGCAGGGCCAAGAGCTGCTGTGGAAAGGTTTAGCAAGTACCCGACTGTGTCTCCTGCCTCTGAGCAGAGCTGTTACCAGGAGGAGGGCATTGAGAAATCCCCTTCAGTTCCAAGGCTCTTTGCCATAGGGGCCCTGCAGTCCAAGTTTAACCAGTCCCCGAGGAGATTGAATAGAGGGACCCTGTTCCTTTTCTCCAGGATATGGCCCCCTCCTTCCCCAATAGAGTGTGTGCCTCTCGTGGGCAAGGGCTATTATTGGCATTCTGTCTCTGTATATGGGGCTCCCAGCAGAGTGTCTAGCACATAGTGGATACCTAATAGATTCTGTTAAATTGAACTCCCTAGGGAGCAAAGTCACAAACTAGTAACTCCATTTAAACAGAACTTTCCTATTAAAAATATTTCCTCTGTATACTTTGATCTTTCTAACAGCTCTGTGAGATGAATGGTATGGCATGACTACCATTATCCTTTTATTTCTTTCCTTCCTTCCTTCCTTCCTTCCTTCCTTCCTTCCTTCCTTCCTTCCTTCCTTTTTCTTCCTCCCTTCCTCCTACCCTTCCTCCTTTTCCTTCCTTTCTCCTTCCTTTCCTCCCTCTCTCTCTCTCCACCCCCCTTCCTTCCTCCCTTCTCCCCTGCCATCTCTCTTTTTTTAGTGGATTAGGAAACTGAAGCTCTCACTTGTCCACAATAATAACAATATTAATAACAACAATTAGCATGTATATTATATGTCCTTTAGGGAAGTTAGGTGGTATACCAGGTATGGTGTCAGAAAGACCTGAGTTCAAATTTGACCTCAGACACTAGCTTGTGACCTTGGATACTTAACACTGTTTGCCTTATTTCTTAGTCTGTAAATTGAGCTGAAGAAGGAAGTTGGCAAACCACTCCAGTTTCTTTCTCCCAAATGGACTCATGAAGAGTTAGACACCACTGAAACGACTGAACAACAATATTACTTTAAGTTCTTCAAAATGCTTTACAAATATTATGTCTTTTTATCTCACAGCAAGTAAGAGTCTGAGGCAGGATTTGAATAGTATTTGGTAGTGTTTGGATTAGAAACCAGGAATTCTCACTCCAATTACAGGGCTCTTTTCACAGCATTGCTGGAAGGGCCATTTCTGCCTCTGCATGGATAAACTGGAGAGAGTATGGGATTATGGGTTCTAGTTCTGGCACCAAATTGCTATTAACCTTGATCAAGTACTTTCACCTCTTTGGATCTTAATTTTCTCATTTGTTGAATGAATTAGAGAATCATTAAGGAAATAGTTCTCCCCAGTAGAGACAGTTTGCCATAAATGACTGAGAGCGGGTCTCTGAGTTGGGAAGCCCTGAGTTTAAATTTGACTCCTCACACATACCAGCTATGTGACTTTGCTTCATTTCTCAGTGCTTCCAACAACTCTCTAAGACTGTGTATAGAGAGATTGCATGACCTGCATTAAAAGAGGGAGTTTTCTTATACCAATGAAATGACCAGATCCAGGCTCTAGCCTTATCTCCCCACTAAAAGACTGATTAGAAGTCCATTCTCTCTCTCAGTCCTCACCACTGTGACTGACAGGAGGTTGTGGATGTCTGGCATCCTTCGGTGAGGCTGTTTGCTGCCTTATGGGGCCTCTGGCCAAGACGACTGGTTGCCTGCAAGCTTTCTTCCTCATCAGCATATGGGGCTCAGTATTAATTCCTCACTCTCATGAGGCCAGCAGAACTGACAGGGATGACTAGATTTCTTGTCAAACTGGAGTTGTCTTGTTTTTTCCTCCAGAGCTTTAAACTCAGGCTATTTCAAGGGACATTTGAAAGGAAATCATCTGGAGCAGAGAAGCCTCCATGGTGGCAGTTTGGGATGAGGATGCTTAGGAGAAATGCCCCAGTTCTCTCCGAGGCAAGAGGCACAGGGAGTCAGGCCATTGATCATTTGTCCTTTACTGAGCCACTGATGCCCAGGTTATTGGAAGCGTGTCTGAGGTAGGTGACCCAGTGGATAGAATGCTAGACCTGGAATCAGGAAGACCTGAGCTCAAATCTGGCCTCTGACACTAGTTGTATGACCTTGGGCAAGTCACTGAATCTCTACTGAAAAATGGGGATAATAAAACACTTACTTCATGGAGTTGTTGTGAGGATCAAATGGCATAATATTTACAAAACACAGTAGCTAAGCAGTGTTACATAGTAGGTCTATGTAGTGCTTATTTCTTCCCCTTTCCCCCTTCCCTTTCCTCTGGAGAAGAGGGTCAAGTAAGAACCAAATCTGTGAATCTAGTTTAGAAATGGGCTCTTTCGCCTTCCTTTTCCTCTCCCCCTTCCTCCTTCCCTCTCTCTTTCCTTCTGTCTCTCTTTCTCTCTCCTTCCTCCCCCCTCTTCCCTCTCTTCCTCCTTCTACCTTCCCTCCCTCCTCTCTTCTTCCCTCCTTCCTCTCTTTCCTCTCTTCCTCCCTCCCTGCCCCTCTCTCTTCCTTCCTTTCTTCCTCCTTCCTTTCTGCCTCACTCTTTCCTTTCTCCCTCCCTCCTTTCCTTTCTTTTTCCTTCCTTCTTACTTTCCTTCCTTCCTCCCTTTCTTTTTCCTTTCTTCCTTCCTTCCTTCCCCTTCCTTTCTGCCTCACTCCTTCCTTTCTCTTTCCCTCCCTTCCTTTCTCCCTTCCTTCCTTCCTTCCTTCCTTCCTTCCTTCCTTCCTTCCTTCCTTCCTTCCTTCCTTCCTTCTTTCCTTCCTTTCTTTGCTTCCTTCTCCCTCCCTCCTTCCTTTCTGCCTCACTCCTTCCTTTCTCCCTTCCTTCCTTCCTTCCTTCCTTCCTTCTTTCCTTCCTTTCTTTGCTTCCTTCTCCCTCCCTCCCTCCTTCCTTCTTTCCTTCCTTTATTCTTTCCTTCCTCCCTTTCTTTTTTCCTTCCTTCCTTCCTCCTTCCTTTCTGCCTCACTCCTTCCTTTCTCCCTCCCTTTCTTTTTTCCTTCCTTCTCCCTCCCTCCTTCCTTTCTGCTTCATCCTTCCTTTCCCTTTCCCTCCCTTCCTTCCTTTATTCTTTCCTACCTTTCCTTTCTCCCTCCATCCCTCCCTTCCTCCCTTTCTTTTTCCTTCCTTCTTTCCCCCTTCCTTTCTGCCTCACTCCTTCCTTTCTCTCCCCTTTCTTTTTTCCTTCCTTCCTTCTTTTCTTCCTTTATCCCTCCCTCCTTTTTCCCTCCTTCCTTTCTCCCACCCTCCTTCCTTTCTGCTTCACTCCTTCCTTTCTCCCTCCCTCCCTCCTTCCTTTATGCCTCACTCCTTCCTTTCTCCCTCCCTTCCTCCCTCCTTCTCTTTCTTTTTTCTTCCTTCCTCCTTTCCTTCCTTTCCTTTCTCCCTCCCTTCCTTCCTTTCTTCCTTCCTCCTTCCTCCCTTTCTCTTTTTCCTTTCTTCCTTCCTTCCCCTTTCTCTTTTTCCTTTCTTTCTTCCTTCCTTCCCCCTTCCTTTCTGCCTCACTCCTTCCTTTCTCCCTCCCTCCCTTCCTTCCTTCCTTTATTCTTTCTTCCTTTCCCTTCTCTCTTCCTTCCTTCCTTCTTTCCTTCCTTTCTTTATTCTTTTATTCCTTCCTTTTCTTTCTCCCTCCCTTCCTCCCTTTCTTTTTTCCTTTCTGCCTTCCTCCTTCCTTTCTCCCTCCCTTTCTCCCTCCCTCCCTTCCTTCCTCCCTTCCTTCCTTCCTTCCTTCCTTCCTTCCTTCCTTCCTTCCTTCCTTCTTTCCTTCTTCCTTCCTTCTTTCCTTCCTTTCTTTATTCTTTTATTCCTTCCTTTTCTTTCTCCCTCCCTTCCTCCCTTTCTTTTTTCCTTTCTGCCTTCCTCCTTCCTTTCTGCCTTCCTCCTTCCTTTCTGCCTTCCTCCTTCCTTTCTGCCTTCCTCCTTCCTTTCTCCCTCCCTTTCTCCCTTCCTTCCTTCCCTCCCTCCTTCCTCCCTCCCTCCCTCCTTCTTTCCTTCCTTTATTCTTTCCTTCCTTTCCTTTCTCCCTACATCCCTTCCTTCCTCCCTTTCTTTTTTCCTTCCTTCCCCCTTCCTTTCTGCCTCACTCCTTCCTTTCCCCCTCCTTTTTTCTTCCTTCATTCTTTTCTTCCTTTCTCCCTCCCTCCTTTCTGCCTCCTTCCTTTCTGCCTCCCTCCTCCCTTTCTGCCTCTCTCCTTCCTTTCTCCCTCCCTTCCTCCCTCCTTCTCTTTCTTTTTTCTTCCTTCCTTCTTTCCTTCCTTTCCTTTCTCCCTCCCTTCCTTCTTTCATTCCTTCCTCCCTTTCTGTTTTTCTTTCTTCCTTCCTTCCCCCTTCCTTTCTGCCTCATTCCTTCCTTCTTCCCTTTCCTTTCTCCTCCCTCTTTTCCTCCCTCCCTCCCTCTCTCCCCCTCTCCCTCCCTCCCTCCCTTCCTTCCTTCCTCCCTCCCTCCCTCCTTCCTTTCTCCCTCCCTCCCTTCCTTCCTTCCTTCCTCCCTTCCTTCCTTCCTTCCTTCCTTCCTTCCTTCCTTCCTTCCTTCCTTCCTTCCTTCCTTCCTTCCTCTTTCCCATTCTACTGAATCCAAAACTTGAAAGAGGTAGTTTTAAGAGCAATAATAAAGGTGAACCCTTCTTTATGTAGCTTATAGTAAACATAGAACTTATTTTCCCCATAGGGGTTAAAACTGAAAGTATAACCAGATTAAAGAATAGTTCAGCCTTGAATGTGAGATTCAAAACAGGATTATTGGGTCTGGGTAGAAATGTTTGGAGAACATCACTAGCCTTTATGGGAGAGGCACTGTAAAGGGTTCTTCTACAAGTTACTCCTCAGAGCTTCCTTGTTATCCTGAATCCTGGGCAGGATAGTGGTGCTGATCCCTGTGGCAATGCCTCTGATATTTTTTAGGAAAACATCAGTGTTTATCTGGATGGAGCAGAGGTGATAAAGGAGGGAGTTGAGAATGGGCACAGAAGAAAACTGGTACAGATTTAACAATACAGGTCCGAGTCTATGGCCTTTGCATCCAGAAAGCATCTGGAAATGGTTCATTTATTTAAGTCCTTTTGCTCCTTTCCAAAAGCTATTGCTACTTATTATTTATATTTGTTATATTTATAATTTATAATTATATTAATACAATCCCCTGCCCTTCAAGGTAGAAACTGGTTATTCCTGGGCAGTATATGGTCAGGTATCCTGGAGCTGAGCCAACAACGACATGCTGCTGATGGGCATTGGACCAGAATGGTGATTATGGAGGTTAGAGATGGGAAAGGGTCTGAGAATGACTGCCAGTTTGAATGATGACCTTATTCGAGCCATGAATTTTATAAGGGCTCCTGTCAAACACGACTTAGAGTGAAAGGGCCAAGCCAGACAGTGAACCAGGAATGTCAGTAGATTTTGGATTTACCAACCACAAAGATGGGTCATGTTAAGGTGGGCAGCTAGGTGGGGCAGTGGAGAGACTACTGGACTTGGAATCAAGAACTAAATTCTAATTTTTCCTTTGACACTTAATAGTTGTGCAACTTTGGCTGAGTCACTGAATTTCTATTATTTTCAGTTTCTTCATCTCTAAAATGAGGAAAAAGAATAGAAACTACTTTCCAGAGTTGTTTTGAGGCTAAAATAATATAACATATTTAACATGCCTTGTAAACTTTAAAGTTCTACATAAATAATAAATGATAATATCATTGTTGCTGTTATTATTATCATTATCATTATTCCCACTCTCCCCCTTATCTCCAATCTGGAACCAGTGACCTCTGAGATTCCCATGGCTTTGCTGATATTGCCATTATTCATTGATCTGTTTACTAAGAATAATCAGTCTCTTACAAAGTCAGTAGACTCTCTTGGAGAGAAGCAGATTGGGATGGGGGGTATCTCGAAATGGGATCGCATTAGTCTGTTAGTTCATGTCTTGGTACAGGGTTAGAATGTTCTCACTTCCCCTCCTGGCCTTAGAATCTACTCTTCTTCCTTCCTTACTTCTCTTACTACCTTACTTCCTTACATTCTCCTACTCATCTTAAATGTTCCCTTAGGAAGTCTGTCCTGATTCCCTCAGATTGTGCTAGTGCTTCCCCCAACCCTGAAATGACTGCATTTATTTTCTATATATATGTTCCTAAGCATATATGTATGTATATATGTATGTAGTATATGTGTTTCCTCTAAATAGAATGTAAACTTCCTGAGGGGAGGAGTTGTGTTTTTTCTTTTGCATGTGTCTTCAATGCTTGGAACATTGCTTTACAGGGTTGGTGCTTGCTGACTGATGGAACTGTGAAGTTCTACCTGACTGGAGAATCTTAAAATTGAAGGGAAGGGGGAGGGAAGAAGTATTTATTGATTATCTTCTACATGGTAGGCACTATGTTGAGTGCTTTACAAATATCTCATTTGATCCTCACAACTCTGTGAGTTAGGTGTCTTATTATCTCCATTTGAGGAAACTGAGGCAGTCATTCTGAGACCAGATTTGAACTCAGGGCCTTCCTGACTTCAGACTCAATTCTCTGTTCCTGTTCCTTGGGACTTCTAAATGCTTTGAAGATGCATGTGTGTGTGTGTGTGTGTGTGTGTGTGTGTGTGTGTACACACTGGATCTCACATGTCTTGAATGGGTCTCCTCAAGGAGAAAATGGCTAATGAACGGATCTTCTTCATCTTAAACTGGAGTCCATAGGATTCAGGGGGTCTGGGAAATCAGATGGGGGAAAAATGACAATTTTCACTAACTTCTAACTAAAATTTAACATTTCTTTCAATTATTGGAAAACATCTGTGAAGTGGCTCACAGGCTTCACAATGACACAAACAAAAGTTCAAGAATCTCTGCTCTAGGTACAAGAATAAAAGCCATCAAAGAGCTCAGAGAACTGCTTCTCTGAGAATCCCATGATATAAAAGGCTTTCTAAGAGGCAATGGTCTTTGTAGTTACTAACACTGACCTGGAAAAGAGGGGACAAGAAAATGGAACATCTCTATTGTCTTCTCAGGTAATAATGGAAAGAAAACTAGATCAAGATCCAAGAATCCTAAGAGTCTTGTTCTGGCTCGTCACTTAGTGTATTTGTGATGGGAACAGCATCAGCACCTCTGCTTGGTTTGGACTCCAGGGAAACCTTATGCCCTACCTAGGATAAGATGATCACCTGGAATCTCATTATCTTGTTGACTGACTCAGTTTTGATACTTAACACTTTCTCTACTACCTCTGGCTATTTTCCCTTCTGATTGGAGGGTGGAAGATTAGAATACTAACCCCTCCCAAAGCTTTCCTTTATAGACTGCTGGGATCTAGATTCTCCACATAATTCTTCACTTTGTAGCAGCAATTTTGTTTTAACTCCAGAACATTGTGCCACCACACTGAGAACCCTCTGTTGCCTCAACTCTTTTTTTAACTCCTTTGTTTATGTCATCTTCCCCCATTAGAATGTAAGCTCCTTGAGGTGCAAGGACTAGTTTTCTTTTTCTTATTTTGTATCTTAAATACTGAGCATATAGTTAGTATTTAATAAATGATAATTAAATTGAATCATAATTATGGTCAAGGCACATAATGCTTCTGAGGTTCAGTTTCTTCTATTAAAAAAGGATGGTGATTTCTGCTTTATCTATATCAAAATTATTGTAAGGATAAAATGAGAGCAGCTAAATAGGACCTTAAAAGGAAAAGACTTCACAAATATCTCATTAGGTCCTCACAACTCCATGAGTTAGGTGTTTTATTATCCCCATTTTATGATTGAGGAAACTGAGGCAGCCAGAATGAGACCAAATTTGAACTCGGGATTTTCTTGACTTCAGACCCAACCCTCTATCCCTTGGGACATTTGGATGCTTTGAATATGTGCATACATGTGTGTGTGTGTGTGTATGTGTATACAAACATTAGACCTACGGGGGAACAAATCACATGTCTTGTTGAGATGAGCTCCATCAGGGAGAAAAGGGCAAATGAATGGATCTTCTCATTATAAATATAGAAATTAGTACCAAAAGAGGGCAAATGACTTATCCAAGGTCATTCAGAGAGTATGATGTAGGTGAAAGTATTTTAAAAATAAAATGGGTTATACAAAGATACTGCAATGTTTCACTTCAGTCTGCTATCAATAAATATTGATCGACAATCAAGTGGTTGTTGCATTGAGCTGACCTTGGCCATTCCAACAGAACCAAGCTCTGCCAGGTTCAATCAACTTGGAAAGGTGCATATTCAGACTAGTTGAGGAAAAAGTAAGTATCATTTTTGGACCAATCAAATGAGATTTATAAGAGGCTTATCAGCAGATTTCAGCCAGAATTTATGAAATTTTTTAAACATTGAAGTTCTGAAAGATCGTCTACAAAGTTAAAGAGGGTTCATGATTTCATGCAATTATCAAAAAAAGATTTATTGATTGTTTACTATGTGTAAAGTACTGGGAATATAAGTATAAACAACAACAAAAAAAAGACAATTCTTACTCCAAAACCCAGAGAATAAGAAGTAGAAGGAGAAAAATGAGCTTAGTCTGGTCATCTCATGGTTCATGACTGTCCAGAGTAAGAAACTGAAATAGGAACTGCAGGGTGAAGGCGTTTTCTGAGGAAGAAAGCTACTGTCTAGAAAGTTTCAACATTGGGAGAGTAAGAAGTCAATGAAGGAGCTCTGAAGCACTGAAGCATTATTGTTTTTTAAAGAGCTAAAAGGGTAGCTAGGTGGTGCATAAGATAATAAAGTAGAGTACTAGATCTGGAGTCAGGAAGATTCATTTTTTTAAATTCAAATCTGGCCTCAGACACTTAGTGGCTATTTGCAGTATTTGTCTCAGTTTTCTTATCTGTCAAATGAGCTGCAGAAGGAAAGGGCAAACCACTCCGGTATATTCACCAAGAAAACCTCAAATAGGATTATGAAGAATTAGACACGACTGGAAGATGACTGAACAAAATAAAAAAAAAAAAGACTTAAAGACACATATGAGGAAGAAACAGTCCCAAAAGACTCATAGCATAGCTTAGGGCAGAAGAAACAAAACCTTTACTTATGAAAAGCAGGTTAGAGGCAGCCTCTCTGGCCCTTACCATGTGGACATCCATTCTACCTCTGCAACCTTTTCCCAGATGCACAAGTTTCCTCCAAAAAGCCCAGGTCAGCCTTTTCAATTTGCACTCTTTAGATAATTCAAGCCTGGGATTCTGAATTCTTCACTAAGCTGCCTTCTCTCCATCAACACCATTGTCCTTTAGAGAACACCCAGGTGTTCCTGACTTGAGTGCTGAGCAGAGAACAAAATTGTACAATTGGTTCTCTTGGGGCAGAGGAGATGAAAGGCTGAGCTGGTGAACCTTGGTGTGTGTGTGTGTGTGTGTGTGTGTGTGTGGCTCAGTGGAAGAGTGTGAACCTTGGCAGGCACATATAGCAAACCAGAATTAATAGCATGAATCTCCTCTGAATGTTCATACCTTGCTCATGGTATGATGGTCATCAAACCACCATATACCATCCTGTTTAGTTTATCAATACAATGCATTATCCCCTCTATTTCATTGCAAACTTTTCAGGGACAAATGTCCCATTTTATCAAACTTTATTAAAAAAAAAGAGCACAACAGGGAATATGTATAAGTAAATGTTTGTTGAATAAAATCATATAGTGTTCTTTGCTTTGATTTATTTTTAGACTCAGTCTCCTCATCTCTCCAAGGCTAAAAGTATAGAGACTTTTCAAAGCAAGAAAGTGTTGACCTGCTGTTTCTGACCAATGTCCTTCTTTGGCAAACTGATTCCCTACTACTACCACCCATCACCCCCTCAAGTCACTATATTATTGTCAAAATTTGTACAGACACCTGATTGCCATAGTCCACTGCAACTAAAAACTCAAGAGGTCTTCTGGCCAGTTAGCCAAAGAGCTCTTATAAAGTACTTATTTTGTGCCAGCACTATAGGGCAGCTAGGTGCTTCAGTGGATGGAGAGCCAGCCCAGAGGCAGGAGAATTCATCTTCCTGAGGTCCAGTATGGACTCAGATACTTAGATCCTAGTGAAGTCATTTAACCCTATTTGCCTCAGTTTCCTCATCTGTTAAATGAGCAGGAGAAGGAAATGGCAACCCATTTCACTTTCTTTCCAAGAAAACCTCAAGAAGAGTCACAAAGAATCAGACCCAACTGAAACAACTGAATAACATCTGTTGGGCACTGGTGATACAAAGGAAGGTAAGAAGATAGCTTCTGCCCTTGAGGAACTTAGTCTAATTTAGGGAGAGACAAAATGCAAACAACTATGTATAGATCAGCTATCTCTAGGATAAATAGAAAATAATCAGCAAAAGGAAGACATTAGAATTAAGAGAATTAGAAAAGACTTCCTGAAGAAAGTGGGATTTTATCTTGGACTTTTGGGAAGTCAAGAGGTAAAGAAATGAATGGAAAGTATTTCAGGCAATGAAAATATTCTAAGACAGGAAATGGAGTGTCCAAGGAACCCCAAGGAAGTCAGTGTCATTGGAACGCAGAGGACATTGTGGGAAAACGGAGTTATAATGTTTGTTGGTTGGTTCTTGTCCTTTGTTATTGAAGACCAAAATGACATCACTTTGTTTGAAGAAAATTACAGTGTGTAAGGTATAAGAAGACTGGAAATGCAGGAAGTTAGCCTCTGTTATGAAGGATTTTGAGCATTTTGTATTTAACACTGGAGGTTATAAGGAAGATCCTGCTGTTTATTGAATATGGGTGTGATATGGTCAGACTTATGGTTTAGGAACTCACTTTTGTTGGTCTAGTCGCAGATTGTTTGGTAGCTTGGGACAGCAGGACTATATATCACTTTTGACTGCTCTATGCTTTCAAAGCATTTTCATATTCTCCTCATCAAAATTCTCTAAAGATAGTTAGGTCAGATATTATTACCCTCCTTTTTGTTTTTCACAGTTGAAGGAACTAAAATATAGATCCACTGTGATTGGGAGATCACACCTCTGTCATTTCAGCAGATTCCTCTAGAGGAGGTTCAGATCAAAAGGGCAGCTTAGTCCAGGTGGAAGGAACATTTCCTATTTATCAGAAGAATGGACACTTGGGAGCTTGGCTTGGTTTTTCCCCTCTATTACTCTGAATGTTCTATTGTCTGAAAGGGCAGAGACCATGCCTCTGGGAGATGGTTCATGATTTTACATTTGCATATTTAAATAATTGCTTGGTAATTGTGACTCACCCTCCAGAGAAGCATAAGGGGTCGAAGAAAGGCTGGGCGGGGGGAGGGAGGAAGCCTTTTCCAGGTGTTATTAATTCCCTTTCCCTCCTCTCTTTTTTAGTTCCTTCCTTTGTAAGAAGTAACTGGACCTTAAGGATGCCAAGTGGCCTGAGACATGATAAAGTGGAAGGAAGGCTGAACTGAGAGTTCTATTCCATAAATAGTCAAGGTTTGGTTCTATCATTACTATCTCTGTAATCTGAGATGAATCTCTCAGACTTTCCTGGTCTCAATTTCCTCAGCTGTAAAAGGAGAGGGTTAGTTTTGATGACCTCTAAATTTCTCTTCAGAGCTAAATCAATGATCCTATAATCTCTAGTTGAGAAACAAACTTATAATTAGTATCAGGAACTGTTGGATTCTTAAAACTTACCCTTCTCACACATTCTGAAAGAATTGTGAATTAGTATTCTCAAAGATTATTAAATAGACTCACAGAAAAGTTCAGATATTTTCCCAAGGTCAAAAAGCAAGATTCTTAAGAGTGAAAGTAGAAGTACTCAGCATTAATTAATTCTTCTCTTGATTTTATGCTACTTCTGTATATTCATTCATTCATCCACTCATTCTTTTACAAAATATTTATGGATTGCTTACTATATGGAAAGGGTGATATGAAAATTTGCACTAAAACAGTCTCTTAGCTAACATCTCCATTCTTTTTTTTCCAGAAATATTTATTTTGAGTTTTACAATATTTACCCCATTCTTGCTTCCCTCCCCCCACTCCCACAGAAGGCATTCTATTAGTCTTTACATTGTTTCCATGGTATATATATATATTGATCTCAGTTGAATGTGATGAGAGAGAAATCATATCCTTAAAGAAGAAAAATAAAGTATAAAGAGATAGCAAAATTACATAATAAGATAACGGGTTTTTCCTACATTGAAGGAAATCATCTTTGGTCTTTGTTCAAAGTCCACAATTCTTTCTCTGGATACAGATGGTATTCTCCATTGCAGGTGGTCTAAAATTGTCCCTGGTTGTTGCACTGATGGAATGAGCAAGTCCATCAAGGTTGATCATCACCCCCATGTTGCTGTTAGGGTGTACAATATTTTTCTGGTTTTGCTCATCTTGCTCAGCATCAGTTCATACAAATCCTTCTAGGCTCCCCTGAATTCCCATCCCTCCTGGTGTCCAATAAAACAATAGTGTTCCATGGCTTACATATACCACAGTTTGTTAAGCCATTTCTCAATTGAAGGACATTTGCTTAATTTCCAATTCTTTGCCAGCACAAACAGGGCTGCTATGAATATTTTTGTACAAGTGAACATCTCCATTCTTTTCTTAGCCTTCAGTTTGTAACCTGGGAGGCTTTAGTGAGAAAAATAGGTCTCAGGAAGCCTTTTTAATTCCTCACCATTTGACCAGTCATTTGTGCCTTAGCAACATTTTCCCAGATGCACACCTTTCTTCCAAAAATATCAGATCCACTTTTCCAACAACTCCTTAATGGCCAAATCTGAGTCCTCATCATTTTCAATTAATTTGCTGCATCTGACTCTGTTGACTATCCATTTCTTTCTGGGTCTTTGTGACACTTATCTCTCCTGCTTCTCCTCCTACCTGTCTAACTGTTCTTTCTCAAGCATCTTTTCCTGCTCTTTGAAATTTGCTCCTAACTGTGGATTTGCTACAAGGTTCTGTCCTGGGCCCTTTTCCCTCTTTCTTCTTCTTTTCCTTTTTTTTTCTCTCTCTGTAACCCCTTCAGCTTTCAGGGATTTAAGTATCCTCTCCAGCCCTATTCTCTCCCCTAAGCATCAGTCCAATATTATCAGTTACCTATTTGGCATTTTCATAATGGACATGGAAACTTTACATGTCCCATACTTCATTCATTATCTTCCTCCCTTCAAATTTACCCTTATTCCAAATTCTTCCTTTCTCCATTTACACAACCACCACTTTAGTTCACTACCTCAGTTTAGATTATTGCAACTGTTTCCCAATTGTTCTTTCTGTCTCAAATCTCTCCTAGATATAATCCATCCTATATCCTGAAGGCAAAGTAATTTTCCTTAAGTGAAAATCAGACCATGTGACTCCAATTCTCAATCATCTTTAGTGCCTTCCCATTGCCTCTAGGATTAACCATAAACTCCTTTATTTAGCTCCGAAAGGGCTTCACAATTTGGCTCCAAACTATCTTTCCAGTCTCACTGGACTTCATTCCCCTCCTATATAGAGATGTAGAAAAATTGTGATATAGATAAATTGGTCTATTTTCTGTTCCTTATGCAATACATTCCATTATTTCTTTGCCTTGGCATTGGATGTCTCAAATATCTAGGATGAACTCTCTCCTCATCTCTGACTCAGAAAACCTCTTTTTTCATTGATGCATAGCACAACCACCATTTTCTCCATGAGACTTCTAATTCTTTTCTCCAACTGCTTGATTCCCTCCCACCCAAATGTCCTTGTACTTAAATATTATATATAGTGTGTGTGTATGTGCATGTGTGTGCATTTTATTATATATTATTTATATAAAACTATATTGGTATCTATAAATACATTTCTATAAATAATTCTATAAATATATATTTTTGTTAATTCATTTTATATCAATATTGTATATGCTTATATATGTACTTGTCTACTTGTCTCAGTTTTTTAAAAAAGGGATTTACTGAAGGGTCAGTGGAGTCAAGAGTACTTGGGTTCAAATCTGGTCTCAGACACTTAATAATTAATTACCTAGCTGTGTGGCTTTGGGCAAGCCACTTAACCCCATTTGCTTTGCAAAAACCTAAAAAAAAAGGGATTTACTGAGAGGATCTTTTTTTTTTTTTTTTTTAGTTTTTGCAAGGCAAAGGGTTAAGTGGCTTGCCCAAGGCCACACAGCTAGATAATTAATTATTAAGTGCCTGAGGTCTGATTTGAACTCAGGTACTCCTAACTCCAGGGCTGGTGCTCTATCCACTGGGCCACCTAACCACACCTCTGAAAGGATCTTGCAAGAAGAGTTGGTACAAAATATTCTTCCAAATTGGGGATGTACTCTCCCTTTTCAAAGAGAAGGTCCTTTTGTGGAGTGCTGATGAAATTCCCCTTGTGTGTAGCTTCTTTGGGTCACCTGCTGCTTGACCAGGCTATTTCTCTTTTGGCCCAGGGGCTCCTTGTAGGCTTAATTAATTTATCAACCTCCCTACAACTTACAATTTCATTTCCGAGACACAATTATCTCAGGGTTGCTATTTGGTCAGTTGTGATATACAATTGTGATAGAATATGATTGTGCTATAAGTAATGATGGGTAGATAGTTTTAGAAAGATCCAGAGAGATGTACATGAACTGATACAAAGTGAAGTGAGAAGAACCAGGAAAACATAATACATAGTATCAGAAATATCGTAAATAGAGACCAACTTTGAAAGATTTAGCTGTTCTGTTAAGACAATAGGACTCGTGATTAGAAATGCTTTCCTCCTCCAAAGAAAAAATTGATGAACTGAGAGCAGAGAGAAGTAAGCTTTAAAGCTTCTTTATTTTTCTTGTCCTTTTTATTTGTGTTTTCTTTTGCAACATGACTAATAAGGAAATATGTTTCACATGACCTCACATGTATAAATGATATCAAATTGCTTGTTTTCTCAAGGAAGGGGAAGGGGCAGGAAGGAAGGACAGAATTTGGAATTCAAAATTTTAAAAAGGATTGTCAAAAATTCTTTTACATGTAATTAGAATATTTAACAAAATAAATAATTTCTGTTAATTGCTACTATGTCACCTCTAGACTGCTGTGGCTACTACCACATCTAATGATCCTTGGGATCTCCTAAATTCACATGATGACAGGAGAGAAGGGGGTGGAGATGAAAAAAAAGACAAAACAGTGAGAGAGAGAGAGAGAGAGAGAGAGAGAGAGAGAGAGAGAGAGAGAGAGAGAGAGAGATAGTCTTTCCTTTCCTCTCCTACAAAATTCCTTTTCATGGGCTTGGTTAGAACTCTGCTACTGTTAGAAGACCTGATGCTGGATTTTAAGGTTTAAATTTCTGAACTGGTTTCCTGTTTACATATAACTTAAGATATGTCTGTTGTTTTAATCCAATGACAAGATATTTCTTGTGTGACAGTCATTTGTCTTTATTCAGATCAAAATATCTTCTTCTTAAATTGATCAAGGACTTATACCTAGTTTATAGACAATTAAATTGTCTAAGCTTTCTTTGTTTCCGCTAATTGGGATCAGGTAAAATAAAATCATGGAATTTTTAAGTCTATAGCTAATACAGATGAGAAAACTGAGGCTCTTAGAGGTTAAGTGATTTATTTAGAGTCAACATAGTTCTTATCTGAGGTGGAAACTCCAAGGTCTTCACTGTACTCACCACTATTCTGCCTAGCCTGGACTGGACAGAAAAAACTCAAAATAAATTCATTTCTGCTAAGGTATTAGTACTTTAATATATGTCATCCATTCCAGACCCTTAGAATATATGCATGATCCTTGTAGTTGGGACTGTTTGAGTCTGTCTGCTTGCATCTCCAACTCCTAATACAGTGCATAGATGCAGAGTGGGTGCTTAATAAATGATTACTGATTGGTTGATTGATGATATTTTATTGAAGATTCAACAGATTGGTCAATTTTGAATAATATCACCAAGTAGTCAGACTTCAGGGCCAGCCCCAGGCAAAACTGTAAAATGGATTATAGGATTATGGATCTTAGAACTGTAAAGGACCCTGGGACATTAGCACTCCATCTCATTAATAGAACAGTAACAACAGAAATAAGTTTTTTTCTTTAGCTCTTTTAGGATGAACACTTTTCTCATAATATCTTGTCAGATAAAAACTCAGCATTAACCCCGTAAATTCCAGACAACAGGTATTATTGACATGGGTTCATGCTGGAGAGAAGATGTGTATTAAGTGTATCTCAGCTTTTGCCTCCCTCAGAGTTATCTTATATAAGAATGTTCAGGGGCATAACAACAATAAAGTACCTAATTAAAGTGTATTCCCTTACAAATGTTGTTGGTATTGATTCCCATACAAATTTCCTGAAGGTTATAAAACTCCATAGCCCTTGAGGAAGGTAGATCTCTTTTAGACTGAGGGTTATGTCTTGCTATCTGGTTGAATGCACTTCTGCTGACAATCTAGAAGCCAGAATAGCCCAAGAGCAGAAAGAAGGGCCCAAGGGGTAACCATGCTGAGAAGGGATTCTTCTACCAGCCTCTGAGGGAGCAGATGAGTAAATGAACTGCATCTGCTGAATTTTTTGCAATAAATCTACCCTGCTGATTACCATGAGTGGTCTGTGTAATTCTCTTCCCTTAGAAACCTCAGACTTACTAATGCCTATAGAAATGGTTAGACAGACTCCATGAAGTAGGTGGTGCAAATAAATCCCCATTCTACAAATTCAGACCTGAGATAGAATCCTCAGTGATAGGATTGTAAGGATCAGATCCAAGACTTTTCTAGCTTCAAATCCATGATTCTTTTGCAGCAAGCCTATCATCCTAAAATTGTAGATCTAGAGCTAGGCCAGTTCCTTTTTCAACAAAGGATTTGCATTTTAAGCTTTAAAAGGAATCAGTGGTTGCTGTTTTCAGTTTGTTTTTCTATTAGTCCTCAAGTAGTTAGGGAAATCATTTTGGGAGATGGGGGTAATCTCCCTTCAACCCCCCTAACATATAAACCCTTTATTCTGTTTAAATATAATGCCAGTTCTGTTATCACTTGTATGTGAATGATGGGATGTGGGTCATGTTCAATGGATGAGAATCTTTTAAGGCAAGGGTTCAGAATCCATGAATAGCTTTCAGGGAATCTGAGAATTTTAATTGGGTGGGGAGAGGATTACACCTTTCTTTTCGCTCATCTTTGATTTATTTTGTAATCCCCTGTAATTTTTATGCATTTAAAGATATTAGGGCTTTTTTTTTTTGCATTCTATGCATTTAAAAACACAGGCTTCAGGGGTGGCTAGAGCACTGGCCCTGGAGTTAGGAGGACCTGAGTTCAAATTTGACCTCAGACATTTAATAATTACCTAGCTATGTGGCCTTGGGCAAGCCACTTAACCCCATTGCCTTGAAAAGAAAAACCTAAAAATACAAAGTAAAACAACAACAACAAACATAGGCTTTGCCAGAGTGCTCAAAGGGTCTGGCATACACAAAAAGAGTTAACTTGGTTTAGTAACACAAACTTGATGTTTGTGTTGAGGAAAAGGAAGAGGAAGACAGAGGGAAAAATAACCCATTGAATTGATGGGAATGAGAGAGTGAAAGAAGAGACCTTGATAATTAAAAACTTATAACAACTTGAGTCTGTAGAACACAATATTCAGTGAGTTCTGAAATCCTGTATTTGAGCATGCAGAGAAATATACATATCATTACAGACCTCACAATCCCTGAGGCTGGGACCATATATAACTCAGAGAACTATCTTCAAGAGACCAAATAAAGCTACAACTCCCCCTACCTCAAGGCAAGTAAGGAAACTTGAAGTCATTGCTGCTAAATCCTTTTTTTTTTTTAATCAGAAGCCATTTAAACTATCCTATTGTGTCTGTGATTGTGCAGGATGTTTACATCGTTTGTAATGAGACAAATTGGGATAAATTGCCACGGACACTTATTTAAATGAGATTAAACATAAATGTTCCATCTCAAATGGTTGGTGGGATTCTTTTCTTTTGCCCCTGGGAATAGTACCGGAAAGAAATCTACTTTATATTCAGTAAACTCTGTTACTAAGCAAAGGGAATACCAGTCCATGCTATTGCTACAACTCCATTAGGTAACTTCCCTTGTAATTTCAGTCTCTATATTCTTGCCACTCTCCTCTGTTAAAAGAGATTAAAGAAATGATGTTTAATAAACATCATTTTTTAAATCTGTTGCATACTGGGGGAGGAGAGGCAGTGGGAGACTTTGTCGAAGACAAATCAGATGGTCTTCAAATATCTTGCACTTAGCCCATAAATCCCAGAGTAGGATTTACTAATGGGTTGGATGGTGTCTTCAGAAAACCTCTGTTAAAATTCTTCTGATAGCAGTCACCCCAACTTATGCATTAGAAAGAATTAGATAATAAGATTAGTTGATTATTGCCTGATATCATGAGATTCAAGATAAGTAAATGTCATTGAAGAAAAAGTTGGGGGGGGGGAAGCAAGCATGAAGGTGCAGGCCTAAGGTAACTCACAAGGACTTTTTAGACATTATTCAAAGAGCCAGAGCCAACCTTTACCCAGTTGATAATTACATTTTCATTGTAAGCATTTACACCTTGGAAACATGCAAATGCCACAAATCAGAGCCAGTTTTATTGTTTTGTTAATTATCTAGACCTAAAATGATGGCAAAAATGTTAATAATTCAAATTAAACTTAAAAATATGCCCTACAATGGAGATAGTTGTTAAACATTTTGCCAACAATTCCTCCCCTTTGAAAAACCTCTATTCCAGTTAGACTGATCTCACTATACCTTGAAATCATCTTCAGTTCCCTTGCTTCTGTGCTTTGCCTTATGTTCTTCCTTGTCCAAGCATATTCCATGGCTTAAATTGAGCCCATGGTGACTTCTCCCTTCTCTATAATTTAACTGTTACTATCACTCATTTGGCATTTGTAACATTTCTGTTAATTATTTTGTTTGTGTTATCTCTGTTTCCGGGCTCTTAGATCCTTGAGAACAAGGACCATTTATTAAATGTCTTTGTAATCTTATGGTACCTACTGGAGTGGCTTATCCTTAACAAATATTTAACAAACATTTATTGATTTAATATGATACTGATCCATTTCTGAAGGTGGGTGGGATGCTGAAGGTCTGGGGAAATGACCTTAGGATAAACATTGCCTTCTTTCTGTAATGGGTAAAGATGAGGTAGTAAGGAGTTACTTTTCCCAGGACCACTGAACCCTACATTCAAATACTCTTTGGTAGGACGAAAACTCCCTAACCTTTCAAGCATGTAAAAAAAGAAAGAGGAAACATGCTAGAGGATTAATGGAGGTCTCTAGGGTTGGGAAAACCAGATTGGATGTTGCAAGGGCATTAGAAACCAGGTCTTAGTGAATATTGACTGAGACAAGCCATTTTAGAAATTTCATGAAAATGAAATGGAGACTAGCAGGGCTAGCTAGCAAGCAATGAATGGGTTGGTGACCATGTGACTAGTGTGGGAGCCAAATGGAGCAGATTTCAGGTAAGTAGGTTAAGGTTGCCTGAATCAATTAATGAATCAAAACACTTTACTAAATGCCTACTATATGATAGGATGTAATGCCTGGCACATAGTAGGTACCTTGTCTAAACCTTCCCCATGAAAGTAGTGATTATGGAGGGTCTTATTTCTAGATTATTCTGGGTAATGAGATTGTGTTCATTTGGGGATCTGTTCTCATATTATTTCCTATATCTGTATTTATTAAATATTTTAAAAAAATTTCAGTGCTGTTCTTATCTATTAGTAGAGTAAAAATGATAAGTTTTGACTTGATGACTTGATAAGTTTTGTTTGTTTTTTTTTCTAAATTGGTTTTAACAAAAGGGAACCAGGGAGATAAGACCCCATTGATAAACCTCCATGACAAATAAAAACATAACAGCAAAGGTAATTATAATTATGACTGCAAAAAAACAAAAAATGAATCCCCTTTCCTAGTTTGCAGAGGTGGGGGACTATGATTTTGATGAATGTTGCCCATTTAAACAGAAAGGGTTACTGTGATGTGCTTAGGTCTTCTGAGGAGCCTGTGTTTACTTTGGAGAGCCCCTCCCTATCCTACAACCCACATCAATGAATCATCATGTATTTAAATTTCTACTGTAAACAAGACCCTGTGATAGGTGTCATGGTGATACAAAAATGGAGGGATGCTTTGCCCCTATTCTTAAGGAATTAAGAACCTGGTAGGAGAAATTGAAAAACACACACACACACACACACACACACACACACACACACAAACACATCCACATCTAAAGGAGATGTAATAAATGTAGAATGAGTGATAAAGGCAGTAAGACTGAGGCAGAGCCAAAGATAAACTAACATGCTGTAGAGAATCATAAGGAGGCTTGCCCTTGGCATACTGTCATGAATTTGTGGAGAAGCAATATAGCAAAACTAAAATTCTTTTGGTGCTTCAAGTAACAACAGAATCCTAGGTGGACCAGCCTCACAAAGAACCCTTTGTTCTATCAGGGCAATATCAATATCAATATATATATATATATATATGTATATATATACATATATATGTATATATATTAGAAATAAATAGAAAACTGCATGGAACTTGATTTTTTTTTCTAAATTATTCTAGCTTGAATACCTGGAAAAGTATTTTTGTTAGATTTTGAACCCATGCCTTGCATTTGATTTCTTCCCTTTCTCTAGCTTAAGAATTTACAATGTCTCCCTAATTCCCACTGAATCAAGTCTGAATTTCTCACCCTGACTTTCAAAATCCTCTATGATCTGGGTCCTTTCTCTCTTTCTACCCTGTCTTCCATGACTTGTCAACAGAAACCTTCTGCTTTACCAGGTTTTGCTCATTTCATCACATATATCTTTTTGTCTTTTTCATCAATTCACTTCTTCCTTGACCAATTCTTTACTATTTTTTTGAAGTCCAAACCACTTCCATGAAGTCTTTTTTGTCTAGACCACAATAAACTCCCTTTTCTTTTGCATTTATATGGCTCACATAATAAAAATAATATTTTATTAATAGTGAAAAGAACAGGATAATTAGGTGTATTGTGCCTTCCAGTTTATAAACTGCTTTCATATTTATCTCATATTTTATCCTCAGAACAATCTGTATCATAATTAGAACTTTATTGTTATCCCCAGAGGTTAAATGACTTGACCAAAGCTACAGGAAGCAGCAGAATTGAAATAAACCTCTTCCAAAAGATGTTTCAAAATGGCTACCCTGTTCCCTTAGAACTCTGGGTCAAAAGTTATGAATATCTAAGTTCAGTTCTGATCTCAGACTCTTCCTAGCTGAGCTGTGTGACCCTAGGGGAGTCACTTAATCCTGTTGGCCTCGGTTTCCTCATTTGTAAAATAATGCCAATAACAGCACCTACCTCCCAGAATTGTTGTGAGGATCAAATGAGATAAATGGGGTAAAAATGAGGTAAAATGTTTATTTAGCACAGTAACTAGCTCCTTTCCCCCTCCTAGAAGGCTGTGCCTTTGTCTTATGTCCTGTCCCCCTCCCTCCAAATAATAGAACCATATGTAGTTCTAGGCTCAGGAAAAACAGGCTTCATAGCTTTAGCCCTGAGAGGGACTTTAAAGGTCAATTTGTTCAACCCCCTCATTATACCTGTTGACTGACTCTGGATTCTGTGTTTGAACTTCAGCCCAGTGAACACAGCCCTGTCTTTCTGCCTGTCATCTTAAAGTGAGCTCTCTTCTTTCTTGAACAGAATGCAGCCCTCTCCTCTGCTTTTCCCCTGCCCCCCAACACTCTTCATCCCTTCATTCCTGCCTCTTGAGGAGCTTCTTTCTCTCCCTGAGCCTTCTGGGGAAAATAAGCCTAGCTGTACCTCGCTCTCTGTTACCATGGAGAGCGGAGGGCTCCAGGTGAGAGGCATTTTTCTTGCATTTCACGGACTTTAATTCTGGGGCAAACCACCAATCTGCTGGGGTTTTGAGAGCAAGTAACCAGTGAGATAACGATTGTGATAGCAGCAGATTTTTCTAGGACAGTCAATTAATCAACAATATTAATGAAAATGCCAGCTCCATTATTGCAGAAACTTAAGTAATTTATTGGGAATTGAACTTGGGCCATTAAAATGTTATTACTGGCTTGTCAGTCAGAACGCAGTGTGAGGCTGCTAAGAAATGGGTATTCTGATGGAGCTGTTTGGGCTACAAGACATAGAAGCTAATTGCAATTTTGTTTGGCTTTCTCCAAGAATCTATTTTAGCATTATGTTGTGCTGAATTATAGAATTTTGGAGCTAAAAGGGAGCTTAGAGATTATCTAGTTTAACTCTTTCACTTGACAGTGGTGGAAACTGAGGCTCAGAGCATGTTGTGCTCTTATCTAAGCTGTTATATCAGAGGGTCCTAGATGTAGAACCAGAAGAGACCTCTGAGATCAGAGAAGTTAAGGCACTTGCTCAGGAACACACAGGCTGAAGCAGGATTCAAAACTCAGGTCTTCTGACTCTCAGTCTAGTGTTCTTTTCTCAAAAAGGTCTCTCAGGGGAAGACTGATGCTAGAATAGAAAAAAAAATACAGACCCTGGAATCAGAGAAACAGGGTTCATGACCAATGAATGCTAAAACTTACTAGTTGGAAGACCCCCTAGCCATCACTTAACTTCCCTGGACCTCTTTATCCTCATTTGCAAAAAGAACGGTTGGATTAAATAGATGACTGCTGAGGTCTTTTTCACTTTTAAATCTAGCATACATAGATACAGACACACACACAAACACATGTACTATATAAATCTGAAGCCAGTCATTATAATTTTTGATTTAATAATTTTTATTGAAAAAGCAAAAAGTATAATCTAGTTTGACTAAGTTTATCAAATCTATTAAAATTTTTCTGTTTAGAATCTATTTAGGAATAATCAGTTATCTTGAGAGTCCAAAGCTATTTACATAGCACCAAAGAGGAATAAATAATATATATAAATATAATATATATATAATATAATAATATTATGTAATGTCTAGCATTTCAATAGCACTTTAAGGCTTACAAAGTGCTTTATAAATATCTCTTTTACTATCTTCATCTTGATAACAATCCTGAGAGATATATGCTATTATTATCCCCATTTTATAGATTTGGGAACTGAGGCAGTCAAGGTAAAGTGATTTGCTCAGGGTCATGAAGCTGGGTCTGAAAATGGATTTGAACTCTAATTCTAAATCTCTATCTATCTTAATTTTTTTATATGTTCTAACCTTGTGAACTTAAGTCTAAAGTGATAAGTATCACATCTACCCTAAAAATACAATGACAACAATAACAAAAACAGTTCACATTTATGAGGTGCTTTGAGGGTTATAAATTGCTTTCTTCACAGCAAACTTGTAAAACAGATTGAGAAATATCAATTCTCATCATATCATTTGCAATAATTTATTACTAATAATTATATTTTGTAAAACACTTTGCAAATATTATTTTATTTGCTCCTCGTAAAAATCTTGTGCATAATTGTTGCTGTTATGTTAGGATGTTATTGGAGCTCACCTAAATGACCTGCTCAGAGTAATACAGTTAATAAATGAAAGAAATTGGGAATAGTAGCATTTTTCTCTGTTGACTAAGCACCCCAAGTTTCTTAGGGCCACAACTATGACCATACCCATATGCATGCTATCCTGTAGCTTTTGAGCACACAAAGGTGGTGATGATTATACTGATCCTCCCCAGAATGTACCTTTGAAGAGTTGCTCCTTTTAAACACAAGGATCCCTTTTAAAAAAATTTAATATTTTATTTTCCCCCAGTTACATGTAAAAACAATAGGATTCCTTTTTAATGTCACTTTTTTTTGTTGTTGCAAACATACACAATGAATATATATTGAGTGATTACCAAATAAGGTTTTATGCTAATTTCTGGCAATACAAAGATAAAAATAAATCAGTCCCTGCCCTCAAGGGGATTGAATTCTACTGACAGGGAGAGCTGATGTGTGAACTAAGATGTAAAGACAAAGTAATTTCAGAAGGGAGAGAGTACTGAGAACCAGGGGAGATCAAGAAAAGATTTTTAGCAAGTAGCATCTGAGCTGACAGAGAAGCAAGGTGGTGCAGTGGATAGAGTGATATGTCCAAAATCTTAGACCTTGCTGTGTAACTTTGGACAAGTCACTTAACTCTCTTTGGCTCAGTTTCCTCATCTGTAAAATGAGCTGGAAAAGAAAAAGGCAAACCACTCTGATTTCTTTGCCAAGAAAACCCCAAATGGAGTCAAGAGGAGTTAAGCATGACTGAAAAACTGTCTGAGCTGACCCTTGATGGAAAATAATTAGGAGTGCTAAGAGGTGTCATGGAAGTGGGGATGAGGAAAGAAACAATAGTGCAAAGCTGGCACACAGAAGTAGGAATGGATTATAAATATGAAAAGGAAGCTATTATGAAATAAGAATGAAAAAGGTGGACAAATTTCAGATCATATAGGGATTTCGATGTTAGATTGGAGAATCCAAATTTTAACCTAGAAACAATAGGGAGCTATTGACGTTTTTATCTGGTTTTGGTTTGTTTGTTGTTTTGGATTTTTTTTTTTTAGGTTTTTGCAAGGCAATGGGGTTAAGTGACTTTCCCAGGGTCACTCAGCTAGGTAATTATTAAGTGTCTGAGGTCAAATTTGAACTCAGGTTCTCATGACTCCAGGCCCAGTGCTCTATTCACTGCACCACCTAGATGCCCGTTGTTTGTTATTTTTAATAAGAAAATGATATGTTCATACCTGTGTTTTCATAGTACCACAAAATGAGCAGATGGATATTAGTTGCAATTTTGCATTAATTGTGGGAATGCCCATATTGATAAGGCATCAATGGAGTAATGGAGTATAATTTAGCAATAGTTGCAAGATGGATGCAGTATCATTTTCCCTTCCATAGGAGGGGGAGAGGTAAAGGACATTAATACCTGTTTAAGTCTGGAAAAATCTGAGTAAAATTTTTGGCTTTCTTTTTATACCAGAGGAGAAGTATGAAATTTTTATTTTTATTTCATGGGCATTTTCAGTAACTTATTGAAAAATTTGGGTTGATATTAAACAATACTATACATATATTTTATGCATTTTTGAATTTCCAAACTTTTTCTGTGCCACCAGCTGACTTTTGCATCTCAACTGAGACTTCCACAAAAACTCCCCACAAATTTCCATTTAATTTTTATGCTGACCCATGATATATCAAAACTATGATGGGAAATGTTGCAGTATAGAAGGATTAACTGCAGTGAAGAAGATAGGGGGGAGGGATAGGGACTAGCCACGGGTAAAAGTCATGTGTATTAAGAGAAGGGGATGCATAAGACAGAAGTTGCACAGTTTGATTAATATGATTTCAGCATATAATAATGGTTATACTTTTAGTACTTAATAATTGTAAAATGATCCAATAGCAGAATACTAGTTTGCATTTAGGGGTGTTTTAAAATGGTTTTGTCTTTTATTATCATTCTAGCATTCAAATATATTGGGGAAAACCATTGTGCTAACACTAAATAAGGAGGAAAATAAAAGTGCTTAAAGACACACATAAATCCATGATTCCTCCAGGGGACTCAAACTACACCAACTTGCTAGATTTGTCCTAAGAATAAGGGGCTATAGGAAGGGAGAAGGGAGGGGGGAGAAAATTCTAGTTAGTTGATATTTCCTTATTTTGTATTCCAATTAATTGGGGTATTATCATTCAGCTTCCCATATCACACCAAATATATTGTCAGTTGGAGTTGAGATACCATTTTAGGGGTTGTTTTGGTCCTGTGTTAGAGAGCTGAAGGAAGGGGAGGTGTGTGTAAGGAGGGGGATATCAAAGAATAAGATGAACTAGTTGTTCCTGTCAAAACGGATATTCTATGTTCATTTTCTTCTAGTGAGTGTTCAAAGTGGAATGCTGCCAACCTCACCCATGAATGTCAACCACTGTTTCTTTTCCAACTGTTATGTTTGGGGAGGATCAAGGCAATTCCAATGGATTATAAAGGACCTGTCAGCCAAATGTAGTCCATGTGCTCTGTTACATAGAAAAATGTAAAGAGATTTCCCCAGGGATATGTCCCCAATCATTTCTGTTTCTCTGCACATGAGTTAGGACTTGTCATTGCTATGGCATTTAATTTGGGGTTTGGACATTTCAATACATCACCTGTCTATATACTGGGATTCAGAAGAGAAGGTAGTTTTTCTTCTGAGTTAATTAAAGATTATTTATTAAATTCAGAACTAGAATCTGGAGGTACATTCACACTTATTTCTAAAGCCATATTTTGGAATTCTTTTACCTGTGGAAGAAATAGTTTGGAAGGCAGGGTGGCTATAGCCTTGAGCAGTCTAGTTTTGGATATGATTGTACTGGGATTCCTCAGAGTTTCTTAGGTTTTTTTTTTTTTGGCAAGGTAATGGGGTTAAGTGGCTTGCCCAAGGTCATACAGCTAGGTAATTATTAAGTGTCTGAGGTAGTATTTTGAACTCAGGTACTCCTGACTCCAAGGCCAGTGCTCTATCCACTGTGCCACCTAGCCTCCCCTTCCTCAGAGTTTCTAATCAAAGTCCCTCTGAGAGGAGGGGAAAGGGGAGAGAATGTTAACCACAGAACTGTCATTATGATGATGGGCCCTGGAAATGCCAAAAAATGAGGTAGAGATATGCAGGCTGGCAGAGGAGCTTCATGGACAGTTGGTCACGGGCCACCTTAGAGGTAGCACACTCCAATAGGAAGACAACATTCTAGAAAAAACCCCATTTACTTTGCCCTCCTGATGTTTCTACTTGATTCCTTATGTTAACTATGTAATAAAGCAAATGCTCTTTTGGAAACTAAGGGATTCTCTATTTACTGTTATGTAGCAAAGGCAGCTAGCGGTGGATATAGTGCCAGGCTTCAAGTGAGGAAGATCCATCTTCAGAACCTCAAGTTCAGCTTCAGAGTCTTTCTAGTTGGACAACACTGGACAAGTAATTTAAACCAGTGTGTCTCAGTTTTTTCATCTGTAAAATGAGCTGAAATCACTAGCTGAAACCACTTGGGGTCCTGAAGAGACAAGCAGGACTGAACAAGCAGCAAGATTATTCCTTGGCTTTTCTTATTTGAAGCTACTATTACTTTCTATAATATAGCTCAGTGCAAATTCCAATTTACTGTGGGTAAAATCATGTCTGAGTTTTGTCTTTGGTACTTACTAGTCATGTCATTTCACTTTCATCAATCTCAGTTTACTTATCTATGAAATGGGTAAAGTAGGAGGGGGTTAATAATTTGTATAAAATTGTTGGGATGATCAAATGAGAGGATGGAGGGAAAGTTCTTGGTCATCGAAAAGCATTATATAAATGCAATCTGCTATTGTGATGATTGCCACATATGTTAAACATTTAATATTGGACATCCCCGAAAGTTTTAGCACTGAGTGCTATATAACCAACCTCGTTAGCTATAGAAGAGCAATAATCCTAATCCTGTACCATTGTTACTGAGAGAGTTTACTGCATTGAATTTTTTATTCCACCAATGTTAACAAGAAAATGCCAATGGCATCCAAAAGATAGCTTTGTGACCTTTCTCTGTTCTTGTTATCATACCAGGAAAAAAATCATTGTAGCATTCAAGACTATATAAAGAGATATTTGTTCTCTGTCACTCATTCCTAATGCACTTGATTAAGATTTTTGTGATGTGTGTTTCATCCTCCAGAATCCATTATCCTCATCTCCTTGGCCACAGGTTGCCCCTATTAGTGTTGAAAAAGGGTGCATAGAAAGAGAGCAAGTGGCTTTAATAGTTTGGCAGCATAGTTAAGCTAACTGTGCTTAATTTCTAACAATTTTGTATCTCTGGGCCACATGGAGTTGGGTCTGTTCATCATTTGTTATTTATGTTGAAGAAGCTTCCTAATGCTATGAAAGGAAGGAAACTGAGTTGTCTGAGATTTCAGATCTCTAGGGGAATTTCTTCTGTTTGCCAGGGAGATTTAAAAGTGTAAAACAGCACCTTAAACCATTTCCAGACCAGTCTGGATTCTGTAGTGGTGTTGGTGGCTAGAGGTGGAAGTAGAATAGGTTACTTGGCTCTCAACCTGCAAAGCAGGCAATTAGAGAGGCTGAAATTGAGAAATTTAGAGTGCTTGGTTCCCCAGTGAACAGAAACCTCATAGTGGAGAGGAGTTGGGGGTCTAACAAAGGGTGTAGGGGTGTAACAAAGTGGGGAGGAACTTGGCTGAGTTTCCAGTTCAGGTGGGGAGGGAAAGGTGAGAGTTAAAGGATGGTGAGTTCTGAGTTCAGGTGCCATTTAGGAGCAGAGGCTTACTTACTGCCCATATGACAGAACTTCCTTTCCATCTCCCAAAACAGCCCATTTTACAGCACAACATCTCTATGTTTAGGATCTTTGATGATTTCAGTCAGTCCCAGGACTATAAATGCTAACAGTAGTGACCCAGGACACCTAACAGGGAGAGTAAGATGTTTCACACCACTCACCCTGTCCTACAAGTTGGGTAGACTGAGGTCCCTACCCCTCTGCCCCCAAAGAGGACTGTTACTGGGACTTCATATCCTACCCTAGGGGACTTGGGCCAGTGTGCTTCAGGGAATGAACAAGGGGTCCCCTCTTCCTAATATCTGACTGCTCCTCTAAGTCCTGAGATCATTTATCAAGTTCTGGAAGTTTAGGACTCCTGAATGAGCCCTGAGCTTATCTTTTAAGATCATTTTTCAATAACGGAGATAAAAGAGTATGGAACTGGAAGTCAGGAGACCAGGTCCTAGTCTCTGCTCCGATGTTTCCTCTTCTGTAAAAGAATGGGTTATACAGGAGACAACCTCCTTGCTCTAACAGTCTAAGTCTGTAAAAGTCAAGATCTGATTGACCCCAGCCCAGCTCAGTCTTTATTTCAGCAAGAATTCCTCTGTGACTCTGGACAGGTCTCTTTCCTTCCCTGGAAGTCTCATCTTCCTACTCTGCAAGGTGAATTTTGAAAAGATGAAAGTGAAGGCTCTGTCTTTCTTTAATATTCTGTCTTGATACAATCAATTCAACCAAACTAAACCAAACTCGTTCTATATGGGAGGTATTTTCTCAGTGTCTTGAGATTAAAAATAAAATGAAATGATTCTTGCCCACATAGGTAGGATTTAAAATTAAAGGGACCTGGGAGATCAACTAATCTAACTTTTCTCCTTAATTTTATAAATTAAAAAAATACCCAAATTGGAACAGTTTTATAGAGTAAAAAAAATAGAGAGGTCAGAGTCACACAGGTAGTAAGCAGCTAAACTTAGGATTCGAACTCTGGAAGTCCAGAGGCTAAACCCCACACTTTCTCCACTGCACTACACTGCTGCTTGAGAATTTTATGCTTTACCAAGAGTATCTAACATGTCCATTGCTAAGTAGATGCAAATTAGATACAAAGTGATTTCAAGATAAGAGTGATCACCAACAACTGGGACTGCTTTGAGGGGTCTGATGGGTTTGGCTTCAAGCCTTATTATATGAGGGCTTTGATACTCTGATATCAATCTTAGATGATTTGGGTGGGTGGACTGAAAGATCTTGAAGTCAATATTCTCCCCCTCCCTGGGAAAAAAATCTAGCAAAAACAACTAAAAGACACTTCAGTTTGTTTGTTGTAAAGGTTATCAACTCTTTCCCCCTTTTCCAAGAAATCAGTTTCTTAGATGAAGAATGTGAATCTCAGTATTGAATTTTTAAGAATACATACTTAGAATAAGCCAGCTTCCTTTCCTTGTGACAACCTCTCCAGTTGTCTGGTATCCAGGGGAGTCTTTACTCACTGACAAAGGCCAGCCCCCCAGGCTCTCTGTCTTCCCCAATGGGGCAATGTCTACCAAAGTCCTCCATGCCCACACATACATACATATAGCCCACACAATATCATTCTACTGTGATGGGAATTTTTCATTTTCCTTATATTTTGTTGTGTCATTTCTCATAAATATTTGGTGGGTTTTTACCTGTAAATTAATTAAATAGACTGACTCTTGGGATGATAGAATTAAGGGAAGACTTTGACATTCCTGAAATAAAAAGTCAAAGGGGAGGTTGAGCTTCCCAAAATGATTTAGTTATTTGTGGAAAGGATTTTCCTGACCCCAATCTGTAGGCATATAAATCTTAACCAGCCCTTCTTAACCAATGTATCATGAATGAACTATCTAAATTTAGTTTAATCTATAACCTGACTAAATTTACCTATAGTCTGTTTAACTAGGTTTCCTTAAGAGATATATGAAATCATGATTCTATTTTACTTTGTCCAACTTTTATGATATTGAAGGAAGCATGAGATTATGAATGTCTTTTTTTAAACTTTTGTAGCTTAAAAGAAGGCTGGTGCTTGTTTTCTTGGCAAAGATACTAGCATGAGTCGCCATTTCCTTCTACAGCTGATTTTTACAGATGAGGAAACTGAGGTAAGCAGGGTTAAGTGACTTTCCCAGGGTCACACAACTAAGAAATGTCTGAGACCAGATTTGAAATCAGGAAAATTAGTTTTACTCATTTTAGGGCCCACATTCTTATCTCCTGACCCACAAAAAGAAGGTAAAAGATTGCAATATGTGAAAGAATATATTTCTGTCTCTGAAATATTTGTATCTATAAAAAGTCTTGTTAAAATCCTAATCTTGGGTATAGGTAATTTTTCTACCTCCTGAACCTCTAAATATAATAAAGTCTAGGCTTTTACCACCATAGTTTCTGCATTGTGATAGATTTATTCTGGTAGCATTATCTTACCATAGGAACTGAAACAGGAAATATTTCTCCTGTAACATTACCTTGCAGTTTGCCCCAGGATGCAGGTTGAGGCTAAGGCCTCAGATCCAAAGGCTCCTAGCCCAAGAAGACCATTCATCCATTCATTCAGTTTATTGTTCATAATGTATACTACTAGTCACTATGAAAGGAATTGTGATATTTAAGAAATTCAGATAAGTCACAGTGCTTGGCAACTACGCCTCCATTAATCTAATTTCTCTCTCCCTGGGTGGATATGCTTCATTGATTGACAGGAGAAATTCTGAACTGAGTTTATTTTGCTGTGACTTCCTCAGGTCAAAAACCTTAAATCCCAGTAGCTCAGCTTAGTTGGCCATGGAATCAGGAAGCTGAATGAAGGAGAGAGGCAAAAGAGATAATGTCCAATAAGGCTGGAACGATAGGTTGCAGCTAGTTTGTGAGGGGCTTTAAAAGCTGAGTGGAGGAGTTTATATTTTATCCTGCAGGGATAGAGATGTAATAATACATTGCATTTATGAGGGTTGACAAATAGTTTGGTTTGCTGGAATGTAGACTTTGTGGAGGGAAGAATAAAACAAGTTAAATCTGTACCAGATTGTAGAAAGCATCAAATCTCAGACTAAGTTGTCTAAGCTTTACTTGTCAATAGGCAATAAGGAGACATTGAAAGATTTTGAGCAGAGAGATGCCATACCTTTTGCAAGGTATACAGAAATAAGGACTGGGAATATGTATGATTGCATTGGGAAGAGAAAAAAGGGGAGGGATTCTATAAATTTTAATTTGACAGGACATAGATATGAAAGCTGAAAAGTCAAAGAAGTCCTATTGTTTTAACCATGAAAGACAGTGGCTTAACTGACAGGAAATATGGGAAAAAGATATGCTTTGAATATGTTAAGCTTAAGGTGCTAGTGGAATATTCAAATAGAGATATCTTATAGGAAGTTAGAGATCTAAATCTGTAGTTCAGAAGAGTAGTCAGGGAATGAAGCAAGGTTTGGGATGCCAAACCCCATGTTGGTGCCATAATAGAAGCTAAGTCTGTTTCAGGGATCATCAAAACAGAAACTATATAGAGAGAAGAGGGCTGAGATTAGAACCTTGGTGAATGATTATCATATGGGGCTAGGGAATAAATGAGAAGTCAACAAAAAATAGGCCAGATCCTGAAAGGCATCCCATGGGCACAAAGGATGATTTATTCATTTAACCAACAAATATTTAGTAAATACAATCCATGTAAGGCACTAGAGATACAAAGATAAAATGAACAAATACTCTCTGTCCTCCAGGGCATTGCATTGGGGAAATATTTACACAGACAATTTAAGTTCAAGATAATTTGAGAAGGGTGTGTGTTTGTTTGTCTGTGTGTGTGTGTGTGTGTGTGTGTGTGTGTGTGTTTGTGTGTATTGGTGGTGGGGGGTGTCTGGGAAGTACTAAAGTACTAAAGGTTCTAGAAGGTTCTAGAAAGAAGAACCAAAGGAATATAAGAGACAGAACAGAGGAGGGAATAATCTGAGAATATATGAAGTCAAAGGAGGGAGGGAGAAGGAATGTTGAGTTCCAGAAGAAACAAATAAATCAGTTTGATTAGAATAGAGCTTTTGCAAGGGGAGTAATATGATGTAAAGCAGTGAATTCTGTAAATTGTAGTGAATTTTGTAAGACAATAGGACCACTGGGCCATTTGTTGTCCTTATGACTCATGCAAAGTCTATTGAGATGAAAATTAGCTGCCTGCTTTATATTCCAATGTCCTCCCTATCTCTGAAATCCTTTGGAATTATTGCCTCTCAATTTCTCTTTTTTTTTGTACATCACTAAAAATTTTCCCACTATCTCTTCCCCACACTTCACTAGATATCTATAATATAAAGTAATATTTTTAATTAAAAAAGAAGAAAGATAAACAAAACTAATTAATATATAAAAAAGTTAAAGAAATATGTGTGATGTTCCATATCCATATATCTCTCCCCTCTTCAAAATGTATAGGGATATCCTTTCATATGTGTTCTATGGAGCCATGCTTATTCCTTGTAATTTTGCATTACTTTTTGTCATTTTGTGGTCATTCGTTCTATTTACATTGCTGTAGTCATTGTGTATATTGTTTTCTTGGCTTTTCTTCATTCTCTTTTATTTTGTGAAAATTTTTTCATACTTCTCTCTCTATTCATAATATTTGTTATTTCTTATGGTACAATGTTCTATTATAGTCATTACTTCTGTTTATTAGTCATTCTCCAATCAATGGACATCTACTTTATTTCATATACTTTTCTATTGCAAAAAGTATTATTATATATATTTTTTCATACTATTCTTATCAATGACCTCTTTGGAACATAAGCCTAGTAATAAAATTTCTGTGTCAAAAGTTATGAACGTTTTTAGTTACTTTATTTGCATAATTCCAGATGACTTCCAAAATGATTCCACAGATTCACAAACACAATGTATATGTGTGTCTCTCTCCACAACTCCTTCAACCCTGATTATTCTTATCTCCTATTGTTTCCAATTTTGTTGCTGTTGTTTGTCTTATCTCCACATTGAGACCTTCAAGTTCCTTGAGAAAAGAGATTATGTTTCATATTTCTCTTACATATGCCTCACTGAATAATATGGTAGGATGTTGAACATGTAGACAATAGTCAGCAAACATATTTATTCAACCTGTGTTTGAGAATTGCTTATTAAGCGAATGAGGGAATGAATGTATGCATGGCTAAAGAGAAAGGGAAAGAAGAATGAAGGAAAGAGAGGAAATAAGGAAGAGAGGGAGAGAGGAATGGATAGATGGAGGAAGGAAAGAAGAGAGGAAGAAAGGAATGAAGAGAGGAAAGAAGAGACGAAAGAGAACAAAGAGAAAAAAGAAATAAATCTATTTCTATAAAATAATCCACTAGTAATAAATGTTCTATCTGAGAAATTGTTCCAGGAATTCCTGTGGAAAAAAGGAAAGACCCCTAGAAGAGAAAAAGCAGTTTTTCCACTATTTCTCTGGGTCTAGGCAGGCACATGGCTTGCTTGGGAAGACATTCAAGTTAATTTACCTCTCTGGACCACAGTCTACTTATCTGTAAGATGAGGGAATATCAATGATTCTTAAACTTTCTGGTCTCAGGATCCCTTTTTATTCTTAAATATTATTGAGGATTCCAAAGAGCTTTTATGTGGATATGTATATATCAATATTTCCTATGTTAGAAATTAAAATATCTTACTGTTATTATGAAAATAGTTTTAGCCATGTACTCTCCGAAAGGAGGTCCCTGAACTGATGGACTAGATGGTTTTTAGAGTTCTTTACAACTCTTAACATTCTACAATTTTAAGGCTTATTTTTAATTACCAATGTCTGGACTGCCTTGAAAGGTAGGGAACCTCCAAATTAATGAAAATCTTCAATCAGAGGCTAGTGCTACATTAAAAAAAGCATTATTGACTCATTTTGCCTTTATTCACCATTTTGTGTAGCTAAATTTCAGCTGTTTATAAATCACCTGATTTAGAGAAGTCACTCTGCCTCCCAAAAAGTCATTTGATTGACAGCATAGAGTCAGATTGGACTGAACAACATGTGTCATGGATGGTGAAAGACATTAAGGATACAGGTACAAAAATAGAAATAATTTCTGTCTGCAAATGAAATAGCATTTTAATGGGGGAAGACAAATATATATATAAAAAATAGAGAGAGCATAAATTAGTAAATAAAAGTATACATTAAATAGTTTAATATGAAGTGGTTTGATAGCTGACCAAGGGTGTGTATTACCTTTTATCAGGTCCCCCTCTCTCCGGATAACTCCCCTGACTGGCTCCCTCAGAAATAGATTATTTTAATAATGAATCTTACTCCTTCTCTTCCCTGCAACCAATTGTTTGTTACAATTGGCTCAAATCAAGGATATGAGAATTTTTCATATAGGGAGTTGACTAGGTTCTTGCAACTATGAGGAAGAGATTTTGCCTTTGTAGAGACAGCAAGGCACTGTGGAAGTCACATTTTTCTCTCAGAATCTGCCCAAGCAAAAATTTATAGTATGATATTGAACCAGAATGCATCTCTTGAGCAGAAAGTTATGAGTAGAAATAATAAAAGGGGAGGGGAAGGAGGAGATTCACTGAACTTACTTCAGAATTTTGATTAGCATTTTCTTCCTAAGACAGGAAGCTTGCTATTCTCTCTAGGTCCAATTCCAAATATGGTAGAGCTCTTAGCATGATCCTCCCAAAGTGAAATGAGCTATAGGCATCATTCTTGGATCTGTTAAAGCTTATAGGATTGCAATGCCTGTCCCAAAGTCCAGTGGCATGGGGTTCTCAGCTCACTGGTTGAGATAACTTACTTGCTCTTCTTGAGTGGACAGCAAACTCCAACCTTTTTCAAACTCCACCCTCTTTGAGACATCTCAAGCTTTGGATCTTCCTCAAGTCTTGGGTTACTTAGGGTACTGGCTTCCAGCTTTGAAGATGGAAGAGGCCAGTCTCATGTTAAGTTGCTAAGGAAAAGACTTTGCAAAGATGGGAGAAGCTGGTAGTCTCCATCAGGTTCCTAATCCCAGTACGCTCCTCTAGAGCTTTCAAGGAATTTTCCCTAGGCTGAGATCTAGTATTCTCTAAGTAAAGCCGAGTTAGCTCACTCCCTATGAGAGCTTCTTCATTCTGTTTTGTTATGATTCAAATAAATGAATTTCTTTACTATTTGTTTTATGTGTTCATTGTGGAACTGGGATTTGGTGGAAAAGGGGGTCAATCTTTGGATATAAACTTGGGTCCTGCTTCCCTCCCTACTAATGACAAAATAATCAGAAGTTAGATTGAACTCAGTCATATTCCCTAGACTAATACTATTTAAATGAGCAGATAGACCTAAACCTAACCCAGTACTCTGTCTTTCTGAGGAGAGCAGAGTGGTTGGTGGTCTCTGGTCCTAAGGAACTGCTTTTCTCTGGCAAGAATGAGTCTGCCCTGGAGAAGAGAAGGGGAAGAAGAGCTAGAAATGTCTATTCTACCTCTCTTTGAGTCACATGATGACAGTCCCCCACCATAAATATTCTATCTACTCTTAGGATCTTTTCTACATATCAAAGATCTATTGGTAGAAGGGAATTCAGAAACCATTTAGTCCAGTTGCTTTGTTTAATAGTAAGTTAATGTTCTTGTCTTGGGTCACATACAGTTCTAAGGCAGGATTTGAAACTAGGTCCTCTGGGAACAGAGCCAGCACTCTTTCCAACATACAATAATTCAAGGAAACTACAAAGGACTTATGAAGGAAAATGCTGTCTGCATCCAGAGGGAAAAAACCTTACTTTTATAAACATATATATGTGTGTATATGTATATTTATGTATATGAATCTATCTATCTATCTATCTATCTATCTATCTATCTATCTATCAATCTATCATCTATCTATCTATGTTATTTTTGCCTCTAATGGTAACCATCTGAAGGGAAGGGGTGGAGAGAAGAAAAAAGGATAAAGTAAATTTACATGATAATTTTATTTTATATTTTAAGAGACTAGCAAGTTGATAATTCTACTTTATTTTATTCTGCTATATTAAGGAAATATTTTACTTTTATTTATAATAAATATTATAATAAATTATAATAAAATTTATTTTTATTTATAATAAATTATAATAAAAGAAAAAATAAAATAAATAAAAATTAAAAAATAATTCAAGGGACTTGCCAAGTCAGCCTAGTTTCCCATCCTACCCTTAAATGTACTTAACTTCTCTCTTAAGTTTTGTTTGTTAATGGTTTGAAAAAAACATCCAGGTTTGATGAGGTTTCATAGTGGAAGCCTTGAGTTTTTATCTAGAGAAATTGAATCTTTTTAGAGGTAAAGTAATGAACTTTACTCCTTATCTCTTCAGAGAATGGGATTTGGATGAAGTTTGTAACAACTGGAGAAAGGAATCAGAATGCTGGGCAGGTCATCTGGGATGGGTCTTGGATAATAATGCCCTATATTCTATCCTTCTCCTTTGCTTCTTGTATTGATATTCCCCTCTCCTGACTCTCAAAATGGGCTGGCTAAGAAAACCTTCAAAAACACGCAGCCAAGAGGCTTTGCCAGGCTGCTAAGTGGAAAATCATTTGAATCCAAATCATGGCTAGCATTGACATATCAGACACCATGGTGGGCAACAGTAACTAAGAAGGCTATGGACTCCACACAGAGATAGAAAATGGATTAGAGTTGGGGACATGCCGGGTCCTGAGAGGAGATAAATTGGAATTTAAGCTCATTAAGGTTGAATGAGCATCCTGAGTAAAGGGCTTTTTTTCCCTTTGCTATTGAGGGATGCAGTGATTCACTGGTTCATGGAAGCAGATATGCTAACAAAATGGAAAAGACTTTGTTTGACCAAAAGCAAATTACCTTCACTCACTCTATAGAAAGTTGTTTTTCCCAGAACTTACTTGGAAATGACTTTCTTGTGCAGTTCCTTTCATGCACCAATTGTTCTTCTAGAGTATTTAATTTGTCTCCAGGGTAATGCTCAGTTGGCTCTACTCCCTGAAAGGGTGATTCAACCACTCAGTCTGGGAGCCACTGCTGCCAGGCCTCTCCCACAGAGGGAATAATTCTGGGGATATGGTTTGCCTCTCCTATTGGGTTTGAGTCTCTTTGGAGAAGTTTCCTGCAGTTTAGGTAGGTTTTCCATGCAACTGTTGGGATGGTTCTTCTGTTAATCAACTGCTCCTTTGGAAGACCTGGAGCAAAATTTCCCTATTTTTAATTCAAACTTTTGACTGACATTCATCCTTCTCCAAAGAAGACTTTGTCATGGGGAAAGAAGTCTGAAACCTCTACTTTGGGTAAACAAGACCCTTATTTACCAGGCCCATCTCTCCATATCACCATCATTCCTAAAAGTATTTAACTCCATTCAATTGATTGAGTGTTTGGTGTGATTGAGAGAGTAATATATACTAGCATATATTAATATGTGTCAGATACTATGTTTGACAATTGGAAATACAAGGACAAAAAAGAATTGTCTTGTTCTCAAGGACCTTGTATTCTATGGAGTAAGTGGAGGAACAAAATATATGGACAGACAAATATATATATATATATTCATATATATTATATATATATGATATAAAATGAACACATCACAATTTCCAGAGGGGTACTAACAACTGAAGAATCTGGAAAGATATCATTTAGAAAGCATCACAAAATGAATTTTTAAGAGAGCCAGAAGTTTCAAAGGTAGAATTGAAGAAAGAATGTACTCTAGATTCTGGGGACAGTCTTCCTATGAAGGTAGGAAATTGAATATTGTATATGAGAACAGCAAGAAAATATTTTGTTGGGGGGCAATTAGGTGGCACAGTGGATAGAGTACTGGCCCTGGAGTCAGGAGGACCAGAGTTCAAATTCCATCTCAGATACTTACTACTTAGCTGTGTGACCTTGGGCAAGTCACTTAACCCATTGTCTTACAAAACCCCCAAAAAAAGTATTTGTGGGAAAATAAGGTGCTCTAGAGTGAGTAATAAATAATTAGTTTGGAAAGAGAGATAAGAGACAGATTTTGAAGTATTTTAAGGGACTAATAAAGGAGATTATATTTTATCTAGAGGCAAAAGGGAGTCACATGGTGTGACCAAGTTGGGTTGTTCCTCTGACATCTACTAAGACTATAGCCCTCTAACTCCAAAATGAGCTAGGTCTGGTTGGTCAGTTAGCTATAGCAGGAAGTTACACTCAAAAATGAGTGGGTATGGGCAAGTCACTCCTCACTGAGTCTCAGTTTCTTCATCTGCAAAATGAGATTGAATTAGATAATACTTAAGGTCCCTAAATGATTAACATCATATGAATCTAAGACATATCATTGAAGGTAGTCTAGGTGACCTGAAAACAGTATTATAAAGGTCTGCTGTTTTGAGGAATTTGTATTTTTTCTTAAGTTTTATTTTCTTCATTATAAACATTGATAGATTACTACAATCTATGAGAGGTCTTATTTAATAAAGTAAAATAAATGATCAAAATAAATGAATGACGTCATTTTAAAGTATATACAATATTCCACATCTACTGTACTTCCACTACCTCTATTTTTATATTTTATGAATAAAAATTCATTTTCTTTACCTTTATTCTTCATTGATTTTTTTTAAAAGAGAAAATAAAATGAAATCCCTTATAACAAAAATTCATTGTCAAGCAAAACCTCACTGGCTATGTATAAAAATATAAAGGTCTCATTCTGCTCCCTCAGGTTATCACCTCTTTGTAAAGAGATGAATGGTGTGTTTCATCATTTGCCCTTTGAAATCTTGAATAATCAAGATAATCAAAGTTCTTATAGTTGTCAAACTATAAGTTTGTTTTTACACTTTTATAAGGGAATACATTGCTCTCTTGGTTCTGTTTACTTCATTCTTTATCAGGTTATTAAAGTCTTTATATAACATTGATCCTTTAGTGTATTTCTAGTTTTGCTTATTCTTTGCTATATTAATTTATCTGTCCATAGTTCTTTGAAAACATCTATTTCCTAGCATAGAATGACAACATTTTATCACATTCATACTCCACAACTTATTCAACCATTCTTTAATTGATGGACATCCCTTTAGTTTTAAGGTTTTTTCCACTCCAAAAAGAGCTGCCATAAATTGAATGTACTATATTAATCAAACTTCACTATAAAGCTTTGTGGTTTTCAAAGTACTTTACAAACATTAATTCACAAAAATCCTATGAGGTAGATGGTATTAGTATGCCCACTTTACAGATGAAGAAATAGGTATAGAAAGATTAAGGGACTTGTCACAAAGATGATGTGTCTGAGGCAGAATTTGAACTGAGGTGTTCTTCACTCTATCTCCAATGTCATAAGTTGCCTTTTCTTATTTTTTTACCTTTTTTGGGCTTAGTCATAGTCTTGGTATAGTTAGCTCAAAGGACATGCATTTTGTGTATAATTCAAAATTACTTCCCAAGATGACCATTCATAGGTCCGTCAACAGTACAACAATGCATTTGTTTTCCTGAAGTCCATCCAGCATTTATCATTGTGCTTTTTTTCACTTTTGCCAATCAAATTAATGAGGTAGAATATCTAAATACTAAATACTAAATATACTAAAATACTAAATATACTAAAAATACTAAAGTAATTATACTTTAGTGTGATTTTCTCTAAGTTGTGATTTGGAACCCTTTCAAAATATGTCTAAAGAAAGTATATATTTCTTCCTTTGGAAACTTCCTATACATATTCTTAGATTATTTATCAACTGAGGAATGGATTTTGTTCTTGTAAATTTGAATCAATTCCTTATATATCTCAGAAACCAGATAAATACAACCAATATTTGCAGAAATTAAAATTTGCATAAATAATTAGAAAAATATTAAGTACTCATAGGTTGAGTCAATACAATAAAAATGGTAGTACTACTTAAATTAACTTATTAAATTCCACACCAAATAAACAAAAGATTACTTTGCAAAACTAGAAAACGAATAATAAAATTCTTATGGAGACAAAAAAAAAGGTCAAGAATCTCTAAGGAAACAATAAAAAAGAAGTGGGAAGGAAGGAAAGAAAATAAAAGGAAGGAAACATGCAGTACTAGGCATTCAAATACAAGCAAAAAGAAAGGTGGTCCTTGTTCTCCGTTAGTTTACAATCTATTGGAAAAAGATCAATTCAATCCAATTCAATAAAAATTTGTTAAGCATCTATGATGTCCCAAGCACTGAGGATACAATTAAAAAAATAAAAACAGTCCTTTCTTTCAAAGAGCTTACTATCTAAAGGGGAAGACAACACACATGAGTAGTGTGTCTAAGGGGAGAGACAATACAAATTAAGACAGGAAAGCAACGGTGGTATGTGGGTTGGGGAAGAGCCAGGACATCAAGGGTTGCTGAGTATGGAGTTGTTCTGTGCATTTGAAATCAGTCAGAACAGCAAATGAAAAGTGAAGTAATATGAAGCTCCAGTTTCTGGACCTTTACAAAGGAAGTCATTGGGAGGAAGTTGTTCTTATTCAATCTTCCAGCTTCCCAATCAGTAGGAAGAGGAGGCTGAGGGAGATGGTGTCAGTCAAAGCTTGGATTAGGAGCATGGTGGTGAGTTTGTAAATGATGAATTTATCTTTGGAGGGCATTTTGTTCTGTGGAGCTGAAACCAGACAGAGCAATAGATGCAAAGTAGAATTCTGAAAGACAACATACAAGAGGGACTTGAAAAGCAAAAGAGGTAAGAGGAAATGAAAGTACCCAATGTTGGGACATGGTTAGGAAGCCAGACTGGTCTTTCCCAAAATAGAAGCTCTAGGAGGAACAAACCAATGGGATAAAAGGGTAGATTTTACAGAGAGATAATCTGGATTATGAAGACCAAATGAGTGATTGATATTCCTGAATCTCAAGAGCAGAAGGAAGTTCCAGAATGAGACAGTGACAGAGGCATGGTTTTGAAGTTTTTGAATCCAGGAGAGAAGCTAGAAAGGGAAAAGGCCACCTTGAGTCCCTATAAAAAATGGAGGTGTCGGAAGTAGAACAAAGCAGGTCTAGCTGTGCCAGATCTCAAATTATTCTACCAAGCAGTAATTCTCGAAATAATTTGTCACTGGTTAAAAAACAAACAGTTAAATTAATTAGTGGAACAGATAAGCTACATAACACAGAGAAGCAGATGTAACTAACACTTTCTTACTCAATAATTACAAGAACCCTAGCTACTAGGATAAGTACTCATTATTTTATAAAAATTTCTGGGAAAATTAGACATCAATATGCTAGAAATTAGATTTAGACTAACACTTATATTTTATACTGTTTGGATGGTTTACAAAATGGATACATGACCTAGAGATGAAAGGTCACATCATTAAAGAATGAGAGAAATTAGAAAACATGGAAAAAAATTACCTTTCAAATCTATGGGTAAGAAAAAAATTCACAATTAAATGAGGAATAGAGAAAATTACAGAAAATAAAATGAATAATTCTGGTTACATAACATTAAGTTTTTATACAAACAAATCCAATAAAGCTAGGATTAAAAGGGAATTAATTGATTGGGGAAAATCTTTTTTAGCATATTATTCTTATAAAGGTCTCAGTTACAAAACATATAAGGACCAAGAGCATATATCCAAAATACAACAGAGACCTTCCCAAGAATGAATGATGACAACTACCCACTTCTAATGATTCACATGGGCACAAATGACTCTTATAGTAGGAACCTAAAAAGTATTGCCAATGATTATGAAGATTTGAGCAAGAAACTGAAAACCATAAGGACATACGTTTTGTTTTTCTCACTATTGCCCATTCAGGGCAAAGTATACAGAAAAGAAAAATTAATTTGGGAAGTGAATAGCTGGTTTCTGGATCATGACTTACAATATAAGGTTGACAAGATTCCTGACTTGAAATGGAGTATACCTCATAAAGACTGGTAAGAATGTATTTGGCAAGTCAAAAGGATTTTTAATTAATAAAAAAGATAGAGGAAGGAAAAGATTGCCTAGGTCTTTAGAGATTAAGTACAAATAATGAAAAATAGCAGCTGAGACACATAGAAATTCATGGAAGATTGTAGTTCAACCTTCAACTTCAAATGTCTACACAAATGCCTAAAGTCAAGAACTTCAAGAATTAGAGGTCCTAATGCAAAGGGAAAAAAATGAACTTTTGCTGAGAGTTGGTAGGACAAAACTTAAGTTTAGAGTATGACACTGGATGGGTATATTTTATTTAAAGAACAGAATAAAGTGGAATAGGGCTATAATATTTTATATTAAGAAGGCATATTCTTGTGAGAAATTCTAGGCAATGGGGAAAGGGTGGTGGTGAGGAATGACAGATGATGGACAATCTTTGAGTGAAGATCAAAAGAGGTAGACACAAAAGTGATTTTTTTCCTTGTCACTGGAATATACTACAGACTCCCAAGACAGAAAGAAGAAATCAGTGAAGAACTTGAGAAACAAATCAGAAGTGTGGCAAAAAGATATGACATAGTTATATCAACCATACATCTTCTGGGTTTTTTTCTGACAAAAATAAAACAACTCAAAATAATTTGCTTTAATGATGATATCTTTGAGTAACCAATAAGGTAAAATTTTATTCTAGATCTGATTCTTTCTAACAGGGAAGAATTGCTTGCTCAGTACAAAAGCTGGATAATGCAGGGGAAGTAACCACGGCACCTTAAAATTTGTGCTTCAAGAGAGGACATTTGGGTATAATCTGATATATGTCCTAGCCAATGAATCAAAGGTGGATTGATCATGATTTGAAGCATTTCAATAACTGTATATTTACCTAGTTAAACCACCTATGGTTAGTGCCTCTGCCAGGACTCCAATTTAATTTCATTTTCTTCTTTCAATTCTAATGATTTGAAAAAAAACCTGTTGAATTTAAAAAAAAATGATAGCCAGAATAGTCAGACTGAAACAATACATGAAAGGATGCCCTCAAGGAGAGGGTGACATTTTTAGAAAATGATAGCATCTAATTTTCAAGGAGAATAAAATGCCAGATTAAAGTTTCACTATGATTATTCTAGTCATGTTTTCAGCTTGTGTAGCATCTTTTCTTCTCAATCATGCTGTTTCATTTCTCTGTGAATAAGCCTGTATCTGGGGATGGCTGGCAGCTGACTGCTGTTCTAATCCACTGGTCCCATAATTAGTTCCAAATGTTATTTTCATAAAGCCATATTCTTCTTGATGTCTTCTTAATTCCCTTGCTACTCCTTACATGTGGCCCATTAGCTTAGGGCCAGAAGTCTTCTCACTTAGAGGACAAAGACAATCTAACCTACATTTTCAAGATACCTAGGTTAACCCTTTTTGGTAGAAAAGGAGCCCTGGGAGATTGACTACATGGCTTTGTTGAAAAGTTGGGAGTAAAGACCCTTCAAAAACCCTGTATGTAGTTATTTCTCGTTACCCAGATCCTCCTGATTATTGTCTAGAAAGGTTTTCCTCGAAACCTTCCCAAAATACTCCTGCCTGCATTGATCTCTATTATTTAGATTTTTTTTAGGTTTTTGCAAGGCAAATGGGGTTAAGTGGCTTGCCCAAGGTCACACAGCTAGGTAATTATTAAGTGTCTGAGACCGGATTTGAACCCAGGCACTCCTGACTCCAAGGCTGTTGTGTTGCATTATCCACTTTGCCACCTAGCCGCCCCTATTATTTCAATTTCTGAATAGTTTGGACAATTCAGTGCCAACATTCCATCATACATTCTAAGGTCACTGTCCACTCTACCTTTATATTCTAAATAAGGGGAACAGTGAGGTGGTGAGTTGGATGTAGCTTCATAAATTTAGGTCAAAGGGGTTTGGTTCTCTCCCCTTCTTCCCCACCTCCAAGTTCTAGGATAATTTGCAAGAGATGTATCAAATCTTCCAGAGGCATGATAGGAGTTGAAAAGAATTTATTCACCCAAAATCAAATAACAAGTAACCCTAGGGAGTTATCACTAAGAGGGAAGGAGGTTATCCAAAGACAGACTTGATCTGAGGAACCTGCTTTATATAAAAGCTAAAAAGTGCAAAGCAAAAAAGGGGTAAATACTCCCTATGGGGGAAAAATAGCCCAGAAATAGAAAGCAGTCCCCCCAGAGGTAGTAGATATGGAAGCCTCTTCATGGAGCTCCAGAGGGAGGCAGCATCCCAGTGAAGAATCCTCCTAGCAACAACAATTATAGATAAGCAGCAGATGACAGCAACTCAGGGAAAAAGGTATATATCATTGCAGAAAAGCAGGAGGTAGTAGCTATTCACTAGCAAAGTCTAACAGTAGCAATTCAATAGTAGAAAACAACCCAGTGGAGAAAGCATCCCAGCAACAGATAACATCAGCAGCTCTGTGGGGAAGTAGCAAGTAGCTACTTTGGAGGTAGAAAGCTACTGAAGCTGAGATCATCATTGCAGCATCAATTGTCCAGGGATGAGTGTTCCCTCTTCCAGTGGTGACATGGGAATCTGTGGGAAATTGTGTTCCTGAACATTGAATGGCAGAGATTTTTTTCCTTGTTATTTACCATGTTTAAGTAAATGCTTTTGGATCTGGTTTGGTCTGATAAAAGAGAATGTTTGATGGAACATTGGACTTGAAAGATGCTTATCCAAAGGATACTTTGAACCTAGGTATAGCACTTTGGTGTGAATGGGGAGTGGGGGTCAGAAAGAGAAATTGAAGCAAACTTAGACCACAATTGAAGTTTCTTTCTGCTCTAGAATTCAAATTCCGAAGTCTTCTCTGGCTCTGACATTCTGTGGAGGTGAGAGCATAGGTCAAATAGAAATAAATATCATATGTAAGGTTAAAAGAAGGAATTGGATCTAGTGTCTGAAGGACAGGAGAGTTTTCAAGAGGTTCAGCAAGATGATAAAAGTAGGGAGGGATAATATTCAGGGAAGGGCACTCCAAGAAAAGGGAAAAGTAGAACAAAGGTATGGCAATGAATTTTATGTCAAAAGACCTGGGCTCAAATATATAGCCACTGGCAACCAAACAACAAACATTTGACATTTCCGTTCCTCTGCTGGGTGTTGGAAATACAAATATAAATATGAGAGAGTCCAGTTCAAGGAGCATATATTCTTTTGGGGAATACATGTCCATGTACAAATAAATACAAAATACCTTTAGAATAAAATAGGTAATTTTAGCGCAGCTAGGTGGTGCAGTGGATAGAGCATTGAGCCTAGAATCAGAAAAACTTGAGTTCAAATTTGACTTTAGAAACTTACTGTGTGACCTGCACAAGTCATTTAAATCTCATTGCCTCAGTTCCTCATCTGTAAAATGGAATTACATTGAAGAAGAAAATGGCAAGCCACTCCAGCATTTTTGCCAAGAAAAATCCCTTGGACAAGTCTGGAATCAGACACAATGGAATGACTCAACAACAAGAAATTTAGAGAGAACAAAGGGAACCAGGAAGAACCTTATATAGGTTTGATAAAAATCTATAGTGATGACCCTTGAGTTAAAATGTGAAGAACAGAGTTCTAAGATGTAAATATTATGAGTACCCTCCAGACATGATAGATAGCATATACAAAGATACAGAGGATGGGAGATGAAAGATCATGCATGAGAGACCAGTTTGACTGAACTGTAGACTAAAAGAATAGGAATGATGTTTATTAAACTTGGAAAGGTAGGCTCTGCCACTTCCTAACTGCATGACCTTGGATAATTCTTTTTTTTTTTTTAACCTGAACCTTCTGGAGCTTCATCTGTAAAATCCCTGAGGCTCAGGGAAGCTTAGGGACAAGATTTTTCTCAAAGTCGCAGTTTTAAGTAAGAGATTCCTTCCTATTAGATCAATTCCAGATACCTCACAAACCCCTTGCAGAAATACCAGGTCAATGAAATGGGGGCAAGTTTGAAAGCTGAGGAGTAAGACTTACATTCTCGGAGGGGGGGACCTGGGGGAAAGGCTATGGGCCATTAGAGACAGATCCTGCCAGCATTCAATCTACACTGGAGCAGCTCCTACAGAAGTTCAGGACCCTGTTTCATCTCCTTTATCCTATCTATGGCATCCTTCTTTCCCTCCTACCTATAGTCTTTTCTCTGCTCCAATTACTGCTTTATTCTAATAAGCTTTAGAGCCATTATCAATGCTTCTTCTCCCTGTCTCCCTCAGAAGCAGTGGGGGAGTAGGGAAGCAGGTGGCTTGCCCTCCACCTCCACATGAAGGACACCCAACTGGGTTCAGGCAGTGAAACAGATGAATCTACTCCTCTTTAGTGAAAATTGTGTTGCAAAAATACATCATCTGATTATGGGTGATTGAAGAGTCAGAGATGGGGATGTTGTTCACTGTGATTTGTACTGATTTCAGAAAATGTTAAAATAGTCACAGGGAGGAAATAATGGACAGAGCCTGATCTGGAATGACTAACCCACAAATACACATTTCCATTGGGAGAGAGGGTCACTTGCATAGTTCTGTAGTCTCATCTATGGGTTTTCAAACAGTATTTGAAAAACAGATTCAAGGTATTTATCTTGCAAGCATTCTATTTGGTTCTAAAGCTTTTCCCCTTATTATTTTCTGCTGGATGGGATGTTAGCTGAAAATTAAATTGGAGACAACTTATGAAAGAAAACAAGACTGCTGCTGAATAATAAGGTCTGCGTTGGTCTGAGATAATCAGTGACACTTGCTCCCCTGTATGTTTGACAGCAGAAATTCTCTTTAGGAAATATATCCTGCAAAGATTGAAGGCAGTAATTGGGGCCAGTGATTCATGTGCCCTTTATACACTCATGAATGCATTCATGTTTTAGATTTATATAATTTCTACAATACATGATTAGCTGAGATGGTGGTAGTGAAGGGGGGGAGATATTTTTACAAAGATAAAGAATATGTGCTTGGATAGATCTTCTATTTGATGTTAAATGAGTTTCGGGGAAGAGGTATTTCAATTAGTTGGTTTTTAAAATACTTAAATCAACCCAGCAAATGAGGCCCATTTTGTCTGCCAGCTTTCTCCTTGCAAGGAGCAGTGAATGATATGTACAGCTGCCCATTTTTCACTTCTCCCTCAGCCTTCCTTATGCCTGGTGTCCATCCTCATGGGAAGGTGACTCTTCAGAGTCATCCAGGGCTTTTGTCTATTCTTTTGTCTCGTATAATTGTAACCAATCAAGGCATTTATGATGAGCAGGGGGTTGGGTTATAAAGACAAAAGTGCAAGAAGTCTTTCTCTATCCTCCTTAATGTGGAAGATCTCTGTTAGGTTACTTCGTTTATGATGGCTACATTTTGTCTAAACATAGTTGTTTGCATGTTATCTCCCTTGTTAGATTGTAAACTCCTTGAGAGCAGGTACAGGTTTTTTCCCCTTTCTTAGCACAGTGTCTGGCTTATAGAAGTCTCTTAATAAAGTTTTTTCCCCCAAGGAGGTTACATCTCACTGAAGGCATATAATATGCTCACAGATTTGTCAATAGTCTAGATATTGGAAGGGCAATTACAACTTGGAGGGATTAAGAAAGACCTCATGAAGGAGGTGGTGCTTGAGTCCTGAGAAGAGGGAGAGATTGTTTAATAACCAGTTTTCTGGAAAATACAAACCAACCAATAAAACAAACCAAAAAACCTCATGGCATGTTTTTATGTTTAATCCACATTATTAATATTTCCTCTATCACTTTTTAAATTCTAGATAATCCACAAAACAATAACTCAGACCTTGAGTTGTGTTTTTTTTTTTTTTCTGATTTCTGAGGGGGAAATGCTCACACTGAAAATTAACCATTAACTCTGAAGTAGCACTAAATGACAGAGGTGAGGAAGGAGAAGATTTAAGGCTTGGTGGTGGAATACAGAATGTTGTGTATGGGTTACAGTATGTGATTAGTTGGTTAGAGAGGAACCAGGAATATGTAATCAACCTGAAAAGTTAGGTTGCAACCAGATTTCAAAGGGTTTAAAAATGATAAACAGAGGAACTTGATAATCCCATATGCCATGAATTGGAGGTGGTACATGGAGAGATAGCTCTGAAACTTGCCAAATAAAGGAATGACATGGTCAGACCTATGCTTGAGAGAATATAAATTGGACCACTATATGGACAAAGAGAGAGTGAATTGAAGGGAGATGGAAGTTTATGTGAAATTTTTATTGTTATTAAGTTGTTTTTCAGTCATGTTCAACTCTTCGTGATCCCTTTTGGGGTTTTCTTGATAAAAATAATATATCAATAATATTTGCTATTTTCTTCTCCAACTCATTTTACAGATGAGGAAACAGAGGCAAACAGGATCAAGGGACTTGTCCAGGATCGCACAATTAGTAACTGTCTGAAGCCAGATTTGAACTTGGGAAGAATCGTTTTTCTGATGCCAGGCTCAGCACTCTTTCTACCAGCTACCCCTTATATTTCATAATATAAGCAATGGATGCTAAAGGCCTGGACTAGAATTATTGTGTGATGGGAAGAGAAAAATGAATTAACTCCAGAAATATTGAGGAAGTTGAATTGGTAAGACCCTTGGCAATTGGATGGATGTAGGGTAGAGGGGGACATATGAGAGAAATGAGTCAAGGTTGTGAACCTGGGTGATTGGAAAGATGGTGTCCCCTTTAACAGAAATAAAGGAATGCTTGGGAAGGGTAGATTTTAAGAGAAAGATAATGAATTCTCATTTGGACATGTTGAACTTGAGATGTCTATGGGATATTCAGGAAGGGATGTCTATAAGGCAGTTAAAGATGTAGGACTGGAGCTCAGGAGAGAAATAAATAAATACTACCTATGAAGATTTGGTGTCATCTGTCTAAAAATTATAGTTCAATCCATGAGATCACCAAGACAGAGCTCAAAGAGAAGGAAAAGGAGAGGGCCCAACAGAGGATCTTGGCATATACCTACAAGTAGAGTTGAACATGAATAATAATTCTGCAAAGGAGTCTGAGAAAGTTTTTGATAAATCTTTTTCCTTGCCAAGTCAAACTCACTATTTGAGACAGTCTCCTCTCTTCTCCAGTAGGAGATTATTCCACTAATTTCCTCTTTTTCTCTTACATTAGATTTTTTTTCTTATTTACTGAGTCTTTCTTCATTGCTTTCTTCATTTACTCAGGTTTTTCTCTCCTTTAAAAATCTCACCTTACCCTACTATCCCTTCAAGATAATTTGTCCTTTATCAGTTCTCCCTTTCATTGAAAAATTAGAATAACCATCTACACTCAGGGCCTCTTCTCCCCACCACCCATTCATTTATCAGTCCCTTGAAATCTGGATTCCAACTTCAACACACTAAAACTTCTCTCTCCAAGTTGATCAAAAGTCTCTTACCTGCTAATCAAAATATTCTTTTCTCAATCCTATTTCTTGTTGGCTACTATTGATCCTTCTTTTGCCTACCCTTTCCTCCTTTAATTTCTATTGGTTCCACTCATGCCTATTTATCTCATCATTGTTATTTGGTTTCCTTTGCTGGACTATCAATCCTATTCTGCTTTCTTAGTTTTATGTTCCTTATATTTCCCAGGCATCTGGCCTGGGTTCATTTCTCTTTATGCCTTATCTTAGTGACTTTATCAAATATAATTGGTTTGTGTATCATTTCTACACAGTTGCCTTCCAAATTCATATATTCAGACTTAATTCACCCTTCAACTACATTTATCCACCATTTTTCTGGATATCTTTTTAGTCTCTCAAATATAACATATATCTCATTATCTCCCACCTCCAAATCTGCTTTTTCTCTAAACTTCTTTATTTTTACTTTATATACCACTATTATTCTTCAAGTAAGCCAGGTTCCTAACCATACTTTCATCTTTGAGACTTTTCTCTACCTTACCTCCATATTGGATCAATTGCCACGTCTTATTGATTCTACTTCTATAATATTGGACTGATTATCCCATCATCTCCATTCATAAATCTGCTGTCTTAATTCAGGTCCTCATCACTTTGTACTACTGTAAAAGTCTTCTAATTAGTTTTTCTGCTTCTAGCCTTTTTCATCTTCACATCATCCTTCACAGAACCACCAGAGAAATACATACTTCTCAAAAAAAAAAAAAAAGAATGTCAGTGGTTCCCCATTGCCTTTGTGATGAAATGCAAACTGCTTAGCCTGTTTCTCAAGGCCCTCCCAATCTCATTTCCACATACCTTGCTAGTATATTTTATACTACATCCCTTCTTCTTTCACAAACTCTAGATGACAACCAGTTAAACTACTTGGTTTTATGTTCTCCAAACTTGACACTCCAACTTCTATCACTGAATATTTTCACAAGTAATTCCCCAACATGGAATGTACTCCTTCCTCCTCTTTGCCTTTCAGTGTTCCTGGCTTCTTTCAAATCTCAGTTCAGGAACAGTGAGGTAGCACAGTAGATAGAGCCTCAGTCAGGAGGAATTGAGTTGAAATTCAGCCTCATATACTTGATATTTGCTAGCTGTGTGACCTTGGACAAGTCACTTCACCCCCCCTCAAAAAACAAATCAAAAAACCCTACTAAGCTCAGGTACCACATTCTTATATGAGCTCATCTCACCAATCGTTAATATTTTCTCCCTCCTAAACTCTACCATATTTGTATAATTGATAAGGCAATGTGTCCATTTTCATCTTTCCTTATAGATTGTAACTTCCCTGAGGGCAGGAAATTCATTTTTTTGTGTTTGTATTCCTAGAATCTAGTCCAGTGTCCTGTAACACACTTAATGGATAGCTATTAAATATAATAATTGAACTTATAGAGATGTGCATTTGTTTTCACATGACCAAGATGACCCTGTTTAAATATAGAGAATTGTTATAATGATTTAAAATTTTTAGAATGATTATTTTCTTTTTGAGAAAGTTGTGATAAGTAGTACCTGTCCAAAGGGAAAATAGTTCTTCTGTCATCTATTTTCAAAGTCATCAAATTGAAGTTCTTAAAGTCTGAAACTTGCTTCAGTCTCAGCTATAAAATGAGCTGGAGAAGAACTGGCAAAACACCCTTTCTCTTTCTTGGTTTTTTTAGGTTATGGTTTTTTTTTAGGTTTCTTGCATCTTTTTAAAGAAAACTCCAAATGGGATCAAAAGGAGTTGGATATGATTGAAAAACAGCTAAAGAATAACAAATGTCTGAAAATCTATGAAATTAGTGTGGTACAGTGGCAAAGATACTTTATGGTATGAGGATCTAGGTTTGAATATTAGCTTTACTCTTAAAAATCATGTGACCTTGATCAAATCTTCTCTTTGTCTCAGTTGTTGTTGTTCAGTCATTTCAGTGGTGTCCCATTTGGGGACTTCTTGACAAAGATACTGGAGTGATACATCTCCTTTTTTTTAGATGCAAAGAGCTGAGGCAGATAGGATTAAGGGATTTGTTCCCCAGGATCACATATTTAGTAAGTGTCTGAGGCTGGGTTTGAACTTACATCTTCCAGGTCTGGCATTTTATCCCCTACATCATCTAGCATTATCTTTATCTATTAAATGAGGGGACTATACTAGATAGCCTTGACTATCCTTTCAAACTCTTAAGTGTATGATCCCAATAAATACTTTAAAAGAAGTTTAGTGCTATTTTGATTTCTACTTATCCAAAGTCAGGAGTAACCTGGAATTTTTTGTCTGATAGCCTTCTTTCAAAATGGATTGACACTTCCTTTAGTTTGCACTGCTTTTCAGTGGCTTTCCAAACTTAGACTAAGCCCTCAGAGATATTCAAAGCACAGCTCAAAAGCTTCCTTTTATATGAGAGTTTTCCTGTTCCATCCAGATGCTAAATTATCTTTTCCTTTCTTTGTGTATATCTGATATTTATGCCTATGTGTTCATGTTATTCTCTGCTCCCTCCCTCCACTTGCCCTTGAACATAAACTTCTTGAGAACAGGGACTATTTGACTTTTATATTACTGTTTTTATTTAAATTTCCATATTCTGCCACATAGTAGGCATTTAAAAATAATGATTGATTGGTAGAAGACCTGGCCCCGTGGTTGATAACACCCACATAGGCCCATATCCCCAAAACTTGTTATTTCCAGATCAAATGGGAGCATTTTATTTCAATAGTAAATCAACCTGATCCTATGTGCTAGGGATGCTATTAAGCAATCAAGGCTACCTTTCATGTAGGTGATGCCCATCACAAGAAACTAGCCCCAAGATACTTAGACCACCTTTCTTGAAAGTATTCTGAGCTCTTATGGGTACTGGCAAGGGGACTTTTCCCTTCACCTGCAGGGTCTTGGGTCAGATTTAGTACAAGCAATACACTCACAGTTGTCAAAATGGATCCTCAGCAGGAAATGTATAGTGAAAAGGAAGCAAATTCTCATTCCTCCCTTCTGTCTCCTGGGGACACACTTAGAACTCTAGGAAATCAGTGCAAATGTTAACTTCCAATGTTCTCCTTTCCTGCTCTTGAATCAGTCCCAATCATATCATATATTTTTGCAACACTTTTTTCCAGTTTTCCTAATAAATAAATTCAACTTGTTGAAACCAGACTACACTGTCTCAGATACAGCTCCATGATTAATGATCTGTTCTTTGGAGTCTGTTTACTCTGGGGACCAAGTTGAGCATGGGGAATGTGATAGGACTATGTGACTGATTTCTTGCTGTTACCTCTATCCTCTTACTACTCCTTTCCTGTAACCCATTTCTAGAAAGCATGGTCAACATAGGCTTAGCAAATAACATCATGATGAATAATAGTAACAGTTTTTGGTGCCTATGGAAAGAGCTGTTAAGATACCTGGGTCCTAGGGATCCTCTTGAAGAGCTGTAGAGATTTTGATGAATATTTAGGAAAGTGGTGAGGGAGACTTACCAAAGGGTTTTAGTAATATTGTTGTTATTATTCAGGCATTTCTGACTATTTGGGAACCCATTTGGGATTTTCTTGAAAAAGACATAAGAGTGGTTTGGCATTTTCTTCTCCATCTCATTTTGCAGATGATGAAACTGAGGCAAATAGGGTTAAATGACTTGCCCAGAGTCACATAACTAGGATTGCTTCTGAATTTGAACTCAAGTCTTTCAGCTTGGAACTCTATCCACTATACTACCTAGCTGCCCCGGTATTGGTAATATTAGAGTCCAAATCCAAACATGCTCAAATCCTATTTGGGCTGCAATAGAACAAGACAAAGGACGTTGTTTCAAATCTTAGTGACTTAGTTTCTGGAACTCAGTTTCCTCATCTGTAAAATAAAATGGTAGGTTGTATGACCTCTCAATTATCTTTCAACTCCAAATCTATGACCTCGTGATCCTCTTCTGCCTCAACATCTGAAAGGCTCTTGTGAAGAGAAGTCATCGGCCCTTTTAGTCTTCTCCAACCAAGCCCTGTGAGTTTTATGGGCCTCTCTATTAGTATCTTGGGAATGAAAAGGAGTTGACAAGAATTTTCTCACTTTAAGTCAAATTAGAATTTATATTGAAATTGAACCAAGTTTAAAAGGTAAATGTAAAATGCTTAAAGGCTTCTAATTGGAGGTCTTTAATCAGAGTGTGGAATTCTTTAACCATTCAGGTATATGTTAGACTAGACACCTTCTAATTCTAAAAATTCCATGATTTTATAATTCCTTAACTAGTTGAGATCTGCCTCTTGAATAGCACCTGAGGCTATAGGCTAATGAGCAGTGTGACCCTTCCTGAAGAAGTTGCATTTCAGCTGTAGACCGGAAGATGGCAGCAGAGAGCAAAAGCAAAATAAATGAGACTCAGAGGTGCGCCTTAAAGAATGATTACATCACCAGAGGATTAAGGTGTTCTTCCCCACTAATGCACAAGTTATCCTGGCCATGTCTCTTTCTTGGCTGCCTCTTCACTTGTACTCCTTGGTCACTCATGTTCCTCACATGTTTCTCCTCCCCTTTGCTGGTGAGATAATCTCTAAGAGACTATATTCATTTTATTATTGGAGGAGGAAGCTTTTTTTTTTTTGTCATTTATTTTGTACTACCCCTGATTAAAATGTCTTTGACTTTGAATTGTGGCCTTTGTTTTGTCTAATAAAATCAAACATATCTGTTGGGGATTATAAGCTTTGGTTTTTAGTGGATACTGGATCACCATGCAGCTTGAATTCTGAAATAACTTTTTTTGGAGGGTTAGGCAACATGCTATTGGCAGGCTCTGGATGCTACCTTTGAAACTATAAAATTAAAAAACTCCTAAGAAACTGTAGCAATAAAAACCCCACATGATGCCTAGTTTCACTTGACGCAAATCTGGGGCATTGTTTTGGATTCTCTATTCAGCTCTTGGAACACAATTGCTAATTCAACACATCTTAAATTAAATTCCATTTAAATCAATAAATATTTATTAAGTGCCAACTATGTTAAAAGGACTGTGCTACACAAATTGACCCACCAGTTTTTGCTACATGACTCTCAGGGAAGGAGGGAGACAGAGAATACATTCTTTCTCAGATGCCAAACTTCTCTGGGAGGTAAAAACCTATTGATGCCTTCTCTATCTTTCTAAACCATGCCAGAAAGGAATGGTAGAAAGCAATGATTGGAGAGGTATGAAAATGATAGTTTTTGGTTAAGAATGGGCTGTGGAAGGACTGAAAATAAGTTCTATTTATCTTTGTTGTCTAAATACCTTTTAAATTCTTTTTCAACATCCCTTAATTCACCAGAATGTGAACAATTATAGCAAAAAGCTATTCATAGGTGGAAGGGGGTTGATTGAATTATTTATCAAAGTGACATTTTAATTATAGTGAAAAATGAGTTTGTTGTCACTAAGACTGAGGGAAGTGTTTTAAGGTCTCAAAAATGCCACAAAAATAAATTAAAAATGTTAACTTCTTAATGATAAGTCTATTAGAAATAGGGGAAGCTAGAAGCAATTTGCAATGATTGGGGAGGGGGTGTATGGCAGATTCTTACTGAAAAGCTTTCTTTTAAGGAGAGAGGTGCAAATACATTAGGTATTTGATTTAGGTTCTAGAAGTGGGGCATTGACCTTGTATTTTCTCTCTTTGAGCTCTTAGGCACTCCAGAAGGTCTACCATTTAAAAGTTTCCCATAATTTTCAAATGCTTATAATCTTTGCTCCCTACAAGATCCTTAAAACCAAAGACTCCTGTGTCTCAACCCTGTTCATGGGAGGACTAAAGATCACAATCACTTCTCTTCATCATCTCCTCAAAAACATCTCTCTAGTATCAACTCTATCCTGTGTTTACTTAATATTGTTAGTGAGCCCAGATTATAGTAGATAAACAGAGTTGATTTTTAAAGATTTCTAGAGCTGAAAAGGATTTTAAGTAATAACAAAAATAAATAATAACAAGAGTATTCAACCATGAATTCAACCAATAACATGTCAACAATGAAATATCCACAAAATGACTGAGACATTCAGATTTGTTTGCTTTATGATAGTGACTCGGGACCAAATCACTTTCATAAGAAATTATAAAAAGACCATTCTTAGGTATCCCAAAGTTATTTGTTGGTGTAGATTTTATTCATTTGTGCAATCCTCTATAGAACATTAAATATGGAAAAATATAAGATGGCAACTTGTTGCAAGACCATTTCTGTCTATCTTCATTGAAAAAGACAAGATAATGAGGTAATAATATTAACTCTATGCAGAAATTAGAGAAGAGCTATTTTTAAAGAGCTTGGACTAAGTAACCAATGCAAATAATTGAAGGAAATGACATACATTGAATAACACATCACTATAGACTGTAAAAATTTAGCACCTGCCAAATACCTAGTAAGATGTGACCTGGTGGCAAAAATTGTTCAAATAAAACTCCTGTCTTCCATAATCTGACTGATGATCAGTGTCCATATTACAAATAGAAACCCAAGAATATCCTGGACAATTCTACCAATAAACTGTACTGGAACCAGACCAGTGTTTGTTGTTGTTCAGTTGTGACTGACTCTTCAAGACCCACTTCTTTGCCTCAAGGCTGGCTCTATATACACTATGCAATGCTGCTGTTCCTAGTTAGCATTTGAGAGGGGAAAATGGGCGAAAAACAAGAAGTCTGTGAATTTTGCTCTCCAGAAATCCACGTGGTGAGTGACTACATAAGATCACATAATAATAGTTGGGAGGGTCCTTACAAGTTACTGAGTCCAACTTCATCATTTTAGAGCTGGGGAAACTGAGTCTCAGAGAGATAATTTGACTTGCTCAAGTTCCCAGAAATAGTAATAAGTAGTACAGCATAATTTGAACCAGGTCCCATGAGTGTAAAACTAACATGATTTCTATTGTACCACACAGCCTTTCATTGGATTACCACAATAGTCCACCGCAGTGGTCCATGTAAGCACTATTCCCATTTTAGAGAATAGGAAATTGAAGTTTGGAAAAGTTAAATGACTTGTCAAAGATCACAGAGTATGTGCTAAAGTCAATATTTGAACCCAGATCTTCTGATTCTAGAATCAGTTTCCCCTTCTATATGGGAAGAGATTTCAGGAAGTCTGTGAACTTGGATGGAAAAAAAAATACATTTTTATTTTCACTAATCTCTAACCCAGGGTTTTTTTTTGCCATTTCTTTTCTTTTCTTTTTGTGACATAGCCTTTCCTTTGGCAATCCGGTTAAGTCTGTGAACCCCTTCTCAGAAATTGCTTTTAAATTGGTAAGTAAAATTCATAGTATTATAAAGAAATCCAAGAATATTAAAATAGTTATTGAATTTTTTAAAGTTTGTAGACCCCAAGTTAAGAAGTCTTATCATAAAGATTATATCATAAAAACACAGAGATGAAGGAGAATAAAGAGAGGCAGAGCCTGCCTGGGTTTCTTTTTATAGAAATCAGGAAGATTTGAGCCTTAGCTTCCTCACCTGTAAAAATGTATTTTAGAGCATGGCTGTTCTGAGGATTTACTCTGCAAACTTTAAAACACTATATAAATGATAGTAATTTATTATCAGCCCCTTTCTCAGTCATCTGTAAAAAAAAGAGCTTTTTTTTTTTGTAAAACTTCCCATGTGCCAAATCCCCCTACCTCCAGCTGCCCAAATCTACGGCCACAAGGTGATCCCCTCACTTTAAAATAGCAAAAAGTATCTTCTGTTGTTTAAGTGATCCTCTAGTACATTATGTTTAGTATTTAGTTTTCTTCCCTTGGCTCTCTGAGAGTTATTTCAAAGCTATACATATGGCTCCATCTGTCTGACTATGCCCCAGAGTCATCTATAACATTTTAATGTTTTTTTATCCTTCATTTTTTTTTTTAGGTTTTTGCAAGGCAAATGGGGTTAAGTGGCTTGCCCAAAGGCCACACAGCTAGGTAATTATTAAATGTCTGAGGCCGGATTTGAACTCAGGTACTCCTGACTCCAGGGCTGGTTCTCTACCTGCTGTACCACCTAGCCGCCCGCTTAGCCTTCATTCTCGAAGAAGACTATGACATCAGGGAGGAAATGCCACGACAAGCACATGAATTGGATTTGAGTGAGGGGGTGCTGGGCCAGATATGAACCAGGACAACTGGGGATGATCCTGGATGTGGGGCAATTAGATTTAAGTGCCTTGTCCAGGGTCAGTCAGATGGTTAATTTCAAGTGTTTGAGACTAGATTCGAACTCCTGTCCGCCTGTCTCCAAGACCAGTGCTCTATCCACTGCAACACCTAGCTATCCAGAGTCATCTAAGTGGCTCAATGCAGGAAGTGATAGAACTGGAGTAAGAAGACCTGAATTCAAATTTAGCCTCAGACAGTTGCTAACTCTAAACCATCCTTTATCTCTTCAGCTTTTTCTAAACTCTTCAAAAGACTGACTGCAACATGTGACTCTACTTTGTCTCCTCTTACTCTCTTCTTAACTCTTAACAGTAATACAGCTTTCAACCTTACCATTAAAACTACTGAAACTTTGAAACTACTCTTTCTTAAGTTATTAAGGAGCTCTTAGTTGTCAAATCAAATGACCTTTGCTCAATCCTCATTCTCCTTGACCTCTGCAGTTTTTGGCACTTTTGATGATTTTGATATTCTCCTCTCTCTAGGCTTTCAGGATGTTACTCTCCTCTGGTTTTCTGCCTACTTCTCTGATTGCTCCTTCTTGGTCTCCTTTGTTGATTGTCCTTCAGACCATATCCTCTAAACACAGGTATCTCTCAGGGTTCTGTCCTGGGGTTCTTTCCTTCTTCCTCTATCTTATTTTACTTGGGGATCTCATTAACTCGCATGGATTTAATTACCATTTCTACCAAGTCTGCCTCAAACTCTCTGTTGACCTCCAATCTTGTATCTCCAACTGCCCTTTAGATATCTTGCACCAGATGTCCTGTAGATATCTTGAACTTAATAGGTTTAAAACAAAACTCATTATCTTTCCTCCTAAATCCTCCCCATGTTCCCACTTTCCCTGTTACTATAGAGGGCAATACCATTCTTCCAGTACTTCAAGTTTGAAACCTAGGAGTCATCCTCAATCCCTTACTATCTCTCATCCTTCATACCTAATCTCTTGCCAAGGTCTTATGATCTAACCTTTGCAATATCTTTTGAATATGCCTCTTTTCTCTTTAGTACACTATTTTTAGTACTGCTGTCTCTTTAGTACAGGTCCTCATCACCTCATGCCTTGGTTATTGGAAGCACCTGCTAGGGGATTTGCTTGCCTAAAGTCTCTGTTCCACTGCAATATACCCTCCATTCAGTCACTAAAGTCATTTCCCTAGAACATGAGTCCAATCATCTTCTTCCCCTACTCAATAACTTCAGTGGCTCCCTACCACCCCCTTTAGCAAATACAAAATGTTCTTGGCATTCATAGCTCTTCATAACCTACCCCACAACTACCTTTACAGTCATTTTATACCTTACTCTCTGCCATGCACTCTTCAATGTGGTAACACTGGTCTTTTGCTTATTACATGAATAAGACATAGCATCTCTCAGGCTCTGGGCATTCTCTCTGACTATCCCCTTTGCCTGGAACCCTCTGCCACCTCTACCTCCCCCCATCCTTTTTTATTCCAGTTCCCTTCCTCTATTAATTAGCCTTGATTTATCCTATATTTAGCTTTCTTTGCATATAATTACCTGCATGTTGTCTCCATTATTAGACTGTGAATTCCTAGAGGGCAGGAACTCTCTTTTACCTCTTTTTGTATCCCCAGCTCTTAGCATGGCTCTTAGTGGGAACTTAAATGTTTAATGGTTGATTAGGCAAAACATTTCATCTCTGCCTCAGTTTTTCTTCATGTAAAAAGGGAATAACAATAATATTTCCCTTCTAGGATTGTTATGAGGATAAAATGAGGTAATATTTATAAAGCAGTTTGTAAAATTTAAAACATAAATGTTTGTTGTTGCTGTTGTTATTCTCAGATTCAAGACTGGTGTGGGAAACTCATAGGGATAAGGACAGATTACTTTTTTTTACTTTTAGAACACAGAAAAAAATGATCATTGTCATTTATTCAAAACTTGACATTCATTTGATCTTCAAAACAACCTTTAGAAGGAAGTCAGCTTCATTTTGAAGCTAAGCAGTCTATGTACTATGGGGCAGCTCCTGGCCTCTGAGGTTTACTAGCTGGGTAGATCATTTAACTCCTATTTGCATTTGTTTTTTATCTGAAAATAAGAGCTAGAGAAGGAAATGCCAAATTACTCCCACATTTTTTCCAAGAAAATTCCAAATGGGGTCACAAAGAGTCAGACACAAGTGAATAACAACAAGCAACAATATGTGCTCTGTACTTGGAACAAGAAAACTTGAGCTCCAATTTTCCTCAGACATTTACTAGCTGGGGGACCCTTTATAAGTTCTCGGAACTAAGTTTCCTCATTTGTAAACTGAATAGATAGGTCTTGTCAGTCTCTAAGGTCACTTCAAGATCTAAACCTATGGTCCTAAAGTTGTTTAAGGTGACATAGTAAATAGGACGTAGAAGCATGATGAAAATTCTGATGACAGGACAAATATGGGTAGTTGAAGATCTCACAGAAAAAATGTAAGGTCCTGGAACCCCACAGTGATTTCATGCCAAACCATCTTTATTGAATCAAGAATGATTATCCAAATTGCTTAATTCTCCATTATCCCCATAGTGTAGCCAATTATTTCTCAGCTCCCAAGAAGAGGTTATGAGTTGGGGGCACACTACTAGGAGAAGGCATAGCAGTAGTTGTCTCCCTCAATCTTGGCCCAAATGGAAAATACTATGAGGGACAGTGACAGGGTGGAAAACTAGGGAGAGGAAATTGAACAATGCTTTGGGTAAAAGTATGATCACCCCCACCCTAGTTATGGTTCTGGTGGGCTCAAAAAACTCAGGTCTTATGATTCCTATTGCAGAATTTTTTCCCCCACTATCAAACCACCTCAACAAATCATTATCATCACCAAATATAAATGAGATGATCTCTAAGATGATCTCTGACTCTGAATTTCTGTAATTGAGTACCTGTTAACAATGAAACTGAAGACAAATTCCCTGCTCTCAATGCGCTCACATCACCTACATCAGACTCATAAACATCATATAAAGTTAAAACTGGAAGGAATTGCCAGGTTATCTCCCTTTCACTTTTTAGATGAGGAAATAGTCCCATGGAGGGGATAGGATTCACACATATACATACAATTTGTTAGGGAAAGTGGCCAGACTAGAGCTTCTAGAGTCCAGGGTTCTCCCAAATATCTATGAAAAGATGTCACAATACAAAGTAGAACAGGTGAAATGCCAAATAGGGAACAAACCAGTGATTACTAGGAGAAGCTTTGACTCCTCTGCTGAAAGACAGAATCATATTGTGAAAATCACCTTAGTTTGGGAGTAAGTAGACTTGGATTCAAATTTCACCTCTGACATGAGCTATCAATGTCCTCAAGACTGAACCTCACTTTCTGTGTCTAGAAACTGTAGATGTAAAGTCATGTACCACCTATCACATGGGACTTAAGGTTTAAAGGTCTGATATTTTCAATAGAGGTTCTGTGACACCCCCCCCCCGCCTGTGCTAGGTACTGAAGCTGGTCTGTTACCTATTCACATCTATCACAAAGGGTGTCTGAAAATGACTCTGCCAGCCCAGGGGTAATTTTCATTGTCTGCATCTCACTCTAATCTACCCTGTTCACTTTGCCATTAGCAGCTGAGTTTCTAAATACCACTGGGTTCAATTACTGCTCCTGCAGCAGCAGAACAATCACAGCCGTGGTGGAAGATGCAGGCGGGGCATGTAACAGGTGTTGAGGAGCTGGGTAATGGGAAGAAACATATTGAGGTGGAGATTTCCAGATGGAGACTAACTTCTGAAAGGCTTGCCATGGAGCTAGGGGCAGGAGAAACTAAGAGTTTGGGGAAGGTAAATTTGGAAAGGTCTGTTCAGACCCAAGGCGGAAAGGGAAATGAGAGAGAACAGTTGCAAAGATGCTTCACCTGAATAATAACATAGAGAAGTAGGCAAAAAGGAAAACATTTCCATTTGAATGAACAAACATTCATTAAACACCTATATGCTTGGCATAATATTGGGCACTGTGAATAAAAATAAAAAGAATGGAAAAATCTCTATCTTTAAGGCATTTACATTTCTGGAAGCAATTTTTAAAAAAATCCCACAAAACAAAAACCCTTCTTTTTTAGTTTCTCTAGATAAATTTAAAAATAATATTCCTCCAGCCTAAAACTCTTACCAAACATTTTTTCTTTATAAAAGTGGGAAGAATAAAGAAATAGAGTAAGGGTGATAGCAAAACTTAACTGTTATTTGAATGAGATGATTGTGTCCCTACACTGAAATGAAGGGTAACATGATACCCCCCCCCCCCCCCCCCCCCCCCCCCCCCGAGGATAGTGTCATTTCTTTGGAAATTCAAAGTTAAGATATTCATCACTGGAAGGAACTTAAAAAGGGAAGTTGTCCCAAAAGAAATTGAATGATGGCCATCATGGAATGTTAACTAACTCCAAACTGTTTTATAACATATTGCAATCTTTTCTTGACCAGGATCCTTATAAACATTATCAAAATCTTGAGGTAAGGAATCATTTTAGACTGTGTCCCTTTATTTATTTATTTATTTGTTTGTTTTTTAATTTTTGCAAGGCAATGGGGTTAAGTGGCTTGCCCAAGGCCACACAGCTAGGTAATTATTAAGTGTCTGAGACTGGATTTGAACTCAGGTACTCCTGACTCCAGGGCCGGTGCTTTATCCACTGCGTCACCTAGCTGCCCAACTGTGTCACTTTAGACATTTCTATCTCCAAGATGGAAATGACTTGGATATCGATTAATATTAAATTCAGTAAAATTATTTCTGGCAGACTTGAGACTAAATCACAGAGTATATTATTGGCATTAGTTTTTTCCTTGAAACATTCTATAAGAGGCTGCACTATGAACACAGATAAATAAATACAAATAATTTACAATGTAATTTCAAGAGGGAGAAAGCACTAATTTACAAGTGGAGAGGGAGATTGGATAGGAGATGGAATCTAAGTGTGTTTTAGAGGAAGCTAAGATTCTGTGAAGGCAGAAGTGAAGAAGGTACATTCTAATTGTGGTACCAGACCATTGCAAATGCACAGAGGTAGAAGAAGATCACGTGTGGGAAATAGGCAATAGACCAGTTTGAATGTAGAGTGTATGCAATAAAACTGAAAAGATAGGTCGAAGCTATATTTATGGAGAACTTCCAATACCAGACTGAAGATTTGATATTTTACCTGCCCTAGACTTATTTCCAATTCAAAAGCAAGTCAAAAATGATAGAGAATCCAGATAAAGTTAAACTAGTGTTTTCTAAATACAAAAAAGGGAGAAATGCCCAATAGATTGTAGCTTTAGAATTGCTGTACAAATTATGAGGCAACTAGGTGGCATAGTGGATAGAGTGTTGGAAGACTCATCTTCCTTGAGTTCAAATCTAACCTCAGACATTTACTAGCAATGTGACCCCTGGACAAGTCACTTAACCCTGTTTGCCTCAGTTTCCTGATATGTAAAATGAGCTGTAGAAGAAAATAGTAAACCATTCCAGTATCTTTGCCAAGAAAACCCTAAATAGGGTCATGAAGAGTCAGACACATCTGAAAAATAACTCAGTAATAAAACATATAGCCTGAAGTATATAAATTAATCTCTTTTGTGTTTTTGTCATATCACCATTTTTAGACTTTAAGTTCATTGATGCCAGGGACTATACCATTCATTATCCATTAGTAACAATAGAACCAGCTTGTACCTTTTTGTTTCTCTCTAATACTGTCCAATGGACAAGTTGTTAAGACTTGTCCATTCTACTGCCACATCTCTCACACTTGTACATTCTCATGTGTACTACCTGATCATTGGCCCTAATCATCTCTACTTTAGACTATTGCAAGAGCTTCCTAATTGGTGTCTTTGTTATGAAATATGCCTTCTTTTGCTCTATCCTTGACAGAGCTGCTAAAATAATCTTTTTGAGGTCTAACATTGTACCTTCAAAAAAACTTCAGTTTTCCCCTATTGCCTCAAAGATAAAATGAAAGCTTCTTGTCCTGATTATTATGGACCTCACCTATTTTTCTGCCTTATTTCACATGACTCCATTTCAAACAGTCTGTATTCTAGCCAAAATGGATTAGTAGCTGTACTACTTGACAATCTGTCTCTTTCTCTTCTTCATCTCTAAGTCCCTATCTTTCTGTCTCCCTCTCTTGCTAAGTTCCCAGTATGTGCTTATTTATATAGGTTTATGTTTCTCAGTATAATACAAGTTCTTTGATGGCAGAAATTTTGTTGTATCTTACATACTTAGTGTTTGTACTAGGTCCTTAATAAATCTTTTTTTGAGTCAAACTGAGCCACTGTGGATAGAATGCTAGACTGAAAGTCAGACTTCCAAAGATTATACTGTACTTTTTTAACTTTGTGGTCCCAAGTCATCCAATTTCTTTTTTTTAGGTTTTTGCAAGGCAAATGGGGTTAGGTAATAGCTAGGTAATTATTAAGTGTCTGAGATAGGATTTGAACTCAGGTCCTCCTAACTCCAGGGCTGGTGCTCTGTCTACTGCACCACCTAGCCACCCCTACCCAATTTCTCTTAACCTTAATTTCTTCATCAGCAAAATCAGAATAGTGATACTTGTCCTCTCTCCTTCATAGGTTTGTTGAGGGACAAATATTTTACAAACTTATAAAATGTGAGTTATTATTATTACTATTAACAGTAATTAATATTATTAAATAATTAATATTCCCAGACTAAGCATGATTTCACCTAAGAAATGTTTGTTGTTCTGAATTGATCTGACATTGGAACTGTCCAATTAATACCATCGGGTTTGACCTCTTTTCTCTATAGTAGTCATTGATGCTACTAGTAATGGGCAGATTTCATTCCATCCTTGAGTTTTACTTCTGCTAGTTTAAGGTCAGAAAAGCTGTTCCTATTGAAATCTAGAACAGAGATGATTGAGCTGTTAGCATAGCCAGAGCATAAACTAGTTGGGGAAATCTTAGAAGTCCCATTTATACCTGTTTATATAACCTTGTATAGCAGAAATATTTCTGGATAGGGAGTCAATGAACCTTGGTTTAAAGCTCAACTTTGCCACCATTCACTTTGTCTTTTTCTCTGGACTTAAGGCTTCACCTTGGAAATGAAGAGGGTAAGAGTAGATTTTTTCCAATTCTGAACTTCTGTGATTTTTCTGATACCACCTTCTACAAGAAAAATACTATTCCTAAACTCACTGAACTCTGGTGTTTTTTCTCTCTGGTTAATCTCCAATTTATCATATATATATTTATATGTTTATAATATATATGTATATATATGATACATGTTGATTGACTGCTCTCATGTTCTGAAGAGATCAAACAACTATGCCTTTCTCCCAGAGCACTGAGCAGGATTCAATGCTTTGCCCTAGTTGGCTAGGAGAAAAAGTGGCATAGAACATAGCGTAGAAAGAGGATCTTTCTCATCATCATCAGTATGAGTTAAAAATAATGAAAATCAATACAGAGAAACTAATATGTGAATCTCTAGATGAAAATAAAAGGAGCTACTCATTTGCCAAGTCTTGAAAATTCATCCTTCAAAATGTCTTCTACTCCTGTGCTTTCTATTACTATGACAAAACTCTGATTTAGGCCTCAATCATTACTGCTAGATTTTTTCTATAGTCTTTTAACTAAACTTCCTGTTTCTAGACTTAGTTCATCCTTTGCCTCATAATCAAATTAATCTTTCTGAAACTAAGCATTTGCTAGGTAATTCTTCTACTCAAAAACCTTCAATGGCTCCCTATTGCCTTAGCTTGACATTTAACATCTTCCACAATTTGGCTTCAAATTGACTTTCCTGACACATCTCCCATTGCCCCAATATAACTGGTCTACACCTATTATAGTCCTTGACCTCAAGTAGACTGACATATTCACTGTCCCCCAAACACATCATGTTTCCTCTCTTTCTACCTTTGTTTATCTTCCTTTCTCTGTTTAACATGATTTTCCTTATTTTCCTCCTCCCCCCATCGAAATGCTATTTCCTTTTGGCCCATGTTTAATCTTTACCTCTTCCATGGAGTCCTCTCCAGTTACCCAGTCCAGAGGGTTCTCTCTGATCTCTGAGTTCATCTGAATTTATAGCCTTGTATAGCAGAAATATTTCTGGATAGGGAGTCAATGAACCTTGGTTTAAATCTCTACATGTAAGGTGGTAGAATTGGGGGCCAGGTGGTTGCTAGGTCTCTAAGTTGGGATGTAGCCTTGGGGCCTCCTGGCCTCAGGGCTGGTACTCTATCCACTGTGCCACCTAGCTGCCCCATAATACATTTTTGAAGAGGGACAGAATGAAAGGAGAGAGAAGATATAATGGATGGTTGTGAGGAGGAATGGATGGAGGGAATTACAACCAGCAATAGCAAATGTGGAAAAATGGAAATAACTTCTCTTATGGACTTATGATAAAAATGTTATCCACCAAAGAGACATTTTACTACACAGACTTTGGCTCTGCTATCTGACACTTCAAATCCTTTGGACCTCCCTTTTCTCATCTATTGCTAGATCACCCCCAAAGTTCACTCAGGTTATAAAGTGGTAGCAGGTCCACCCATATTTTCTGACACCAAACCTAGGGCAGTGTCTACAAAAATGGGACAGGCAGCCTGGCACTGGAGCTTCTGAAGTTTTTCTTTGGCAATCCATCAGAAGCTACACTGGGATTGATGCTGTATTCAACAACAGCTGCTTCTACCTCTGGGTCACAGCCAATGACTTCATTGATCCCATAGGGCTGGGATAATCCTGAGGCTCTGATGTTCTCTGATGGAGTGAGAGCGTATCCCTCATGGTCAGACAGTTGCTCTTCAGAACACTACTGCTCCCTAGGTCCAGAGGAAAGATGAGAAATCAACTGAATAGAGGGATGCTGAGACCTTGGATTCAGGGGCAGTGTAATTTTTAACCCATCATCCTTGCTGTGAAGCTGAATCAGTAGTATTAGATTTCAATTAGAAATTCAGATTTTCCAAGAAAAATAAAGATTAAGGTCCTCAATGAAAAGTGTTGGGCTTCTTCATGGCTTGAGCAACATCTGTTTTTAGCAAAGGGATAGGCAGAAGAGAATTCTTTCCTAACACTCTCTGCCATGGTCCCTGAGAGTGATTAGCTAATATGATGTCTCCTTAGGCTCTAACTACCATAGTCAATGACCTGTATTTTATCCACATTGTCAGTAATATTTATTTAGTCAATTAAACTATTTCTATTGAAATAAGTACTTTGAGGAATTTGGGAATAGAAAACTTAGAACTTATGTTTTTTTCATCCCAGAACTCAGGAAGATACACATTTCTTCTCCACTAAATACTTGATGAGCTGTAGGGCTATGCTGATTGTCTCTCTCACCTCTGTTTCTTTTTTCATTAAAATTTACTTCAGAAATGCTGTTTCTGTGGACATGTAGAAATTTAGGGTTGGAGGATAAAATTTTTACCCAAGAATTCAATGAACCAACTTCAACTTCCACTGCTGTTTTCAAGTCTTTTTTCTTTCAAGTAGTCAGATACTGACCTTGAGAGTAGAGGTCTTTACTGGCATTGTGCCACAGAGGAATATGGGGAGAGGACCAAAACATAGCACAAAAGGTATGGTTCCCCTTCTCCTAACCTCCATCCTAGGGAAGTAGGAAAATGCACTAATACACTTGTGGGGGCTGTAAGTCTCTTCCTCAGAGGGTTTCTTTCTTCTCCTTCAGTGCCACCAGGTTTTTTTAATGTTTTTTGGGGTCTTTATAATTTCTTATTTATTTATTCATTACTAAAATATTCTTGTTGCAAGAATAAACATAATCTCCCCTCCTCCCATAAAGAGAAATGAAGTGAAAGAAAGAGGTATCAGGGTAATTTTCCCATAGAATTTCTTTTTTTTTTTTTTTAAGGTTTTTTGCAAGGCAAACGGGGTTAAGTGGCTTGCCCAAGGCCACACATCTAGGTAATTATTAAGTGTCTGAGACTGGATTTGAACCCAGGTACTCCTGACTCCAGGGCTGGTGCTTTATCCACTATGCCACCTAGCTGCCCCTAGAAATTCTTTAAAAATGAAGTCAAGGTTCTTTTCCTGATCATGACTTTCAGGTAACCCAATAATTTTTAAATTGTCCCTTCTGGATCTGTTTTTTTCAATGCGATATTTCACATTTTCTTCCAGCTTTTCATCCTTTTGGTGTTGGATTATTGTGTCTTGATTTCTTGCCTCAGCTTCCTTTAGCTCCATTCTAAATTTTAAGGATTTTTTTTTTCCTTAGGGAGCTTTCTTATCTCCTTTCCCATCTGGCCAATTCTGCTTTTTTAAAGTTTTCTTCTCATCATTAACTTTATGGATTGTTTTATCCATTTGACTCAAACTGATTTTTAATATGTTGTTTTCTTCAGTATGTTTTTGGATCTCCTTGACTAAGCTGCTGATTTGGTTTTCATGTTTTTCCTGAATCTCATTTCTTTTCCCAATTTTTCTTAAACTTCCTTTACTTGATTTTCAAAATCTTTTTTTGAGGTCTTCCATAACTTGAGACCAATTCCTATTTTTTCTTGGAGTCTTTGGATGCATAAGCTTAGACTTTTTCATCTTTTGAGTGTACATTTTGATCTTCCAGGAAACCAAAGTAATTGTCTGTGGTCAGATTCCTTTTTTTTCTGTTTACTAATTTCCCCAGCCTGGTTTTGGAGTGCTTCCCAAGCTTTTGAGTATTATTGGGACATCCTTGCAAGGCCCTCAGTTCCTTCAAAGTCTTATGAGAGGCTCTGACTGCTCTCCTGCCTGTATTTTGGTCTGTGGATGACCATAAGCACACTCTTCTGCCCCGGGGCTGTGAGGAGGGTTCCTGCTCTATGGCAATATGGGGGCCCAGATTGTGACCAGGGTCTGAATATGGACAAAGCACCAGAGTCCTGTCCTAGGGACAGAGGAGAGACTCAACAGTCTCCCCCCCCCCCCACACCCATACCTTCTGTGGGCTGAGCACTCTGGAAACAGCTGCCAGGCAGCTCCTGCTGGGTGGTTCTGTGGGCCTTCTGTTTCCTGAGATCTGGGCTGTACTGAGGACTGCAGGTGCCCTGAGGAGGGCCACAGCTTCCCTGAGGAGGGCCATGCTGACCTGGGCTCACTCTGGCAGAGGTTTCCTCGCTGATCTTCCAAGTTGTGCTTGGTACTCCCTGGCTTGGCAGATCAGGAAACAACTTCTGCTGCCAGGAGCAGGGGCTTCCAGAACCCCAGGCACCCTGCTGGCTGTTCCTGGAAGGCTAGATCTCCTTTGTTCCAGTGCACTGCCTCCCCTCCAACCATGTGGAAGAGAGACTTCCTATGATTTTCCAGGTTACCTTGGGTTGAAGAATTGCCTCACTGGATCTTTCTGTGAGTTCTGTCTCTCAAAAATTTAGTTATAGTCATAATTTTAAGGTTTTTCAACTATTTTGGAGAGAGTTCCTAGGAAAGGATGTTCTCTTGCTACTATCTTGGCTCCACCCTGTCACCAGTTTCCAATGGAAGCAAGAGGGAAATGAGATTCTTTCATCTCTGGAATAGGTACCCTGAAGTCCTTCCTCCTCATTCCAAATTAGAGGCCAGTTTTAATCACTCAAATATCACTGGGGACAGAGAATTAGGCTGGTGAACCATGATTTGTCTTGGGTGAGAGGAGGCTAAGACATATTGAGATCCAGCCCCCAATGAAACTACCATTAGAGCAAGATAGGATAGAGTCAGAAAGCAAATGAAAAAAAATTAGGGGTGTGGGGAGACTGAAATTACTAAAGAGCTCAGGAAGAAAAATACTCAAATGCTTTGATCAGAAGCAGATAAAACAATAGGGAAAATATTAACAATAAAAAGAAATAGGTCCTCTAGTTCTAATAAGCAAATTCAGGCATCTGTAAATAAATACTGAAAAACAGAGAAAATGAACCAACACTTGATGAGATGGAGGACTGTGGAAGTTGAGAACATGGAAGAACAACAACATACTATTCTTGAGTGGTTCAAGAGAGAGATGAAAAATATGTGAGAAGAATTTATGCTCTAAACAGTAAAAATATGTAGAATATAAAAATCCTCACCTAAGAAACAAACAAGAGACAATAGATTGGGAATGCAAATATATACAGCAAAGGTCAGTCTAGGTCCTACAAAAAGAGAAGCAAAAAGGGGCAGCTAGGTGGCACAGTAGATAGAACACCGGCCCTGGAGTCAGGAGTACCTGAGTTCAAATCCAGCCTCAGACACTTAATAATTACCTAGCTGTGTGGCCTTGGGCAAGCCACTTGACCCCATTGCCTTGCAAAAAACTAAAAAAAAAGAAGAGAAGAAAAAAGCAACAACATGAAAAGAAAATATTTTCATATTGCAAGCAAAACATACTAATCTTGAAGAGAAGATGTATAGAGATAAAGCAAGCTACATAGGTATCATAGGATTGCCAAACAGGACCAAAAAACCTTTAATACTACAATGCAGGAAATAATTGAAGAAAATAGCTCAGAATTTCTGACCATAGAAAATGAAATTCTAATAGAAAGAATTCATAGATCATTTCCAGAAGAAAGCCCAAGGCTGCAAAATTCCAAGATACATAATGGTTAAACATACAATCCAATTCAAAAACAAGTTTTGCAAACATTCAGGAGAAAGACCTTCAAAAAATAAAGGAAAGGAAATTCAAATAACCTATTTTGTACCCAGTAGAAAACATGGAAATGAATGTAAAAATGTATTCCATAGAGCTATAGAACTAAGGATGCAGTCCTAGATGACCTACAAATCTGAACTGAACTAATAGGAAAAAAAGATGAATGCTTAGTAATAAAGTAGAGTTTGAAACATTTTTACAAAGAAAATGAGAATTTAAAGAGATTATTTACTTCTTGAACACCCAAATAACAGCTATGCAGGAGGATTGAATAAATTAAGCAGCCAAGACAGCAACAGCAACAGCAACATAGTGATAGCAGAAAGAACAGTAAGAAATTTCTTTCTAAATATACATAAAGAGCAGGGGGTGGCAGAGAAGGGGACAGGGAGGTTTAGGTCTGATAGAAGTATAGCTTACATTAACTTCATTAGTCCTGCAAAGTACTATGGAGCTCAATCTCACATTTCTCAGGTTTCCTCTTTTCTCAAGGTATATTAATAAATCTCTGGGGACATTCATATTTCTTTAAAGAAAGAGTTTATTTATTTGAGTTTTACAATTTTTCCCCCCATTCTTGTTCCCCTCCCCCACAGAAGGCATTCTGTTAGTGGACATTCATATTTCTTTAAAATTTTTTTTAATTTATGCAATAAAACAATCATTTCCATAACATAGTAAAATGAAAAGATGATTGGACATGAAACTACAAATCTATTTTATACAACTTACTATTCCTTTAAAAATATAATAAATTTATCATGCAAATTTCTTTTTCCTTTT